>NW_020837951.1:20248656-20583641 GCF_003676395.1 Aethalodelphis obliquidens
GGGGGGGGAGCCGCTTGTCGCCGAGCTTCCCTGCCCCCACTCTCCTGTTCCTCCTCCTGGAAACCTCTGCTCCCTCAGTATAACCCCCGGAATCCTGAGCCCCTAAAGCTATTTGTCTTTCCCAAAAGGGGGTCCTCAGACCTGGAACGAGGTACCATCTCTGAGTCCCGGGGTGAAGGACCCTATTCTTTCTCACCTCCTCCAGAGGGAGCCCTTGGGGTCGGTCATCAGCTCACCTGAACAAAGATGGGGAACACCAGGACCTTGGGGGCCAGGGTGACGTAGGTGCCATAGCTTGAGTGTGGGGCATGCGGCCTCATGACCGGGCAATTCTGGTAGTTCCCATGGCCCTTCATGGTCTGCACCGTCTTCATCAGCCGACACTTCTTCCCCAGGCCCGTGTAAGACTTCCCTTTGCTGGGACTCCCTGATTCTGTGGAACAGAGATGGGGGACCGTGAGGCATTTCTACGCCCCCTGCAGAGGCAGGCCTCTGCAGAAACAGGGAACATGGTCTCAGTCCATTAACAGCCATTAACAACAGCGGCTACCATGCGCCGGGCCCTGAGCAAGGTGCTGAGAGGACAGGGAGGCCTCAGAAGGAATCCCCTCACACTCTGTGAGAGATACTACCGTGTAAACCCACAACTCCAGGGCAAGGACAGGTTCAGGTCACCAGGACCTGAACCAGACCTATCGGTTTGGCCTCGTACATTTAAAAATCAGAAAATCTCTCAGATTCGAAAAATCAGAAGATCTGACCTCACCGGGCCCACAGTCCCACGTCAAACAAGCAATCAGATGGAGCGTCCTGGGTGGCAGAGCACGTGTGGTCCCCCTTGTCCCCATCCCCACTGCTCCCTGCGCACACCCAACACTGCTGGCCCGTTTCATTGCCTCCCAGGTCCCTTGAACAAAGGGACTGGAGGTCACGTCTCTGCAGTGATAGCAGAGACAGTGGGCTTTCTCAGGATGTA
Organism: Aethalodelphis obliquidens; assembly: GCF_003676395.1. Taxonomy (NCBI): domain Eukaryota; kingdom Metazoa; phylum Chordata; class Mammalia; order Artiodactyla; family Delphinidae; genus Aethalodelphis; species Aethalodelphis obliquidens. Next base: position 20,249,633 of record NW_020837951.1, read on the forward strand.
TGGGTGTCTGCCTTCTACTAGCCAAGGGAGCTGGAGCGGCCTGGCTCACTGAGTCAGTCCGGAATAGGGAGTGGCACCTGCCACTCCAGTTCCCGGGGAAGAGCACCCGTTCTGAGCCAGAGGGCTGCACCCAAATCCCACTCCTCTGCTCCCCAGCTTGGTGACCACCAGAAACTCACTTCGCCCCTCAGAGTCTTGGTTTCCTCACTGCAGTTATAGTACCAAGCTCATGGGGTCGCTGTGAGGATTAAATGAGACACTCCAAGTAAAGCCCCTAGAATAATGCCTGGGACCTGGTAAGTGCGCGGTAAAAGTGAGCTGCTAACTTCTTGTGGTTTTGTTGTTGTGATTTCTCCACTTGGGAAAGCGAGTTAATCAGATACTCCAGGGACTCTGGGAATCCTAGGCTTCATCGCAGCCAGGAGGTATTCCCCGGCTTGGCTATCAACTCACAAATTATTCTCATCAGAAAAGGGGGAGGGAGAGAGAGAAAGAGAGAGAGAGAGAAGAGAGAGAGAGAGAGAGAGAGAGAATGAATCACCCCCAGGGAAGAGAGCAGAGAGCTGCAGGGAGTCCCTCTATAAGGTGCCACAGCAGGACACACACCCTCATACTGAACAAGGGGTGGCATACAGATCTTTATCATGTCTCATCCAATGGGCAGAAGAGCAAAACACAGAGTAGCTAAAAAGTCAGGAATTCTTGGACACAAGCAGGTAGGAGATAAACTCCAGGGCATTCAGACTCTGCACACACCTGGGCCCCCTCCGAGGGTCCCTGCTGTCAGGTGGGCAACTGATCAGCCCTCCCTGACCTGAATGTGCAGTCCACGGGGGCCCAGGTCTCCTTCCGCCACCCCCAGTCCTGGCAGCCTGGGGGTGAACAGGTGGCCTGACCCCAACTACATCTCGGGGAAGCTCCCCACCAACGCGTGGTCCACAGCCTCAGGGGAAAAACTCAGCTCGGAAGGTTTCACACTTTCCTCCTCTACCCACCCCATGCCCCTTCTCACCGAGCAGGGTAAGAAAAACAAGTCAACCCACACACACAAGTGACCACTGATCACAGCAGTATCCTGGGGCAGCACTCGAACCATAATAACCTAAACCACTTCCTGCTTCTTCAGGGAGTCACTTAGAGAAGAGTAAAAAGAGCGTGCACCCAGGACAGGGGCGGGGGGCAGATGCATGGAAGTACCTACCCAGCTCCTCGTCTGCTCTGGCCCCGGACGTCCGCCCCAGAGGGCTCTGTGCTGCCAGGCACTGGCCCCTTTGCTGAAAGAACCCATCCTGGCTCTCAAGCTCTGCACTGGATTTGAGTTGGACAAGACACCTGAACTTGAGCACTGGCCTCCTCCGAGACTGGCTGTGTAATAACCCTGACCAGGTTCCTTCCCCCTCTGAGCCAGAGTTTTCTCCACTGCAAAGCAGAGATAATACAGACTGCTGCCTTGCCTGCCCCAGGGCAGGTGAGGGCGCACACGAGAGACCCGATGGGAAAGGGTTTGGTGAATGGTACCAGGGTGTGAGGGCACGAGGATTATAAACCCAAGCCAACAAATAATCCACCCGTCAGGGCTGGCATTAGGACAGGGCTGCTGCGCCACAAGCTTTACCACGAACGGGGATCAAAGTGTCAGTCTGGAACTAGACAGTCTAATTTAACACAACCGAGCCTAGACCAGAGAAGGCAAAACCACACAGGACCAACAAGCAAGGCAAAGTAGACCAAACTTAACAAAGGGGGCTGTTTGCTAATGCCCAAATCTGGGCTTTTGCCCGCCCCCAGTCTGACCTTTAAAGGAATCCACTTCTTCCCTGCCCTAGCCCAGCTGCATAGGGCTGTCACAGAATCTTTGCCTTGGGCCTAGAGAGTCATGAATAAGCCACTTGACATACACCTTTGCCTTCAGGTGGGAAGCAGCCCCATTTTATAGACAAGGCAACTGAGGCCTGGAGTGACTGAGGGACTTGCCCAAGGTCATCTGGCCAGTAATTGGTACAAAGCGGAATCAACCCAACCTATGTGGCATGCCCTCGTGCCCCATCTCCACATACCCTGGATAGTGTGTAGCAAGTGGGCTTGATTTTCCAAAACTGATTTTTTGAAGTATTTTTTTAAAAAACAGTCCAAGTTATAACCCAGCTACTGAGCTCTGCGAAGGCAAACTCCTTAACTTCCCACCTGCTACCACTTACACCCTCTGGTCTAAACCCCCATATCACCCCTTAAACACCTGCTTCACTGACCAAACAGTAATTACTCGGCTTTGCTCCGGTTTCCGAGGTGAGCCTTGGCAGCCATCCGTCCCCCGGCCGTGGCGAATCTGAGGCTGGGCTGCTTTCACAGGGCAAGGGACAATGCCAAGGGCACCCGCAGCCCTGGAGAACACGCCGACGACAGGCGGGCAGGCACCACAGGCCCCAGAAGGGCACCAGACCCCATTCTATTCAGGTTGGCTCAACCCACCCACCCTCCTGCAAGGAGGTCGAGCAGCCCAGCCAGAGGAGGAGACAGAAGTCGTCACCCTGGCGACAGCTTTAGCCTCTGGAGAACCCTGAGTGCGTTTAAGGGAAGATCTGTACCCTGAATTCCACCCCTTCCTCTGAACCCACGGACCAGGAGCTAGGAATATTTGATCCCTGGTAAAGAGCAAAGATGTCCTTGGATACCAAAATAATTATCATCGTGAAGAATAAATGAAGTCAGGGCTCCTCTGGTGGCGCAGTGGTTAGGAATCCACCTGCCAGTGCAGGGGACACGGGTTTGTGCCCCGGTCCGGGAAGATCCCACATGCCGCGGAGCGGCTGGGCCCGTGAGCCATGGCCGCTGAGCCTGCGCGTCCGGAGCCGGTGCTCCGCAACGGGAGAGGCCACATCAGTGAGAGGCCCGCGCACCGCGATGAAGAGTGGCCCCTGCTCGCCGCAACTGGAGAAAGCCCTCGCAAAGAAACGAAGACCCAACACAGCCAAAAATAAATATTAAATAAATAAATAAATTTTAAAAAAAGAATGAATGAAGTCAGGTCAAGTTCTTAATATAATGCATTCAAAAGTTACCACTGTTATTAACAGCAGCATCATTTCCTCGCTTGTCCCTCTCCCACAGCCTGCGCGACTCTGCCCTTCTTGGTTTACTAAGTACTGTATTCTCAGAGGGGAACCAAAACGTGGACAGAGGGGAGGACACCAAGAGGCATCTCTCGGCCGAAAAGGAACCACACCAGCCTGCCTCAACCCACACATCTCTCCAGCTCCCTTCTCCCATGAGCAGTCTGCAAACCTTGGAGGCAACCAGAGTCACTCCCCTTCAGTCAGTCACTCCAATAAAATTCTGTTGAGTACCTGCTGTCTGTCAGACCCTGGGACCAGCATCAGACACACGGAGGTGAGCAGGCCTAGGCCCTGCCCTTAATGGGGTCACCATTTAGCAGTGACATCTCCACTCTAACCTGATGCGGCAACTAAAAGCTTTTTTAAAACTCAGTGTTGAATCTCCATCAGACTTTTCTCCGGAAGGAACACAGATTCATTTCCAACAGACCAAGCCCTAACACCCAAATGCCCCAGCCTGGAGAGAACAAAGATGGCTTCCATCTGCAACTCTGAGCCTGATGGGAGCCCTTTTCCCTCCAAAGGGCACCTGCTCTAAGCAACCGTCGTCTTCATGCTACTGACAGAGGGGGACAGCAAGGAAGCAAGTCTGCAAGTGGTTGGGAAAAGGCCATTCACAAAGAAGGAGGTCAAAGAAGGAAGGGCTCAAGCATATCCAAGGTCAGCACCATGGACCACCAGGCAAGGTTGGTCTCAACCTTCCAGATACCACCTGGACTCCAGCCAGCTAGACTCAGGCCAGCGCAGAGAGGGCCTAAAGGAATGCCCAGCCAACTCCAGCAGCAACACTGATACCTCAGGTTTCCTGGGAGAAGGAACTGGTTTTGAGCCCAGCTTCTCTCCCTGGCCCTTAAAAAATAAGGTCAGGATTTGAAGGACAAAGGAGAAAAATCCCTTCAAACAGCAGAGCCATCTGTGCACTTCAAAGACAGCTAACTTCTGTGTAACATCACTCAGCAAACAGGCTGCCACTCAAAACCATTATCTCCTTCAATCCTCCCAACACCCTCTGAAGTGGGAATTATCAGCCCCGTTTTATAGATAAAGAAACTGAGGCTCAGTGAGGGGACATGAGTTGCTCAAACTCATACAACTCCAATTTGGAACCTCCCAGCTCCAAGTTCCGTGCCTCCCTCCCGAGCTGGCCTGACCACAGTGCCTACAGCACCTTACACATATTGGTTGCTCAGTAACGTTGGTTGAATCTCAGCTGAATGCCTGAGTCCTGAACACCATCTGTTAGACTGCTCTGGGAAGATGCCCTCTCTTCCTCCTCAGTTCAGGGTCCAAGGAAGAAAGACACTGGTTCAGTGAGGAAGAAAAAGGTCCCAAGAGGAGACAGACTCTGTGTCAAAATGGGGGGGGGATCTTGACTCTGTTGGGAAGGTCTCCCAACTCAGAGGAGGAGGTGGGGCCCAGCCTCGCAGCTAACCTCGCCATCTCTCCGGGGCTCAGAGGGCACAGCAGCAGAGGAGAGACTCACCTTCGGGGATGGCATCCTCCTGGTACACAGGCCGCAGCAGCTGCGAGGGAAAGACATAGAACTACCTCAGCCCCAGGAACGGGGCAGACCACCAGGCAGGCTGCTCAGCCCTGGCCTGGGGACAGGAGGGGAGCACCTCAGGGCACGAGGGCAAAACAGCAGTCCCGCTAACGAGCTGAGAGGGGGGCCTGGAGGGATCACAGAATCTAGAATGTTCGAGTTGAACGAGGCTTTAGCTGTCATCAAGTCTAACCCCTTGAAGTGTGTTCTGTGAAACACTGGCACTTGGGACGCTAACAACTCCGCCACAAAGGGTGCACCGTCAGGGGAGTTTGAGAAATGCTCGGTTAAACAAGGGTAAACCACCTTCTTCACTGCAGATGCCCTCAGAGCCTCAAATAGGCTAATATGCATTGGGAATCTCCCAGAAGAGGAAGAGAGTATAAGGTGTTTCTCAAACTCATTTGACATCAAGAAACTTTCTTCCCAGAGTATCTCCTGGGACCGATATTTTGGGGCACACACGCTGACATTCCATTACTCCATCTTACAGCTCCTACGACGGGCTTGCTGCCTACCACGCAGCCCATTCCGCTGAGGATAAGTGCAGACTGGCAGAAAGCTCTTCCTTCTTTTGAGGTGAAATCTTCTACCGTGTGACCTCCCATGGTCCTGGATCTGTGCCCTGAGGCCACAAAGATCCACCTGCTGTCTCTGCCGGGGACAGCCCAACAGGACAGCCCTATAGAGGCTGGAGCTAACACATAGTCCACTTCCCTGCTCCCCACTCCAAGCCCCTGGCAGGCTCCTCACAACACAACTTTGAGTCTTCGCATCTTCCTGGCCTCACTCAGGGACCCATGCCCTTCACCTCCCCTGAACCAGCTGTCCATACCTGGCTCCCAGGGTTCAGCGGGGCCAGGATGATGTAGTTGGGGTCGGCGGGGGCAGTGGCACGGGACAGTGCAGGCAGGGTGTGCTGGCCCCCGCGCTTGGTCACCTCAGTGTAGCGCTCCCAGCCACCGAGCAGCAGCCCATCCGAGCTGTCACACACCAGGTGACAGCTGTGGCGCTGCTCTGGCCGTGCCTGGGCCCCGTGGGTGCAGTTCTTCTCCCGCTTGTTGGGGGGCGACTGGAGGTCATGGGTCGACTTGCAGGACGCCCGCCGCAGGACCCCGCCATCTGGCCCCGGCTTGACCTGGGGGACCATACGCCACACAAGCAGGATGATCTCGCTGGGGCAGCTCCTGGAAGTTGGAGGAGGCGGGGAGTCACAAAGGGAAGTTGAGTCTGGGGGAGACCAAAGTCAGCCATGGTAGGGGCCTGTGGGGGCAGAGAGGAAGAGAGGGGAAGAGGGCAGGGAAGCCCCAGTGCCAGAACAGGAAGGGATGCAGAGGCCATCTAAAGTAGAGACAGCAAAGGGGTCCCTTAGGTCGACTCTAGTTGACTGGCAGAGGCTGGGAAGGACACTGAGGCCAAGGCCAAGTAAACGAGAAAGAAGACCAAACTCAACTAGCGACGTGCCTCCTGGACACAAAGTGTTATCAAGGAGGAGCAGGCAAGCCACGGCCTGTGTACAACCCCTCATCCGGTCATTCCAGAAGCAAACCTAAAACGGGCCACAAGGGCTTTAACCCAGAGGGTCGAAATTTAGGAGACCCCAAAATTTAAAGAATAACTGTTTAATTGTGCAATTGAAAATGTTCGCAACATCTACGCATCCTTAGGAAACCAAGGGCTTAGCTCTGAGGTAGCAGAACTAATGAGCTAAAGTAGAGAGCGACCCCCTGGAGCTGCACCACGAACCACAGGGTCTGTTTGAGAGCTTCTTCCCCGCTGTCTGCTCTGGGATCCAAAATTGCTCAGAACCTGAACCTTCCAATTTCAGGCCAAGAAACTGATTCCCCAAGGAGCAAAGTGAATTGCTCACGGCTGGGAAGGAGGGACGGGCGAGGCGTGTGCCCAGGTCTGGGGAGGGGAGGGGAGGTGCGGCCCAGCCCGAGGCCCCGGGCTGCCCGCCGCCCCTGTCACCGGATCTCGTGTGCCAGCTCCACGCATTTCCAGTGCTCCACGGGCCTCTCGTTCAGCTGCAGCACCGTGTCCAGCTGCTGCAGCCCTGCCCGCTCTGCCGGGCCCCCTGCAGGGACAAAGAAAAGCCACTCAAGGGCTCCTGAAGCCCACAACCCCCTCAAAAGCCCCGGGGTCCTTTGCTTCCAGTGACCTTGGACAAGGACCGCTCCCCTCTGTTTCTTCACCTGTCAATGAGGGGCCAACCTCGGGGGCTCTCGGGGACCTTGAAGGGAGGCTCCCCTTTGCCCTCACTTCCTCCCTGCCCGCATACCCAGTACTGGCTGACCTCTCTCTGCTGTCCACCTCCCCGCCAGGCCCCCCTCCCTGCCCAGGGCCTCCCGCCCCTTGAGAACCCTTCCTTGCTGCCAGGCTCACAGGCAATGGGGGCACCCAGATCACCATGTCCCAGCTTCTCCACTTTGGATGCTCACTCTGTGACTAGAAGTCTTTTCTTTGTGAAAAATAGGGAGGGAATGACTATTTTTAAGTGCTAATCAGGCTGGAATAGGATAAAATACTGCTTCCAAATCGAGTTCATAAATGACTCTCATTTTCCCATGCAGCCATTACTGAAAATATAGGTTTAGTTCCTGTTTGAAATGATTGGGAAACAAAATATAAAAATCTATTTTCATTTTGATTAAAAACAAAAAAAAAAGAGTAGGTGTATTTTCATAGACCTCACTTTCATCTGTGGTCATTTAAAAATATTATTCTTCTCGTTTTGAAAAACCAGGACAATTTGCTCCAGTTTAGGGCTCCCCTTTCAGTTCCAACATCTTGTTTGCAAAGCCTCGGGCTGGCATCACCCGAGACACTCACTCACCGGAATCCACGGCCTGGACTCGGACCGGAGAGTCGCAGCAGATGGTGAAGCCGAAGCCGTCCTTCCCCCTCGGGATGGTAATCTAGGACACAGCCCTGCCCAGTTACTCCCAGAAGCCATGAGGCTGCTGCCTCTGCTCCAAGGTCGTGAAGAACACAGTCCCCACCCCAGAGCCACCTTCCTCTCCAAGGCTGCTGGAGCCAAGAAGGAGGCTGGCCGGCCCCTCGCCGTCCCTATCTTGGCCCAGGCATCTTGAGCACTGGGTTGTGGGCCAAGCAGGAAGGCTGGGAGCTCAGGAGGTAAGCCAGGCCCATGTGGAAGGGCCCAGACCGAGCCTTGGAAGGCTGAATCTCGCCTTCCTCAGCCCTGGCAGACATGTGGCCTAGCCCTTTACCCAAGGGCCCACTGCACTGCACGTCTCCACCTCACCTGTGACCCACTGCCTGCTCGGTCCCCTCCTCCTTTCCCCAGGGGTTCATGGAGCGTCAGCCCAAGGCTGGCCCCATGCTGAGGGCCCAGAGACAAAGCTGGCCTGTTGGCTGCCCTCCCAGAGCACAGGGGAGGCAAGACAGGGATGCACACACTCACCACCTCAGGCCAAGGGGCAGGGGACACGTGCTAGGGGTCTCAGGGCCGTCCACTGCCAGGGCCTCAAGGTATCAGTGAGGGCTCCCGGGTGAGGGGGCAAGTGAGGGCACAGATAGGCTTCCTGGCTGAACCTGAACTAGCCAATGACCTCACTGTGCCTGCTGCAGCCTGTGTGCGTGGCAGGTGCACAACCCCTACTTTCAGAAGTCCCCTGAAAGGGCCCTGCCACCTGGATGCTCTTTTCAAAGCAACATGCAATTATTGAGCTCCTACTGCATGCCAGGCTCTGCTGAGGTACCAGGTCATGAGGCCTTGGTCTCTGGCTCCCAGAGGAGCATGAGGGTACACTGATCTCTAGAAAGCAAAGCAGGTCATGTTAAGCAGTACAGCAAAACGTGAGGATGGTGCTGGGAAGAGTCCTTTGCGCTTTGACTTTAGATGACAGGCCTGGAGCACGGCAGGAACCAGCAACTGCTCCGCTAGTGAGGACAGCGCTGCAGCCTCCCACCAGCAGCGGAAAGCTGGCAGGGGGCGGCGCGGTCTGCTAGCTCAGTTCAGTTCTACCTTGCTGCATGCCCTCTCTGTGCACCCCCAGTTAGGCTTTGGGAGGGGTGCAGAAAGCCCAGCCCCTGCCCACTCAAAGAGCAATTCCAGGCTGCTCAGAGCAGGTGTATGAGAGCAACAGACTAAGGCAGTTGAAGTCAGAAAAGGGGTCTGGCGCCCTGGATGTGGCGTGGGCCCCAGTGCAGCATGGGGTAGGGCACCCCAGGCAGGCTGAGGAAGAAGCCAGCTCAGCAGCCCTGAGAGAGGTCAAGGGCCACCGCCTCGTTAGGAGACTGCTGTCTCCTTCCTTTAGGGGTTACCTCTTCCAGGCTGGGTGCCCGGCATTCACCTGCCAGCTGTCCCAAAGGCCAGGCATGGGAAAGGGGGGGCCGGGGAGCCTGGGGTGACCCAGGCCCTTGGATGCTGCTGGGGAGGCCCCTGAGGCTCTGCTTCCCACCAGCCCTGGGCCTGGATTCAAAGCGAGTTTGTAAAACAGGAAATCTGACAGACAAGGGGAAGGGGCGGGGGGGGCAGGAAAATACCCTGTTCCCATAAGAATTCTGGGAAAACACACAGCTAAGACAGGAAGAGAAAAAAAATGGAAAGAAAGAAAGAAAAACAAACTCTGGAGTGAGCGCGGAAAGCCCAGACTGAGGCCAAGGGACGATGACAGGAGCCCAGTCCACTCCATGCAACCAGCAGGGATTTTAGGGACCTCACAGCCCACCCTCAACCCAGGCAGAAGCTGGGATGCCAGCATTTTGCTAGCACTTCCCCAGTCCTACACCACCAAGAGCCACGGCCCCTCCTGCCTGGGGTGCGGCTCTGGAAAACCAGTCCCAGCACCCAGGGCTAACAGTTTGGGGACTGGCCCCAAAGCTGAATCTGGGGAGAAGGAGGGTGCTCCAGAAAACAGCCTGTTCCCCGCATCCAGGTGGGACTGTGGACAGGAGACCCCTCTGCCTTCCTGGGCACCAGGCTAAGCAGAGCCAGTCCAGACAACAGTCCAGGCCAGCTGGGGGCTGGGAAGAGGGGAAGAGGAGACGGTGTTGGGAAGCAAGCCCCTCTCCTGCTCAGTGTGAGGGGGTGGGACTGCATAAAGGAAGCAGAATTATGCTCTGTCCATCGTGACCACGACCACGTTGAGAGGACAATGTCCAAAGAACCTGATCATCACTGCAGCCCTGAGGGAATGCAGGGCTAGTTTCAGTATGCCCATTTTACAGAGAAGGAAACTGAGGCCTGAAGCAAGTAAGCTCTCAGCCCTCCTCTCTGACCTCAGGTCTCAGGGTCAAGAGACAAGGGAAGCAGCCCTGCCCTATCTCTGGGACCTCAGCGACTCCTGGCAGAGGCCATCCTTCCTGGGGTGCTTCTTGCTCTTTCCTGTCCAGTGCAGGAACTGCTACTGCTCTCAGATCTCACCCATGCCAGCATCTCACTTCTGCCCTCCTGCCTGATTTCCGACCCTCTGTAATGCTAGACTTCAATCCCAATCCCTAAATGCCATAGTTATTGAAACCCCTGCACCAGGCACTTCATACATATTCCATTTACTTTCACAGCATCGTCACATTATCACCCTATTCCACTGACACGAAGACTGAGGCTCAGGGAGGTAAACTGCCATGCACGAGAGTCAGACCTCAAGAAGGGCAGAGCTGGATGTGAGCCCGGGTCCGGCACAAAGCTGGTGCTCTCAACCCCGCACTACTTTCTAGCAGGGGATCCGTCTTGAACTTGAGTCCCAGAGCCCCAGGCCCGGACCGCACTCATGCCTGGTCCTACTGTGACTGCCAGAGGGTCCCAGTCCTCAGGCCTGTAGTCCCAAGTGACCGAGGACTTCTCGACCTCCCATCCAGTGCCCTCTGTGCCTCACCACCCCGCCATCCAGTTGCCAGCGTCACAGGGGCGCCTCTGCAGGCTCCAGGAGTGCGGGAGGGCCCTGAGAGCTGGGGACTGGAGAGAGAACACACGTGTCCCACTCACGGTGCAGGAGGCCCCTCTGAGCATCTCCCTGAGACCTAAGTCTGCCAGTTTGAAGGAGTTCAGGACCCAGATTCCAGGCTGGTCATTAAAACACAGAGGGATTTTACTATACTTTTAAAATCAGAACCATTCCAGAGTCCCATCAGCTTGGACATTCCCAAAATCTGGACATCCCTTGCCTTCACCCTGTCTGACACCATGCCCTTTTTATAAGAAAAAAAAAAGTCCCTCACAGTTCCAGAAGAGTCTTGGGGGCTAAGGGATCATCACTCCCACTCTGCCCCACGTCCTGAGACTGGAGGCTGAGGGCCAAGCCCTCTCCGTGAAGTTGGGCTCTGGAGCCAGAGGACTCCGGACCCACTTCAAGGCATCACAGCCACCCGGGAGGAAAATCATGTGTGCGCACATATACGCAGACACATCCTACCTCGCTCACAAGCACACACCAACACACGCTAGAACACAATCACACCTACACAACACAGGACAGGCACTGCCGTCCCATCAGAAGTAGGGAAAGTTAGCAAAAAAACACAAATCCAGCTGCTCAGCAACCTCGCCACTTACAAACTCAGGCTTGGGATGCTCTTTTTAACCCACACGCCTCCCAAATAAAAATGACAGAAAATCAACTAGATAATCTCACCATGGACACCACCCAGTCAGTGGTTAGGATGGCGAAGAGCTGGCCTCGTCTGCCCCTAAAGAGGGGCGGCAGGTAAAGGCCACCTTGGGGCCAGTTCCTGCCTCTATCCTCCCCCCCAGATCACAATGAACCTGCAAGGGGCCAGGAGGAGGCAAGAAAGGCCTTGTGGGAAGACAAGTCCTGCTCGGTGAGCCCTCACTCCTGACCCCCAATGACACCCCATGCGTCCCCCAAGGGGCCAAGCACCCACCTGGCGGTAGCGGCGCTCCGAACACACCTTGCAGAGCCCATTGAAGCGGTTCATGGCTGCGGGTCCTGCCTCGACTGCCGCCCCATGAAAACCCGGCTCTCCCCCCCAGCAGTGGGAGCCCGCACTGCGCCCCGTCAGCCTGGCATGACCGCCCTGGGAAGCCCGCCCCGCAGAAGAATGGCAGGAAATCACCTCTCACCTCCCCAAGCCCTGTCTGTGCTGTGTGCCTCTGCACGATAAGCCCGAAGGCTTCCTGAAACCTCCGAATGACAAGGAAGAGGGAGAGTTTTATATTAAAATTCCTGTCAACTAGTTAGTATTCCCCGGGCCCCGGCGGGGAGAGGGCGCCTTTGTTCTGGCTGCATTCTCCGCCATGGGCCACTTTGTGATTCCAGTGTTCTCACAAACACCCCTGGCTGGAGGAGAACCCAGGCAGAAAACACGGCCCACTCTGTAACAACGCCGCCTCCCCCTGCAAATCCCAGGATCCCTGGTACAAATGCAGGGAACTAACTCAGCCTAAGAACCTAAGGATGCTTTGCTCCCACAGACATCCCACGTCAAGACAGGGAATACAAAACATCTGGAGTTTGCCTGCCACTCAGAAGCTACTTAAAAGTCAGTTTCCTCATCCATGTATGTGGGCTGCTTGAAGGATCTGATGACAGACCATAAAGTCAAGTTGGGAAGGGATTTCCAATCACTAGATAATCCAGCATCCTCTTTTTACTGGTGAAGAAGTGGGGGCCTTGAGCAGTTGAGATCACACAGCAGGGTGGGGTGGAGCTGGGCCCAGAGCCCCAGTCTTGATTCCTGCCTTGTAGAGCAGTGCCTCGTGAGCCTAGAGCCCCTTCCACCAACCTCAGAGCCCCTGAGGAAAACTACCCAGCCACTCCCATCCTTCATGCCAGAGAGTGTCCCTTGGTCCAGCCCAGCTTTCGTTACTGTGACAGTGGTCAGGCCACCCAGCTTTCTAAGCCTCCATCCCTCCATGCACACGAAGAGGGAGTTGAACAGGTCACCTCTTGAGGTTCTCCCCCTGCCCTAACCAAGCCTCTGACGATCGCCCACACCTTGCTGAATCCTACGGACATCTCTGCGTGTGCAAGCCGAGGAAAATCAAACGCCCTCAGAACAACACCCCCAGAGGTCAGGGCCTGTGTGCAGAGCCCGGCACGAAGGAGGACTCTCCCAGGCCACCTAGAAACCTGCAGTGTCGATGTCTGGGCAATTCTCACAAATCCCCAGGGAGACTCCCTGGTCACTGTCCTCTCTGTGCTCGGCATGTACACAGAGAGGGAGAAAGGCCTTTGCAGCTCCCCCACTGAAGCTGGAAGAAAGCTTTTCAACTTGTAATGAAGCCACGGAAAACAGAGATCCAGCAAGTTACTCTAATGCTGTACTATCCAATATGGTAGTGATTAGACACAGGTGCAATTTAAATTTTAAAATAAAATTTAAAATTCAGGTCCTCGTTCATACTAGCCACAATTTCGAATGCTCAGTAGCCACCGGTGGCTAGTGGCTGCCATAATGGGCAGTGCAGCCCTAGCCTGTACGCTCTGTGAGGGCAGGGATCTTTGACAGCTATATCCTGGCACCCGGCACAAGGCCTAGTCCACGTAGATGTTCAATAAATACTTCATGAATGAATGAGTGAATGACTTGAGTGAATGAAAGGGGAAATGTCTTGTAGCTAATAATACACCTAAGTGTCATATATTATCATGGAAAATATCACTGTCGTATTTTCCCAACTAGGCCACTTGCAGGAGACAGCCATACCGGAAGCCATATTTGCTGGCTGTGTGGCCACAGAGAGTGACCTAACATCTCTGAACCTTACAAGTCTCACTCATCTGTGAAATGGGTAGTAACAACCACCTCAGAGGTGGGAGTGAGGGTCATGTTAGATAACAACCGAGGGGCTACTCAGCACTGGGGGCTTGTTTCTCCCTCCCTTAGTGGTTAGAGAAAAGCAGAGATCACCTGCCATGGCCTGCAAAGGGACAAATTTGGATGAATTCCCCAAAATCCCTACAGGAAGGTTCCTCTCTAGCTTCAAAGCCCTAATGAAGTGAGGACCCATCGGTCTCGGGCTCAGACTCACAGCCGCTCCCTGATATCAAGGGGGCCAAACCGGAAGGGGAATTGGGCCACAGTGGCAGGGGAGGCAAGGGGCCTGAGGGGGCCTGCAGGAAAGGGAGGACTCGGCTTCAAGAGACCAAAAGTCAGTACAACCCAGACTCCTCTATTTCCAGGGGCCGGGGCCCGGCTCTCTCCCCACTCCTGCCCCAAGCTTGAGTAACCCGAGAAAAGCACCAGAAATAACCTCTTAAAAATGCACAACTTGCTGAGTTTCCAAGCACCAAGTGAATCTGAGTCTCAGTCACCGAGTGCTGCCCTGTTTAGGGGTCTCCAGGGCCCAGGGACGAACCAGAAGCAGGTTAGAGCCCAGAGCAGTGCTCAGGGCCCGTCAGTCCTTCCAGGTTGTCCCCACCTACCTTGAGTTTCTCCCTGTTCTCGGTGTCCTCACCTCCCAACAGTCTCAACAAAGGGTCTGGAAGGTGACAGAGCAGAGTCAGAAAGTTTCTGCTGGCATCTAAGTGCCCGTTCCACAGACCACCCAGAGGATGAGGCCAGGGTGCCAGACCCATGTGGAGGACAAGGTCACTGCTGGCCCCCAGGATGTGGGAATGCCCAGGCTCGGGCCAGGCAGGGGCTCAGGAGACAGATGGGTGCGTGGGAAGGACAGAGCAGAAGGGGAAAATCCTCAGGACCCACAGCAGGGCCCACATGGCCTGTCTGCAGAGGTGGGCGCCCCAAGGTCAGCCAGGCAGCCCAGAGGGGATCCTGAGACCACGGACCCTGAGGAATGGCCACACGGGAAGGTCCAAAAGCCCAGCCCTCCATGAGCTACATAAATAAAGGAGTCATGGGCATGAGGCTGCCTGCAGGCTGCATTCTAGCAAGCACTCGTGAGAAGTCCCTGGACCCAGGGTCTGATGGCAGCCTAGGGTGACACATGCCACAAAACACAGGGACTGAGGCTACTACACAGTGGAGTGGGGGGAGCCCTGGGGGTCGGCATGTCTGGGCAGAACTGAAGGTGGTGGGCATGCACCTCTCAGGGGCCGCAGTCTCCGCCTGGCCACCTTCAGGTGCTTGGTCCGGCCCAGGTCCTCTCCCAGCAGGTAGTACCAGCCGCTGGTCTCCTGTCACAAGAGAAGGCGTGACATGCTCAGAGGAGGCAGAGGGCACAGGTCAGGCAGCCACCAATCCCCGTCAAAAAGCAGCAGCTGGACAGCCTCCTCAGGAGCAGCGTCTCTGCAGACACACACACTCCGGCCTCCCTTCCCCGAACCCTCACTTCCCACCTCCAGGAAGCCCTCCTTGATGCTCCAGGCAGAGATGATCCTCCCCTCTGCCGACTTCCCACGCCTCTTGTCCCTGGAGAACAAGTCTACTCACAGGCTTGCCTCCCCCACTAGGCTGTGCACAGGCTCCTTGATGTGCCTAGCACTGTGCCTGGTACACAGCAGGAGCCCAATAAATGTTGACAGAACAGAAGGAAGGGAGGGAGGGAGGGAGGGAGGGAGGGAGGGAAGGAGAGGCCAGAAAGCAGGCATCCTGAGGCCCCTGAGCAGTCCCCAGGGGCAGACATCTTCTCCCAAGAGGGAATAAGGCCAAGACTACAGTCAAGACAAGATAGTTGGGACCCACATGTAGGATAAAGGGTCCTCAGCCACCTACCCCAGACTTCACTTCCAGGACACAGAGCTGGGTGGCAGGGCCACCTGGCAACTCCTTGCAGCAGGCCACCAGAACATCTCCAGGGATATGCAAGAGGTGCACATCCCTCCCCTGCTCAAAAGCCTCCAACGCGGGGAGCGCCATCCAAGTAGAGCTGCGTAAGGGTCTGGCCACCCAGACGGAGGGGCCTCTAGGTCCCAGAGTCCTCACCCAGCCTGAAGAAAAGCTCCACAGAGGATGCTCACTCCATCCCTGAGCACCTGCTAGGCCCAGAAACCTGAGACCTGGCAAACAACGTCAAGGCAACCCCTGGAACAGACCACGAGAAGCACCCGTCCCTCATCCTCCAGGGCAGGGAGTGCTCTGAGCTCTGAGGGACCTGCCTGTGTCCTTAAGGGAAGACACCAGACCTAGAGCCTTCTGGGAAGACTTGGAGCCGCCTAACAACTGGTCTCTGACAAGAATGAGCCAAGGCAGGAACCCAGACCCTTGGTCACACCGGTAACAGTGTTGTTATCAGGCCAGGGGGCACCTGTCTCAGTGGGGCACCATCTCACAGACTGAAGCCCCGCCGCAGGGCTTCCAGACAAAGGCCTCTGCCTGTACCAGCCCTGGCCTAGGTGGCCTGACCCTGCCAGAAGCTTCCCTAGGACCCACCTTGTCCGGACTCAGGAGGGACTTCACCCCGAAGCTCATGCAGCCGATGAGTCCACTCTGTCTGGGAGAACAAGAGAAGCTCGAGTGAGCACCTCTTCATGGCACTACATTGGGAGGTCGATTGTCAAGTGTAACATAGGTTTGCCTGATGCACTGTGGTTTACGAAGCACTTTTACCTGCATGGTCTCATTTGATCTTTCCAACTTTGTGAGTGAGGCTGGAGCTATTCTCTCCACTTCACAGAGGAAAAAACTGAGGCTGAGTTGATCCCCTTGCCAAGGTCACAGGACTCATTAGTAGTAGAGTCCCATGGGAAGCCAACCACAGAAGCTCAGAGTTACCTCGGAGGCTTGAACTGTTCTGGTGCTGGTAGGTCTGAAGAGCCAGTCCCCAACGGGAATTTCAGCTCCCACGTCTGCTGGTGATGCTCAATCCAGGAGAAAAGTTATGGGACCTCAAGCTCAAGAGGCTTTGTCTTAGGTCCAGGCAAGACCTGGGCAGTGCTTGGACAGTTCCAGGTCAAGGTCCAAACCAATCTGGCACACAAAAGTTGCCAAGAGCACCCTGACCTGGCTGCCAGTGGGCCAGTACACACGAGCCAGGGTCAGGACTCATGTGCAGACAGGCTGAGTTCATTTGGGTCCTACTTGACTAAGGGTAATTCAAAGTTCCTGAAACATGTCCATCATTGAGTTCCAATGTGCAACACTGAGGGACTGATTGATACCTGGCAGCTTCCAACAGTGATGGCATAGATGAATATTAATGAAATGCCAAAAATAATATTGCTATTTTGAGATAAAAGCAAGTTTACAAATCTATAGTTTAATGAGAAGGATGTCCACCAAAATATTAACAATGGGTGTATCTGGCAGGTAGGAATAGAAAGGTTTTTCTTTTCTCCTTTGGGTTTTTACTGTTTTTAAATTTTCACTGGGAACAAGCGCTACTTTAGAAATCAGAAAAAAAAAAAAGTAGTAGAAATGTATTTGCAAGTACTTCTATTCTACCACATCTTTCTCTACCCTAACACTAGAGTTGCTTTTTTTTTTTTTTTTTCCTACCTCTTCTCTCTTAGCATATCGCCAACTCAGGCCTCTTCAGAGATTGGTTTAATAGCTATTAATCAAGAAACAACATGGGTATTAAGACTGGAGCAGAACCCTGATGGTTGACTTCAATATGTGAGGGACCCACACAGACGAGGGATTCAGCATATTCTGGGGAAGGCACCATATCAAAGCCAAGGATGTAATGAGCTGCCCAGATGGGTAGTGAACTAACTCCCTGGAGATGTGCCTCCTCGGAGCCCGGTCTAAGGGGGCCTGAACAAGTCCACAGAACACCCTGAAGAGCCTGTCCAAGTCCTGTGCCCCAGAGCCTACTCCTGAGATCAGACTCAGTATGTCCAAGGTGGGGTCTGCGCATGGGGGTCTGGAGAAAGCTATCCAGGGGATCCTACAGGGCACCCACCTGTGCCTGCCCCAGTCGAGGACCGGTAGTGTACAACAACTTTATAAATACATTTTGTTTGGATTCTCCAGAAAGGGTGGCAGCCTACCGCCTGACAGTCCCAAGCAAAACAAAACTGGCTTCTTGCCGGAAGCCAAGCCGATTGAGGGCCAGGGATGCAGAATGCTGGGGATGGATTCTCAAAGCTGGTACCCCTCCCCCACAGATGCACACTCTGCACCAGGCCATGTCTCCCCAGGTACTCTCACTCTGCTACCACCCCCGCCCCCAGCTCTCTCTTCCTGCCCCTGCTTTCCTGCAGCCCGGGCTGTACCTGCTCTCTTCTCCTTCTTTGCCCCCTCCCATCATACCAGGCCATATTAACCATCTACCGATAGAGAACAGCGTAGTCACTCCATTAAAGCGACCCTTCCACATCCACCTGCCCACCCAGCACCAAAAACAAATACTCCTCCCTCCTGGCAAGTGGCCAAGTCAGCACTAATGGAGGGGCAGCTGCAGTGACCAACATGAGTGGCAGACACTGACCTGAGCTGACATCCCAGAAAAGCCTTGTCAAGACTTTGCCAAAGTCCTCATCACTGATTTAATTGTGTGTGTCAACACATTCAAAAGCAACCCAGCTGGTATCCAGGTGCCCACACTGCCTTGCTGTACACTTTTCTTTCACACTGAGTATGGCTGTAACTTTCTAAATCTCCAGGCAGGATGCTTTAGCTGTAATAAAGGCTGCCTCTCCCTGCTCTTCAGTAAGTGGAAATTTCACCCACTGGGGCTTAGAGAATACTAAATGGTTAATAGCCTCCCGTGAGCTTTGCTTCCTGCTAAGGGGCCTCCAATGATTTCATGATAATTTAGGCCAAGCAAATGGTCACAGTTAATGTCCATAAGCAGGAATCTCTAAGTGTTCTTCAATTAGCTACTTCTGAAGCCTGTTTTTGAAAACCTTTGGAAGAAGAAAGACTTTTTCTACATGCAGCCTGAGTACACGGTAATACACTGGTCAGGTAATAAACTTGGGACACCGCCTGAAATTTCTCTAGGCACAAAGTCTCAGGGGCCAAGCCTTGGGTACTTCTGAATGCCAAACCCTAAGCTCAGTGAAGCCTTGACAAACGGATGAATCCATCATGCCCACGTTGGCAGGCACTGGGCAAGGAGCTGCAGCATTAAGGAAACAAGACAAACATTCAGGAATTTAAATACCAGTTCAAGACAGCAATACAAGGGATGTCACTAGACAGAGTGAGACTGAGAGATGAACAGTACAGGCAACAAATGCTGAAAGCTTAGAGAGGCAAGAGGTAGTTTAGGACTGAGATGCTCAAAGAAGGCCTAAAGAGTTAAGCCAAAGAGAAGGAAAGGAAGAGCATTTCAGGCAAAGGCAACAGCTGGTACAACAGCTCAGAGGTAAGGCTTCATGGAACATTCAAGGGCAATAGTACAGCCAGCCCTCCGTATGAAAGGATGAGGAACCCATGGATACGGAGGGCCGACTATACTATACCACTTTATATAAAGGGACTTGGGCATCCATGGATTTTGGTATCCACGGGGGTCCTGGAACAAATCCCCCATGGACACAGAGGGATGCCTGTACTTGGCTCAGTTTACTTTTGAGCACAGGGTAGGAGACCCGCTACAAAATGAAAATGCATTATTTTAAGGGAATGCACTTTAATTCTCTCTCTCAGGGCCTTAAACTATTTCTGTTACAGACTTATCCCATTTAATCTCAATTTATTTTTAATTTGATGGCTTAAATCGCACAATATTTTTCCAGTCGTTTTTTCTTTCCTTAAGCTCAGTCCCCATCTCTGGTCACAAGCTTTCTAACTTTATGGCACTGCACTTGGCACTGAGGTTTTTTATAAAATAGTTTAAAGGAAAGAGCACAGAGTACCCAGGATAGCGTGCGACACAGCAAGCAGCCTCTCCGTGTACGTAATTACTATTAGCATAAAAGATTACGTTTTTCAAACACATGCTGTGTGTGTTTTGGGGGTTTTTTAACTTGGTGCATAACATTACAATTCTCTCTAAGATTGTTCTCTGACCACAAGTTCTGAAGCCACTATGATTGACACTAGAAGCTTCAGTTTGGCTTCTACCATATCATCAAACAAAACTTTTAAGTAGTTCAGTTCCATAATCAGTGATATTAAGGAGTTACTGCTAATTTTTAAATGTGATAATGGCATTGTGGTTGTTTTCTTGAGCCATCTTTTAGAGATTTATATAGCTGAGATGAGATGATGTCTGGGATTTGCTTTAAAATAATCCACTGGAGGAGGGGAAAGTGGGTGAGGGCATAAATGAAATAAAATTGGCCATATATTGATAACGGATGAAGCTGGGCTATGAGTATGTGAGGGTTTATTACATACTATTTTCTAACTTTGCATATGTTTGAAAATGTCTATAATTTCTTAAAAACTCACAGAACCTGCAAGCCAAAAGAAATCTTTGAGATCACTGCATTTTACAGGTGAAGAAAATGAGGCCCAGAGCAGGGAAGGGACCTATCCACAGTCTCACAGCGAGCTGGAGCTAAGCCAGAGTCTACTGCTCTGAGGCCTGGTTCTCCTCAGCTCCCACCAAGAGCTGAAACCACTGTGTGAGCTGAAATCAGCCAGCACCCCCCGAACTTCCTTGTAGATCATCTTGCTTCTCTAATACAAATTTACAGCCATAACTGGAAGGATCATGAGAATTCATGAAACAGATGCCCCCTTTTCATTTCCTAACTGACGGGACACTTCCCTGGCAGTCCAGTAGTTAAGACTGTGCTCCCAATGCAGGGGGCAGGGGTTCGATCCCTGGTCAGAGAACTAGATCCCACACGGCGCAACTAAAGCCCACATGCTGCAACTAAAAGAGCCCACATGCCACAACTAAAAGAGCCGGCATGCCGCAACTAAAGATCCCTCATCCTGCAACGAAGAGCCCACACGTGGCAACAAAGATCCCGTGTGCCGCAGCTAAGACCCAGCGCAGCCTAAATAAATAAATTTTTTAAAACAATGTAACTGCCACATATTCAGCTGGATGATTTATATAAAACTACATTATAAATGCTATGAAAGGTAGCCTGAGGCCTGAGGCACAAGTGTACTGACACAGAAAGGGTATAGCTTTGGAGCCCTTTATCACCTGGGTGAGCTGGTCAAGTGTACTATAATGTGGTTTGGCACCAGGCTACCTGGATTTGCATCTTGTTTTCACCACGTGCTGTCTGTGTTACCTTGGGCAAGTTACTTAACCTCTCTGTGCCTGTAAAAGAGAGACATCAATAATGCCTACTTTACATGGTGCTGTGAGGATTAAATTAGAAAATGCATGGAATATGCTTAATGTCCACACACTTAGTGGACATTAAGTGATTAATAAATATGAGGTATCATATAACCTTGGGCAAGCTCCTTAGCCTTCGTAAATCTCAGTTTTCTCTTCTCTGAGGAGAGAGACAGTAATAATTCCTACCTCTCAGGGTCGCTGTGAGGATTAACTGAGATAATGTATGTAAAGTGCTTGGCACAGAGAAGAGTTCATAAATGTTTGTTTCCTTCCTTCTGTAATTGTCCTTCATGTTGTGAAGTTGCATGTCCGTCCTTCGGAGTAGCACAATTTGATCTGAGAGTGTTCGGCACAGAGTACCCAGGACAGTGTGCAACACACAGCAAGTGCCCTGTCTGTCTCCTCCAGCTCAGAGGCCTTCTCATTCAGGGATGGATCAATACTATGCTTCCCACCTGCTGAGCCGGTCACTGCGGTGCTGGCACCTTGGGCAGGGCCATCTGTTGGGAAAGCAGGTCTGCCTGAGCTTGCTCTGTCCCTCTTGAGCTTCGGGTTGGGACTGTGACCACGAGTTTGCCTGTTTTGTTTAATAAGGAATCTCACTTTCCCAAAATAGGCAACAAGCAGAGACACTGCCTCTGTCACGCTGCCTCACTGGGCGCTGACTCACTTTCCCCGGCCTCACTTTCTTTTCCAAAAACCGCCAAGTGCACTGCTGCCCCTTCTCCAGCAGGCTCCGCCTGGCTCACTGTACTCTCGCAGGAGAGTGGTCACAGCAGAGGGAGCGGCGACTCCCAGTTTGGTGTCTGCCTCCGTCCAGAAGGCTCGCCAGGCGTCCTTCTGTCTCTCCGCCATTCCTCCTCTGTCTCCTTCAGGGCTTTCCCTTCCTGTGCCCATCCCTTCAAGGCTGGATTCTGACCCTTCGTCCTTGGCACCTACTGTCTTCCTGGGTGGTCTCACCTGCTCAAAATTTCACCCACCACCTTGGCGGGCACGGCTCCCACATCTCCACAGACCTCTCTCTCCCCTGAGCTCCAGGTCAGCAAAGGCAACCTTCCAACACAGCTCTCAGCTGGCTGCCCTCCAGGCACCTCCATCTCACCATATCCACAGCTGCTCCCCCTTCCCCTCCGGTACACTCTGGCTTAGCTGAAGACGTCACCAGCTACCCAGGAGTTATCCTTGACTTCTCCCACTGCTCTCACAGCCAGATCACCGCTAAGTACTATTGGTTTAAGC
The DNA here is from genome assembly GCF_003676395.1 of Aethalodelphis obliquidens. NCBI lineage: Eukaryota > Metazoa > Chordata > Mammalia > Artiodactyla > Delphinidae > Aethalodelphis > Aethalodelphis obliquidens. The sequence continues at coordinate 20,271,558 of NW_020837951.1, forward strand.
TCCTAAATATATCCTGGGTCTGTTTCCCTCCTCTCTATCCCTACATCATCTCTCTCACAGAGTCACCACAAGAATCTCCCAGCTCCTCTCCAACCTCCAAAAGACCTACCAGAGTGATAGATCTAGAATACACACCTGTCACTCACCTGCTCAACACCCTTCAGTATCTCCCCGTCACCAGATTCCCAAACACCAAGCTGGCTGCATGAGATTCACCCTGAGAACTTGGGTAAGTGCAGATTCCTAGGCCCTGCCCGTGAAAATTCGGACTTAATCAATCTGATGTGTTCCCTGGGAACCTATGTTCCTCACCAGCAGCCCAGGTGATTCTGATGCATAGCCAGGACTGAGAACTACTGGCCCTTCTGAGAAAATTCACACTCCAAAGAAACCCTACAGAATGATCCGATGTGGTTTATGCCAGCCTCTTCATCTTACCTCCAGTCACTCCCTACTTTGTAATTGACCCTCCGGCAACACCAATGAGTTTGCAGATCCCTCTCCACTCCTGCCCTGCCCTCTGTACTCTACTGGTTGAGACTGAAGACTCTAGGGTCTAAATACCTGGGTTCCCGTCTTGCCCCTACTGTTCCCTGGCCATGCGAACTTAGGCGAGTAACTCCCTTTCTTAGCTTCAGTTTCCTTTTCTGAAAACTTAAGACAAAAACACACTTTCCTTAGAGTTGCTTTAAGAACTAAATGAGATAATGCACTGTTAAACCCTGGCTGGTGGTCAACACCCAGTAAACGACTGCTCTTGTTTATGACATCAGTAAACGATAAAGTATCAGTAAATGATACTCTATTGAAAGACAAATCTTTCATTATGAAAGTTGAGGAAGGCTCAACTTTAAAAGCATACTAGCTATCAGATTTAGGGTACCAAAAAGCACTGAGCCCAAAAATATTTTCTGGGTCTAAGCTGGTGAGCTGAGCTGACTTTCATTCACCTAGGCCCTTTTCCGGTCACCATTCTGTTCTACGATTATTGGACAAATGTTACTGGCCACAGAGTCTCCCAGATTTCTCGGGCTGAAGCAGCTTAATGAGGCCCTGCTGCTCACAGCAGGCCATGCAGTCAAGTGCTCTCACCCACTTCCATTCCCTTCCCTTAGCAGCTGATTCTCACCCTCACCACCCAGCACTCTTCCCTTGCTCTGTACTGGCCGCCATTACTAACGACTACATCCACCTCCTGCGTCCTGGGCTGCCTGAAACCTGTTAGGTTTCTGCTACACAAAACTCTGCACCTCCTAAACTGTCCTCCTCATGGCAGCCTGAGCCCCCCGCACGTGTTCCTGCCTCTTTGCCTTTGCTCGTGCTGTGCTCCTGCCTGCAATGCCCTTTCCAGCCTACTCTCCTTGTCTTATTCTTGAGCTCTGCCCCAAGTTCAAAGTCCCACTTTTTGCAACGAAGCCTTCCTCGATCGCCTCAGCCCATGATGAACTCTCCTTCTTCCCACACTTACTGTCCTATCACTCATTTTGTTCCTTTATTCCTTCAGCCAATAATCACCAAACATCTACGTGCTAGGCACTGGGTACAGTGGTGACTAAGAGAGAAATGGACCCATTTTTCATGCAGCTTCTGCTCCTGTGGGACTGAGCCTGTGCGTATTGTGACTGTAATTTGCCTCCATGCAGAGCCTGGTGTCCTCTTCTGAAAGTAGGTGCCTTGAGAGCAGAAGCCACATGTAGGCTGGTTGGCATCCCAGTGGCCAACACAGCGTCTTGTTGATACCAAGGGCTCAGCAAATGCACGTTGGTAACACGATCCTTGGCATCACCTGGAGTGACGGGGACTCAGGGGAGCGGCAGCCTCTCAAACTTAGCCACCACCATTCATTTATCCAACAAGCACTAACTGAGCCCCTTATGTATGCTGAGCCCAGAGCAGGATCTCCCCTCCAGCTCAGCAGTTCCCCTCACCTGGAGTCACCTGCCCTGTTCCACACTGTGACCAGAAGGCGCTTCTGTTCGTCTTCCTCTTGGACAGGACTGCAAAGCAAACCAGACAGTCAGTGTGTTAGCAGGGCCAAGCTCCAGTCCAGACCCACGGAGTCCAGCATCATGGCAAATTTTGGAAATAACCTGAATACCAACCATAGAATCTGGTTAAATAAACTACAGCACAAATCGTGTGGGAGATGAGTATTTACATTCATGAAAGAGTTTACATTACATTGTTAGGGATGAAAAGGAGGTTACAACACGATACTATAGAACAATGCCATCTTTGGAAACACACACCCACACAAATTCGAAGATCTGAAAAGAAATACCACAGAACATATCAGTGAGTAGCAGGACTTGGAGTGTTTTCTCTCTTCTTCTTGTTTGCCTATATTTTCTATTTTTCTACAATAAGCAAAATTACCTTGTGTAGTAAGGAAAATAACAAAATATGATTAGTTTTCACTAATAGGAAAATACAAAATGTCCATTACCTTCCCATTGGTCCCAGAGTTCAGGGATGAGGGGAAGAAATAATAACAATAACACCTGACACTGTGTTATACTGTCTCATTTACACCTCCGGTCTCTGAGGTTGGTACGTTATTAGCCCCATTTTACAAATAAGGAAGCCAAGACTCAGAGAGGTTAGCAAGTTGGGGACAGTCGGGAGGGGAGGCAAAACATCCCTCAGCTTGGAAAATTCCTTCTGCTAAAGGAGAAGGTTTGTCCTGAGGCACAGTGGGAAATTGCCTACTTTTTTCAGGGGCTGCCAGCCTCAGGCTGGACATTTTAGTTATGAGAACCAGCCACATGATACCGTATCACTGTGGACCTTGCTGCTGGGCCAGGTGCCAGGGAGGCAAGGACACAAGTAAATGAGAAAGCAAAGATATCCTTTAGAAGTCACTGTTTTTCTGCTTAGATCTGATTCTAGATTTGGCAAACAGAGCTGTTTCCAGATAAACACTCCTTCCCTCTGCTCTCGAGGGCCCAGCTGCTCCAGACTCTTACAGGAGGAAGTGCTCGTGGAAGACTGGGTCTCTGCAGTCTGGAATGGTCTGCGTCTTCTGACAGCATAGTCGATTATCTTCGGGGACCAAAGAAATCTTGAATTGGAGAAAAGTAAGGGTTAGCCGATCTCAGAGCCATGTAATCACCTAACCCCAGTGGCTGACTCTGCACATCTCCAAGCTAAAGGCTTCCCAAGTGTTCTTCAAATCAGCTTCTGCAGCGGACAGAGTGGAGTCCTCAATCAAATGCCAGGAAAGAAAGAGGAGCCCTGGGCTGGAGGCACTGCAGTCAGATGCCAGGACAGGGCCTCACAGGGGTGGTACCCGGGAGGCAGCGCCAGGCCCAGGCAGAGATGGGGTGCAACTTGACCATCTCTGCTCTTCCTCCAAGCAGAGAGGTTCCCCCAAAGCACAAGGCCTCTTCACTTCTAAGTTCCCAGCAGCTGCTGAGCGCTCCCTTCCCAGGAGGCTCCAGGCCAGCCTCTGCCAAGGCCCCCCACCCACGCTCTCGTCCTAGTGCCATGCATCCCCCGCCGCAGGTTCCCAGCCCGCTCCTGACCTTGTCCCAGCCCACAGGGGCCTCTGAGCAGCCTGGCGGCTTTGGGAAGAAGGCAGAGCGATGCACCAAAGCCTGCACCTGACATCCGGCTGCCACACTCTGGGAGGTGCCTGGCCTTTGGCTCCGGCTGGAAGTAGGCCCCCTGCCCCTATGGGGCCTCTGTCTTCACTGCAAGGGCTCCTTTCAGACGGATCCTGCAGCCCTCAGAGACACTCCCTCTACCCCACCACCCAAACTGCCACGCTGCCTCTAGTTTTGGGGAAGGGAGGGGTGAAGATGCTGCTTTTCACCAGAGGGCTTGGGATTGCCTGTGGATTTCCGTCAACCACACGCTCACAGTGCTCCCCTATGGGGTGACGCACAAGATCACCCATAAGATTCCAGAGCTTGCAGGAAGCCCTAGAGACCAAGCCGGGCTAAGGGAAGGGGGTCCATCTCAGCTCAGGGCCTCGTCACTAGGCTTAATAAACGCCTACTGACCAAACGATGTAACCGCAGCTGCCACCTCGAATGACCCGAGGCCCACAGGTGTGCTGGGACCTTGGGACTCAGTCCGGTGATGTGGTCCCTCACCACGCCCCACCCCACCTCCAGCTCATCACATACCTTCACGTAGGAATCACAGACGCCAGGCTCCTTGCTCACCAGGCCTTTGCCTTCTATGACTAAACAGAGAATTAAAATGTTGGGGTGGGTGGGTGGGAAGGATCGTTACCAGGCTCTTAAGCTACATACCAACCACTGATATTAACCCCTCTCTGCTCTAGCCCACTCCCACCATCTCCCACACTCAGGCAGCACCTTCACCGAGGCATGATAGGATGCTTTCAATTCCCTGACTCCCTGAAAGGGAATGTAAAGTTTATGGAGTCCAACCCCTCATTTAATGGCGACGATGAGGCTATGAGGGGCATCCAAAGACAGTAAGAAACGTGCCCGAAGTCACAGAGCAATGCGAATGGCAGAGCTTGGTTTAGATCCCTGTCTCTTGACTCCCAGTCCAGTGCTCCTTCCACCGTACAAGACTGCCTCCTGGGATGGAAGGGCCGAGTTGGAGGACATAGTCACGTGAGCCAGAGCAAGTTGCTTCACCAGGAGACTGAATCTGCCATTTTGTAATGGGTCAGCGATAATAATGGGTTACTGATAATAATATCCACTTCACGTGGTAGTTGTGCAGATTAAACGAGATCATGTGTCTAAGGTGCTTAGTAGAGTGCCCGGCAAGGTAACTGCTCAAGAAAGGTTTGCTAAAGAAAACAAGAATAAATAAAGGCAAGGGATGGGGGGGTGCGGGGTGCAGGTCTGGCCACGAAAGCAAGTGTGGCTTGTTTGCCTGAGGTCTGTAGAAAGCAGACAGTGGACCTAACAGAAGCTGAACCTCTTTTCTATTTTCTTTTCTGTTCGGTTTTAATTGAGCCCTAGGGCTTGGCTCAGACGGAGCCCCTGTAGTCTGAGGCGTGAGGCCTGGGAAGCCAAAGGAGAGAGGGGAACAGGCTGAAAGTGATGAAGGGCCTAAGACTGGGGTGAAGCCAAAGCAAACTGTGCAGGACGAATGGACCGGGGGAGGCTAAGATGCACTTGGCAAAAACTGTTTGCACAGCTGGAGTCAGGCTCTGGCAGGCAAAGAACCCCCCTCTGCCGGTCCTTGGGAAGTTCACCTTGGGCCCCCCAAGGCCAAGACTGGAGGACCCAGGCACTTGCTGGTCTCCTCTGCCTGGTGTCCTAGCAACTGTTCCTGCGTGAGACCTTCCTGTGGGTGTGGTTCTTGAGGGCGGGATCCAGGCCTGATGAAGCCCTTGGTCTACCTGTCCCCGCCATAGAGTTGAGGCAGACATGGTCCCCACCCTCGCTACACTCGCCGTCTACTGAAGGAGACAGATCCTGGACACACCAGGGTGACACAGTGTAGTCAGGACTGTGATGAGGACACAGAGGAGGAAGCAACCAACTCAGCCCTGCAGGTGGGTCAGGGGGTGATTCCTGGAGGGGAAAAAATGAGCCAAAATGAGCCTTCCTTCCTGAGTCTTAATGAGATTAAGGCAGGCATATTTCTTACGAAATCAGAGGAAGGGAGACCTATTCTTCAAAAGGAGTTCAAGCAGAAGGCAGGCTCAGACGCAAGGAACAGGGGGTGCGAAGGCAGGGGCATAAGCAAGCGTGATGCACTGGGGGGCGAGGAGGGCACAAAACCGGACAGAACAGGGGGCGGAGGGTGCCTTGAACAGCAAGAGCCAGGGAGGCTGGAGAGACAGGCAGGGCCTGCTGGGCCAAACAGAAGAGCCGGCCACGAAAGAAGCCCAGTAACTATTTGTGTGCTGGACAGAAGGATAAACAAATGGATAAATGGCAGGTAAAGTATAAAATCCTCTGGGTGGCACATCAGACCTTCATGGCCCGGTCCCAGCTCACCCCTGCACCCACTCCTGTGCTGCGCCGCGGGCACGTTAGACAGTCCTCAAGGGCGTCGTGCTCTCTCTGACCCCAGGCCTTCGCACCTGCAGCTCCCCCGACGTGAAGTGCCCGGCCATCCTGCTCCCCTCTGCCCGGCTCAGGCTCGGTCCTCCTTCAGGATGGAGTGTGGGCATCGCCCCCTCTGCCAAGCCTTCCTGCCATCCTATCAGCGCCACCCAGACAGAGGTGGGTGCTTCTCCTTGGTGTCCCCAGCCCCTGGCACAGGGCCAATGCTCAATCACTATTTTTGGAATTTATGGGTTTCTATCTTATTTAACAAATACTAATATAGGGTTTACCACATGCTGGGCGCTGTCCTAAGCACTTTACTAATATTGACTCCTTTAATCCTTGTCACATCCCATAAGATAGGTACTTTTATTGCCATCCAGCAGATGAGAAACTAAGCTTGTTTAAGGTCACTTGGCAAGAAAGTATCAGAGCTGGGATTCAGACACGAGCAGTCTGGTTCCAAAGGTGGCGACCTTAACCGTGACACTGCCATCAATGAACGAATGAATGGATGAGAAAAAGAGAAAGAGAGAAGAAAGGAAGGAAGGAAGACGAGAGGAAGGACAGGGAAGCTCTCCTGTGGCCCCTCTCCACTGGGGCCAAGGAGGATGCTGAGGTGCCCGGGGACAGCTCCAGCCTGCTGTGGACTCCACCTGCATCAGAGCAGGACCAGGGAAATGTCTCTAGGAGTCCCAAGTGAATACACACTTGTTTTCAACAGACACATAGCAGGACACTCTACAAAGATGAAAAAGTAGCCTTGGCCATGGTAATACCTCCACCGGCCCTGGCTCCACGCGGGAGGCCAAGTAGCCCAACCTTCCCCGGTGAGCCCGGCACACAGCCATACTCACTGTGGAGCAGCAGAACCCGGTCCTGGGCATCGATGGACAGCTTCAGCTGACCTGAGGAAACGACAAGAGAGACAGCTTCACCTCATTTCCTTGCCAGGTGAAAAATGGAGTGACGTTGATGGGAATGTGCTTCTGTTCCTGTGAAGCGATTCAAAGATTCATACAGTCTCTGGGTTGGAAGGGAGCTCAGAAACCACCTAGTTAAGCCTCCTCACCACGTCAGTACCTCCAGCGGTACTGATTTCCATCCTTACTCCCCCAGGTGATGGGGAGCTGACTACTTTACAAAGCAGCCCAGGTCAATGCTGGGGAGCTCTCACTGTTGGACAGCCAGAAAAGTTGTTGCATCCACATCGCAGTGAGGCTAGACTGGAGAGTTAAGGATCCTGGGTCTCAGTCAGAAGTCCATGCTGGGGGGGTGGCCAAAGCTTTCCAGCTGTGACAGACAGCTAGCTATGTTCTGGGAAGGCAATAACAATACAAGGACACACGATGAATGAGTTTGGGGAAAAGCAAAAGGAAAGAGATCAGCTGTGGGCAGAGAGATCCTTCGAAGTCAATGCTACTGCCCCCAGTCATTCCACAGAATCCTGACCTCCCTAAAGAAAAGCTAAGGAGGCTTCCTCTGACCTTGGCTTAGAGCCTTGCTACTCAAAGTGAGGTCCAAGAACCAGCAGCACAAGAAGCTTGTGGAAGACAGTTAAAAATTCAGCACCTCAAGCCCTGGCCCAGGCCTCCTGAATTCAGGGCTGCAGTTTAACAATATCCCCAGGAAGTTGCATGCACATTAAAGGTTGAGGAGCGCTAGACCAGAGTACACTGAAGGGTCTCTGAACATGTTTCTAAGCTTGGAGATGGCCCTCTTAAGCAAAACACAAAAAAGCAGAGGCCACAGGGAAAAGATAGATAAATCTGACTCCATAAGACTTTTAAAATGTCTGTTACCATTAAACATATCATAAACAAAGTTATGAGACAACACAATAGAAAAACAAGCAAAGGATATTGAATTGGAAATTGAGCGATGACAAAATGGCCCATAAACATGCAAAAAGATGCTCAACTTCATGGAGATCTGAGACATGCAAATTAACAATAAAATACCACCTTCCCCCAATCTGATTGGCAGATAATCTAAAAGACGATAATGTCAAATGTTGGTAAAGATGCAGGAAAACAGATACCCTCATACCCCGCTGGAGGAACTGTAAATGGAGGGTAATTTCTGACAATATCTATTAAATATAAATGTCCTTAGCATTCAACCTAGCAGTTATACTTCCAGGTAACTATGATAGACAAAAACTCAAGTGTGCACAAAGGCTGGCGCCACAGCACTGGAAGAAATTGGAAACACCTGAAAAATCCATCCATATGAAAATGGTTAAATGAACGAACTATAGCTGTGTTGTGGGATACTATGGGCTGATATAAACAATGGGGGAGCAGTGTAAGTCCTGGAATAGGAACGTTACTGAGACATGTTTTTAAGTGGAACAAGCAAATTGCAGAACAATACAGATGGTATATATTTCTCTGTGTGTGGTGTGCTGTGTGTGTGTGTGTTCTGAAAGGATGTCAAATTAAAAACAGTGATCACCTCTAGGGAAGAGACTGTGAGTTGGAGGGAGGGAAGTCAAGGGGAATCTCAATCTATCACTATTGTAGTTGTTGTAACAGTACAAATATATCCATGACCTATAGTACTTTTATAATTAAAAATAAACTAAAGAGGAAACACACAGACATAGAGAACAGACTTCTGGTTGCCAAGGGGGAGCAGGGGTAGGGGAGGGAAGGAATGGGAGTTTGGGATTGGCAGAGGCAAACGATTATATATAGGATGGATAAACAACAAGGTCCTACTGTATAGCACAGGGAACTATAGTCAACATCCTGTGACAAACCATAATGCAAAAAATATGAAAAATATATACAGGAGAAATTAACACAACATTGTAAATCAACTATATTTCAACAAAACTTAAAAAAAATAAATAAAGAGGAAACAAATAAAGAAGGAAAGAGGGGGACTTCCCTGGTGGCACAGTGGTTAAGAATCCACCTGCCGATGCAGGGGACACGGGTGGGAGCCCTGGTCTGGGAAGATCCCACATGCTGCGGAGCAACTAAGCCCATGCACCACAACTACTGAGCCTGCGCTCTAGAGCCCGCGAGCCACAACTACTGAGCCCACGTGCCACAACTACTGAAGCCCGCGCGCCGAGAGCTGGTGCTCCACAACAAGAGAAGCCACTGCGATGAGAAGCCCACGTACTGCAATGAAGAGTAGTCCCTGCTCACCGCAACCAGAGAAAGCCCACGTGCAGCAATGAAGACCCAACACAGCCAAAAATAAATAAATAAATGTATAAAAAAACACAAAAAGCAGAACATCAGGTCATCCTCACAGACACCCAGTGGCTCTCCAGCATGGATAGAGGAGAGCTAGGACCACACTCCTCCTCCTCAATGACACGTGGAAAAATCTTCTCTCCATTCAATAGACTCCTCCTAGAACTTCAAGAAACCACTGAACTGGATCTACCCAGTGGACACAGAGGAAGGGCAGGGCTTCCCAGCCTGCAGCAAACCAGCACATCATCCAGAAAGCCCTGCATCTGTTCCATCCATGACAACACTGTCTAGAAGTTATCTGCCTCTGCTTGATCACCTCCAGTGATGGGGAGCTCGCTTCCCACAATGAGAGCCCTGTCCCTTTTGAGATAGATCTGATTGTTCCGTGCTTCATCTTTATTGAGCCAGAAGTGATCTCTCAGTACCTTTCATTGACTGGACCTCACTCTGCAGTCTCTGGGCTCTCTCCTTTACACCAAAGTCTGAAGTCCCTCCAGCATTCCTCATGGCACAGTTAGACACCCCTCGTCATCCCAACTGTTCATCTCTGGACATGCCCCGTGAAACTGGACTGGTGGTTGGGGCTCGCGCTTAGTTGCTGGCTGGCAGAAGGGCAGGCATAGCACAGAAAGGAGGGAAACTCCACGCCTCATAGCCCTACATCAGTCCACCAACCACTATGATCTTGCCTCTCATACTTTGGGGTGTTTAATCTACAGTCCCAAGCAATTCAGGCTGCAGCAAACCCTGGTCCAGCTCTTCACCCATCAGAAATCCCTGCCGCTCTCCTGCCCAGGACACTGATCTCAGAAGCCCAGGAGGTCTGCTCCAGCCCCAGACCCAACTACGCTCCTCTCTCAGAGCCACAATGTCCTCGGCTGTGAGGTGGAGCTAATAATAGGGGTTATCACACTTTCTGAGCTGTGTGGGGATCAGATAATGCTGGAGGGCGAGGAGGTCCTTGGATGAAAGGCGCCAGGAGAATCCATGGTATTATTAGTTCAAGGTCTGAGCAATTACCACTTTGGGGATTCCTACAGCTGAGAAACCTCCTACAAAACCTGGGCCCAGATCCAGCGTGGGGTGGGAGAAGGAGGCTGGAAACAGATGAACAGGGCCAGCAGCCATGGACTGGATCTCATCGACCCAAAGGCATCTACACTTAACACATTTTTTCTGAAACTGTTACCAGTGCAAAGCCGACTCGGGCCCAAACACATCTGGCTTTCCACAGCCGTGGGAACCACTGTGCTGCCCAACACCTATCCCCTTCCAACGGCCCTTTCCCAGAAATCAGAACCGAGAAATCTCCTGACACAAGTGGTCACTAATTCCATTTGACAAGCATCTGCCGGGCACCTGCACGAAGGCCTGAGGGAGGAAGGGCAGATCTGAACAGTGCCTACCCTCAGGGAACTCAGAGCCCAGTGGCTAGGACAGGGGCGTGAGCAAGGTCAAGGGTGGAGCTGGAGCAGAGGATGGGCCTGGGGTGAAGACTGACTCAGAAATCAGATGAGTCTGCACAGCTCCACGCAGCTCCTCTTCCAGGCCCCGCCTACACCCTGTAACAGCAGAGAAACTAAACCCAGCAGACCAAGCTCCAAGTCCCCAGGGCAGTACACACCCTACCCCAGCCCATTCTCAGGCTCACCTGATGAGGGAGAGCAAGATGAAGAATGAGAACCCTTCCCTTGGCCATGACTGTCCCCTCTGTCCCCCCGCTTAGTCCATTCCATCGAATGTCTAAGACTCCTGAAATCACCTTGCCCAACCTCCTCACCTGGTAGCCAGAACAGTCCTGCCCAGAGATGAAAGGTGACTTGCCCTGGGCCCAGAGGGACCAGGGTAGACTGAGCCAGAACTAGAGACCAGAACTCTGCCCAAACCTTTCCTGTGCACTGAACTGGTTTTCCAGAACACTCACGGCCCTCTAACTATGCACCATGGCTCTGCCAATGCAACCCTGGGGTCCAGGAGCAGAGAGAGCCATCAGACACAGGACAAGGTTTGCCCTTTGCTTGAGAAGCCAAGAGGAAGCCCAAGAGAGGGCGGGCTCCAAGAAATGTCTTCACGTCTAGAGAAATGAACCACCAGGAGGAGGGGAAGTCAGGTTGAATCCCTGGGGGCTTCAGCTGGTCTAGGTACCAGCTAATCAAGCCCCCCAAATCTGTGGTCTTGTCAATATCCCTACTTTCTCCCTAGGCTCAGGGTGTGGCCTGAGAATATGCAGGAAGTTCAGGCTAGAGGGCCTGAAGTCATCCTCACTAGGTGTTTGGGAGCCCTGGAGAGGGCACATCCCCAGTTCCCATGGGGCTACAGTTGGGCACCGACTCTGTCTGCAAAGGGTGGTGGTGACAGGTGCCCAGAGAGGCTGCAGGAGGTCACCAGGGAGCGGGGACCCAGAGGTAAAGGGAGAACAGACGAGCCCCATACGGCAGGAAAAACACCAGATGAGAGTGAGCTTCAGAAAGTGCAGAGAAAGCAACGAAACCATGTTCTGCTGGGTACAGGACTTGGGGGTTTCGGACTCACTGGGCACCATGGGAAAAACGTTATAGAAGCCAGCTAAAGAAATTTAATCCGCCAGACCTTCCTAAATAGAGGGCCACAAGAAGATGAGCTCCGACTCTAAGGACACAGGCAGAAGAGACCTACTCAGAAAATGAAGCAAGAAGATGAGGGCTGCACACCACTGCTGAACACAGGGGTCAGCAGGAATGTGTCCTAGAAGGAGCTCACACCACCCAGAGGTGTGCGGAGACTACATTTATGAGGGACTTGCCTGGCTAGCACGGAGCAGCAGTCATCCCCAAACTCAATTCGCCCCAAAAACAATTCCCCATTTAAGAGCTGTCATGTGTTAAAAGCCACAGGAAGGAGGATGATAACGGGACAAACATACAAAGGAGGTTGGGTCTACATGGAGCCTGGCCAGCCGCTAACACTCAGAGAGAGTTATGCCCTGTTCATGCATTTCACTCTCTGCCTCTAAGGGAGAAATGGTAGCGGTGCTGGGGAACTGGAGCCACACAGCTCTTAGGATGTAGCCCTGTAGAATTTCAAGTGTTTTGTTTGGAGGAGGGAGAACCTTGAGTTCCATTTGGAGAAGCAGCCCTGGCTTTTGATGGTAAGTGCTGGCAGAACAAAAGTGAGGAGGGGGCTGCCGTGGTGGAATAAAAATCATGATGGGTCAATTCAACCCTGTTCATTTGACTCTCTGCTTCCTGTGAAACCTCATATTCATGTGGCTTCCCAAGCTGTTTTTCCTTCCAGAAGTAGATTGCACTGCCAGCATAAGTCTGCTAACATCTTGACTGCAACCTACGTGAGAGACCCTCAGCAAAAACACCCAGCTAAGCCATCCCCAAACTCCTGACTCACAGAAACAGTGAGATAAAAAATGTTTGGTTTTTTAAGCCAAAACGTAGTGGGATCACCTGTTATGAAGCAGTAGATAACTAATACATACCCATGTTGCCTCCACAATTGTGTGACATAAATCTGATCTCAATTCTGAAGCAATTTTTCAATTTTAAAAATTGTTAAGAAAATACAGTTCTAAGATAAATCAGCATAGTATGACTAAGGATAAAGAAGACTCCCAGTTTTTGAGGTCCGTCCTTTTCTTAATAAAGAATTTTGATAGATTTAAACCATACTCATTATCACCAAACTGCAAAATCTGGAAATGTCCCACATTAACCCAAGGACAGCCCAGCACATTCAAGAAAATGCTTTACCTACAGAGCAAATGGTTTTCTTTTATACATATTTGTGTACAATACTATAATATATAGAAAATTCACATTATCCTGCCTTTTCCAATTCTCCTTTAAGTTTTATTATAGTAATTTAATCACATCTATAAAGTCATATAAGTTTAATTCCAGAATTGTCAGTTTTATCACATTTTATAAATTACTCAGCATCCTTATCCATTTCATATTACAGGCTTCTCCAAGTTAAGTATGTTATTATATAATGATTAGCACCTGTTATGTGCTTGCTAATAGCTTTGAGCCATACAATGGAGTCAATTATTTATTTTCATTATGCTTTTTAAATATTTATTTATTTATTTTGGCTGCACCGGGTCTTAGTTACGGCACACAGAATATTCGTTGCAGCATGTGGGATCTGTTGCAGCATGCGGACTTCTTAGTTGCGGCATGCGGGCTTCTTAGTTGCGGCATGCGAACTCTTAGTTGCGGCATGCATGTGGGATCTAGTTCCCCAACCAGGGATCAAACCCAGGTCTCTTGCATTGGGTGCATGGAGTCTTACTCACTGACCACCAGGGAAGTCCCCTGTTTTCATTATGTTTTACATTTTCATTATTTTTTTCTCTATCAAATGAAGTTTTCCAGCAGAACAAATCTAATAGGAAAAACACAAGAGAGGAAGCATGTATCTCTAAGCAAAGCATTTTGGAATCATTAAGACCTAGTTTGGGTCCTGGTTCCACCACTGATGATCCTTAATCACTACATCCTCAGTTTTCTCATCTGTACAATGGAAAGAATAATAATAATACAGCCCTAATGGAGCTGTTGTAAAAGTGGGAACTAATATATGTGAAGTACCTGGCAAATAGAAGGCATTCCCACTGAAATGACAATAGGAAGGGAGGAAAGAAGAAAAAGAAAAAAAACAAGTCAGAAAAATTAGAAAACATATGTAGGGGACTTCTATTCCTGGGATGACAGACGCACTGAGGAAATCTAGAAAAGCTAGACAAAATATTTAAAAGCAGCTTCTTGGAGATGTAACAAGATAGAGAGGAACTATGAAGCAGGATCTGGGGGGATGGAGGTCCATGCAATTAAGTTTACTGTTTTTCTGGGCTAATTTTCTCCTAGGGGTATTTACAAATTCCAGAGGTAACAAAGCCTGATAGCCTGAGCAGAGTTTCTGCCTGCCTCTTGGAGCTGGAGGAACAGGAGTTGGAGACCAGGGCCTGCCAAGAAGTGGGGTCCTTCTGCACCCCTACATTTTGGGTTGGAGCCCCAAAGGGTTGCTCCTTAGGAACAGAGTAAACCATGGTCAGACACAGTTCCTCAAGGGACTGCAGCTCACCTCAATCTGAGTCCCTAACATTGAATTAAGATTATCCCAGATGCTAGTGACCTCCAGCACCTGACAGAAACAAATAAAGATCTTTTTAAAGAAGATATCATCCCAGGTCTGCGTTAAGAAGAAAAAAATAACAAGTCTGTGTCTGCCGTTTGTAACAGACACAGCACACCTAAAATGTAAAGAAACAGAAAGATTGAAAGAAATAGGATGGAAAAAGATATGCCAAGCAATTATTAACCAAAAGAAGGCTGGGTATCTATGTCAATCTCAGGAAAAGTGGACTCTGTCTCCACTAGAAATGAAGAGAAGACTTCATAACAATAAAAAAAGACCAGAATAATAAGAGTTTCAACTCATCAGAAAGATAATGATTCTAAATTTGTATGTTCTTAATATTGCTTCAAAATATATAAAGGAAAAAAGTGACAGAACTATAATGAGAAATAGATAAATTTATAATCATAGTAGGAATTTTAACACACTTCTCTCAGTAACTGATGGGGGGGGGAGGAAATCAGCAAGGATATAGAATATATGAACAGCATAAGTAGTAAACTTCACCTAAACCTGACATATGCAAAGAACACTACACCCACCTACTTCAGATCTTTTCAAGTACACACAGAACATTTATAAAAGCCGAGCCATCAAAGGACTGAATGAATGCAGAGTACGTTCTCTGCATAAAGGTAAAATAAGGAACAAAAAAACTACTAAAACCCCCAGTATTTGGAAATTAAGAAATATAATTCCAAATAACCCATGGATTCATGAAGAAATTACTCAAAAATTAGAAAACATTTTGAACTGAATGATAAAGAAAAAACAATTTACATATCAAACATGAGGCTTCTGGGGCTTCCCTGGTGGCGCAGTGGTTGAGAGTCCGCCTGCCGATGCAGGGGACACGGGTTCGTGACCCGGTCCGGGAAGATCCCACGTGCCGTGGAGCTGCTGGGCCTGTGAGCCATGGCCGTTGAGCCTGCACGTCCGGAGCCTGTGCTCCACAACGGGAGAGGCCACAATGGTGAGAGGCCCACATACCGCAAAAAAAAAAAAAAACCAAAAAAACACATGAGGCTTCTGGATATTGGCAATCCAGAAGCCAATCCCCAGTTTAAGTTACACAGTATTTGCTTCACAATAAATCACTGAACTGCACATCATTTGGAGGGACACTTTTCTGTATGTGTGTTATATTTCATAATAAAAAGTGTTTTAAAAAAGAACAGAGAGAGCAGAACTGGAAAAGAAAACAAAGGGTTATCAACAGGCCAGACTGAGAATTTCTGAATGCTCCCAAGCAAATGGACTCCAAATGACAGGAAAGCCAATAAATGCTGAGGCCCCTGACCAGCAAATGACAAGCTTTTGAGAAATGGTTGGATGGGTTTCCCCATCGTCCTGGGCTCAGAGCAGCCGGGCGAGCCAGGGGCAGCTGGCAGGGACGGGACATGTCGCAGGCCTCAAGTTCAGGGCCTGACTTCACACTGCCCAACACATCATCCTGCCTGGCATCTGTTCCCAAGCTTCATTCTCACTACAGAAAATGGACTTTTTATCTCTGCGGCTTCTATAGAGGCAGAGAAAGGAGAGGGACAGGTCCCAGCTAATATTGTACTATCACAACAAACATAGAAAAACAAAGAAAATGCCCACCAAATTACGACATTCCTTAGTCTACTCTGCCTGCAGAACCACATCTTTCTGACTTCCTTCTAGCATCCAAGATTCCAGGCACTTTCTCTAGAGCTTACAGGCAGAGCCGCTACCCACAGCTTTCATTTGGGTATAACCGTTCTAAAGAGAGTTGGGTTGGTCACCGAATGGCCGCAGCTCCCTGCAGCCCTCAGAACGTGTCCAGCCTGCCTATCACCTCCTGGCTCAGACCCTGGAGGAAAGGCAAGCTGTTCTCTCCCATGACCACTCACCACATTCAGGCCCTGGACCAAATCCCAGGTAATTATCTGTTGCCTCAGGCAAACTAATAAGTTGGTATTCTTTCAAGAAGATATGCTTTAAATACTTATCAAACATTTTTATGAACTTGGGTTTATATTTTCTATATAAAATATTATGCCTAAATTCATATGGAAAATCAAGGAACCCAAGGTAGTCAAAACAATCTTGAAAAAGAAGAACAAAATTGAAGGACTCACACTTCCCAATTTCAAAACTTACTACAAAGCAGCCGTTTTCAAGACAGTGTGATACTGGCATAAGAAAAGACAAACAGATTAATGGAATAGAATTAAAAGTCCAGAAAGAAACTCATGTATGTATGGTCAATTAATTTTCAACATAGGTGCCAAGACCATCCAATGACGATATAATAGTATTTTCAATAAACGATGCCAGGACAACTGGATACCATATACACGTGAATGAAGTTGGATCCTTTCCTCACACGATACACAAAAATTAACTCAAAATGTTTTTTTAAAAATAAGCTTTTAACTCAAACTCAAAGACCTAAATCTAAGAGTCAAAACTATACAACTCTTTTTTTTTAATAAATTTATTTATTTTTGGCTGCATTGGGTCTTTGTTGCTGCACACGGGCTTTCTCTAGTTGTGGCAAGTGGGGGCTACTCTTCGTTGTGGTGCACAGACTTCTCATTGCTGTGGCTTCTCTTGTTGCGGAGCACAGGCTCTAGGTGTGCAGGCTGCAGTAGTTGTGCTGCGCGGGCTCAGTAGTTGTGGTTCGCGGGCTCTAGAGTACAGTCAGTAGTTGTGGTGCACGGGCTTAGTTGCTCCGCAGCATGTGGGATCTTCCCAGACCAGGGCTCGAACCTATGTCCCCTGCATTGGCAGGCAGACTCCTAACCACTGCGCCACCAGGGAAGCCCTCAAAACTATAAAACTCTAAGAAGAAAACATAGAGGTAAATTTCTGTGACCTTGGATATGATAGTAGATGCTGAGATTTGACACCAAAAGCACAGCAACAAAATTAAAAATGGATTAATTGGACTCCATCAAAATGAAAAAAATTTGAGCTTCATAGAACACTATCAAGAAAGTGGATCAAAAAACCCACAGATTGGGCTTCCCTGGTGGCGCAGTGGTTGAGAGTCCGCCTGCCGATGCAGGGGACACGGGTTTGTGCCCCGGTCCAGGAAGATCCCACATGCCGCGGAGCGGCTAGGCCCGTGAGCCATGGCTGCTGAGCCTGCGCGTCTGGAACCTGTGCTCCACAACGGGAGAGGCCACAACAGTGAGAGGCCCACGTACCAAAAAAAAAAAAAGTCAGATAATAGCAAGTGTTGGTGAGGTTGTGGAGAAAGCAAAACCCTCATGCCTTGCTGACAGAAATGCAAAATGGTGCAACCACTCTGGAAAAGAGTTTCGTAGTTTCTCAAATAGTTAAACATAGAGTTACCATTTGACCTAGTAATTCCACTCCTAGGTATATACCCAAGAGAACTGAAAACATTTGTCCACACAAAAACTTGTGTATCAGTGTTCATAGCTGAGCAATATTCATAATAGCCAAAAGACAGAAACAATGCAGATGTCCATCAATGAATTAATAAACAAAATGTGGTATATCCATACAATAGAATATTACTCAGCTGTAAAAATGAATGAAATACTGATATATGCTACAACATGGATGAACTTTGTAAACACTATGCTAACTGAAAGAAGCCAGTCACAAAAGGCCACCTATTATAGGATTCCATTTGTATGAAATGTCCAGAATAAGCAGGTATATAAGGACAGAAAGTAAATTAGTGATTGCTTAGAGTTAGGGGACAGAGGGGGTTGGGAATTGGGGGTAATAAACTAAAGGGTATAGTGTTTCTTTTTGAAGTGATAAAAATGGTCTAAAATTGACTGTGGTAATGGTTACACAACTCTGTGAATGTACTGAAAACCATTTAATTGTATACTTTAAATGAGTGAATTGTATGTATGTGAATTATATCTCAAAAAAGCTATTTTTTAAGTTAACAAATATACTAATAAAATTAAAATATATAATCCTGAAGGAAAAAAAACTTATGTGCACCTGTAATGGCTTCTTCAAATTATACCATTTCTCATAAATATAAAATCCCTCTGGAGTAGTTGGGTTCGAGCTCTAGTTTACTTACCCCCCTCCCTTGAAGCCAGGCCACCTCCTTAGAAGGCAACATAATGTATGGCCAACTAACGTTACTTGAAGGTGCCCCTTATTGGGGGACAAGAAGCTGTACTCATGCACACAAACACACACACACACACACACACACACAAATACATAAATCACGACATATTCCATACAGTATTCTCCCTGAAAAAAATTCTGGTCAAAACAATTTTGTTTCTTTTTAGTTCCAGAGATGCTGGAAATTTAGCTCCCTTTACCTATTTGTGCTCAGGGAACTACCAGTTAAGCAGCAGCTTCCTCTGGTTCCACCAGGGCAAAGCCCACTGCTGAAGGCCAGGGGCTACCTGCCATGTTGGGGAAAAGCCAGTGAACTGAGGAAAACTTAGCAAAGACCTTCATTTTAAGGGAGTCCAAGTTGGCTATCAAACTGAATAGTTGATAGCCAAAAACTGAATACTTGATAGCCAACTGACTCTGAATCCATAGCTTCCAAACCTGGCTCATCAACAAAATACTTCTGTGACTTCTTAAAATTACAGATTCTTTGACTGCACCCCAGACCTATTAAACCAGGATCTCTGGGATCTCCAGGTGCTTCTGATAACTAGCCACGTTTGAAAACTACTGGTAAAACTCTTCATTCCCAAGCAGAAAAGCAAAGATCACACAGTGTACAAAGAAATCAGCAGCCTGGAAGAGGGATGGCATTTGTCAAGGAAATAGAGCTAATGAAGGAAGCAGGAGAGAACTCTTCCAGTGTCAGTCCACGGAGAGATTTGAGAGGAGGCCGCATACGTGGAGCGGGAGGCTCCCCACCCCACCAGGTTCCTGCCCGCCCCAGTGCACACTCAGGTCACATCACACCCTGATACCCACCCAACACAGCCCTGAGGCCGTGGCTGGGCAGGTCATCCACTCCCTGCTGGGTTGGACCCTCCCCAACTTCCCAGATCTGGCAGGGAGATTAACTCAGTACAAGAATATGGGCTGATACAAGGAAATAGTCACATCATACCAGTAAGGAAAAGAAACGGGTTACAAAGCTGTACATACAGCAGAATCTCAATTTTGTTAAAATTAGGCACACACAAATACACACACACACACACACACACACACACACACAGAGAGAGAGAGAGAGAAATAAGTCTGGAAGGATATAAACCATGTTAACAATGGCCTCCTCTGGGGAGTCAGATTACAGGTGATTTTCACTTTCTTCTTTTCACTAAGTTTTCAACAATGAATACATCTTACCGTGATAATAAGGAGAAAAAACAGTGAAACGTTTTTTACTTTTTAATCAGGACACGGCTAAGGTAACAAGGCCTCACAGCTCTCCGCCACTCTTTCCTGACCACTCCAGTACCACCAGCTCAGAGCATCCCAGGAACCTCTCCTATCTGGTAGAATGCCACATCCTCGTGGGGATAACAGGATTGCCTCCACCGGTTGGGAGGATTAAATGAGATGATGCAGGGAAAGCACCTGGCACACGGCATGGCACGTGATAAACATGCAACAAACGGTGTTGAGTTAATTACTCTTGTTACCCTCTACCAACTGGACCCGTGAATTCCAGGATGCCAGACCACAGGCCATTTCTAGGGGCCAAGCCACTGCTTTTCCATTACTCCCTCTGCCCCTAGAGAAGAAGGCAGGTTGTGAAGAGCCAAGCGTGCTGATAGAGGTAAGCCCGAGAGTAGGAGAGCCGGAACCCCAAGGAGGGCACAACTCCTTAGGTGCTCTGTCTTTGAAATGTGGGCAAAGTCCACTTATGTTGCAGTAACTGCCCCAACTTTCATGAGGAAAATTGTATAAAAGGTTTTTTTTAATGTGCTGTACACGTCATCTCAGAAGGCTTGAGCTCAGGTACCAACTCTGCAGCTGGCTCACTGGGAGACCTTCCTCTCGGGATCTCAAGTCTTCAGAGAGGAGACATAACTCCCTGCCCACAGAGAGTTGCAGAACCAGTGAGGAAACAAGGGCTAGGAAGAGCTGTATCCTAGGACACAGCTATTTATCTTACTGTGGGGACTTGGAAGGCCAGGTTTGCCCAGACCATTGGGGCAGCTGCTGCCCAGCTATTATTTGGGGGAACCCACTCCTGCTATCTAGGGGCTTGGAAGCAGGAGCCTACTGCCCAATTCTTTCCGCCTCAAGCCCCCAGGGCAGCCCTGGGACCCTGCTGAGAGCGCAGTAGCTCCTGGAGGGGAGAATTCTCCCATCTCTGCTGCAGGTCAGGCATCCACCGGAGCCGTGGCGCTGCAGCTGCTCCAAGGTGAGCCCACAGGAAGCCAAGGCCATTGGGGCTGACCCAGCACCTGTCCTGTCCCTGAGCCAAAGGGAAGAGGACTGAGGAGGTCTGGAGATGCAGTAACAAGACCTTGACTTAACCCTGAGCTGCTTGTTAATGGGAAGCTCAGTGGTGGCAAACCCCATCCCTGAAAGATTAACTGGGGCACGACTGTTCCAGCCAAGTGAGGCACAACCAACTGCACTCGGCACCAGTGGCCGGGCAGCAGGTGGGGCCCAGCGGCTTGAGCGGCCTGAGCTGCCTGAGCCTGTGCCCTGAGCCCCTCCTGCGCGACCACGGCAGGCAGATGTCCCCAAACAGAAGGATGGCTGCTCCCTGCCTCGCCTGCCACCACGAGGGGGTTGCCCTCTCTGGGCGCTGCGGGCAGGGTGAAGCAGTCCCTGGCGGCAGCCGCCGCGGGCACTTACCAAAAGTGGTGAGGTAGAAGGACAAGCCCGGGTGGGCGCGCCGGCTCCCGAGGGAGACGCGGTGCAGGGAGCGCTCCATGGCAATGGCCCCGCTCCCGCCGGGCCGGGGTGCCTGTAACTCGAGGCGTCTGTGTTGCTCCCAGTAACCGAGGCAGCAGGTTCACCGCCCCCGCGCCAGTGTCTAGGCGGCGGGCGCGGGAGGCCGGCTTCAGCGCGCGTTTGAACCTGCGGGCGCGCCAGGCCCTGATTGGCCCGCGCCGGTTTGAATGCGGAGATTTCCACCTGACCGAGCCGCCACCGGCCGAGGGGAGGAGGCGCCCGCGGCCCATCTGCTGCCGGGACGGCGGTCCTCCCAGTGGAGCCGGCAGGATGGGCGGCCCCACAGAGGCTCGGGGCTCGGGGGCCACTCTGGGCTGCAGGTGCCAGCCCCATACCAGGCCCGCAGCTCCTGGCGCGCCCACTCGGCGGGCTTGGCCTGCTCGCCCAGCTGCCCCAGGCCAGCAGTTAGCTAGGTTTGCAACATGCTTTGAAGCTCAGACCTGTACTCACCAGACCCAAGCAAGGGCAGGGGAGCACCCTCCTGGCCCAAAGCGGTGGGGTTTGGGAAAACGTTCTCCACCCTTGGACCTCCGCCCCCCACCAGCTGCAGGGCCCTTCCCTGACCCTGGCCCATCTCTCTCTTGAGCCCTCTCTTGGATGAGAGCAGCCTGGCACAGGTCCAGACCAGAGCAGCTTCCTGCCCTCATGGCCCCCCATGGGCAGCCTGGTGCCATGAGACAGGAGCACAGGCCCCCAGCTCCTGAGGGACAGAAATGCACAGTATAGTATGTGGAGGGGGCAGGCACTTTCAATCTCCAGAGCTCGTTGCGAGGAAGCAGAGCTGGAAGGAAGGTCAGCCCCTGCGCTGCTTTGTCGGCAAACATTCATGGGATGCCTCCCGGGAGCAGTTTCAAAGACATCTGCTCTGCAACTCTCTGTTGCTGCCGGGGAAAGCTGCTGGTCTTATGTAAATCTAAAAACGGGAAGTGTAGGCAGTTGCCAAATGGATATCTGTGGCTCAGTGATCCACTCAAGACAAGGTTGGGGGATGCAAGAAAGGAAGTGGGGAGAAAAGTTATATGTATGGAGTACCAGGTGCCAGTGGCTGAGCTGGGCAATTTACACACATCTTCTCATTTAATCTTCACAGTAACCCTAAGAAGTATTAGCCCCAATTTACCAGGGATAAACCTGGTAAATCTCACACAGAGAGGGCAGGTGACTTTTCCAAGGTGGGCAGGGCTGGAATTTGGACCCAGGCCTGGTCTGCCCCAAAGGCCATCCTCCTCCTGTTCTTCCTTGGCCTCCACTCCTGCCCCATGGCCAATGGCAGGTGGAGGGAGCAGACCTGCCTTCTTGAGGCAGGTAAGGAAACTAGATGCCACAGGGCCAGCTTGCCACCAGAGGGGAACAGAACCCGGAAAAGGAGCCCAGAAATCAACAAAGTAGTGGTCAAGTGCAAATGAGTCACATAAAGGCCAGTGGGTTGTTCAAATCCTGGCGCATTGTGAAGCCCTGCTCTGCAGTTCCCCCACCCCAACTCCTTGAGCACTGCCCTTAGCAGGGGCAAGCCTGCTCCCTTGGCCCCAGCCCAGTGACAGACAGACTTACCTGCACCCTGGACTTGAGCGGGCCTGATCCTTCTCCTGGCTGGGGAAGTCTGAGTCCAGGCATCCTTTCTGGGCAGGGAAGTATCCCGGCTCTGCCACTCCATCCAGCCAAGGAAAACAGGCAACCTCAGGCTCAAGCCACAGGATTCAGACAGGACACGGAGGCTGGAAGTGCTGTAGACCTGCGGGACCAAGATGGGAACATGAGTTAGGCATGGCCTGAGGATGCCCCCTGAAAGGGGGGTCCACCCCAGTAGGAATTAGAAAGGATGATGTTCAGGAGTCTGAGCAAAGGGAGGCCCACAAAGGGAAAAGTGATGTGCCCAAGGTGACAGTGGCCCCTTCACAGCTCAGGGACCACTGTAGCACCTGCACCAAGGGAGACCGCCTTGGACTCAGGAAGCTGTGAGCAACCGGCAGATACACATTCAGGAGGGTAGAAGCCAGCAGGAGAGCTGGGTAGACTTGCATTATCTGTATGTGGCCTGGGGCAGAAAAGACTGAGGCCCGCACTTGGCACTTCACCCCTACTCGGGACAAAGGTCCTGCTGCCTTGCAGGTTCCCTCCTGACTCCTCCTGCCCCATCAGTTGGGGACCCCAGTGCCACTCTGATAGTGATCTGACTCCAGTGGTGGCACCACCTCCACCGCCCTCACCACCAACATTAAGGCCCCTTTACTTAGTGGAGCACTAGAAGCTTCCTGCTCTTAAAGGGGCAGGTCACTCTTTTCTCAGGACGGGGAGGACAGAAGTGAGCGGGAGCCTGGGCAGTGGCACTGCAGGAGACACTGGCCCCATTAACCCACACTACTGTTTACAGCAGACATCCAGAAAGGGTTGAGGTTTATGGCCCTGCTTTCTCCAAAAAGACAAGGGAGTTTGAGGACCACGCCTGGCTTTCTGACATGCCCTGAACACTCTAGCTCCCCTGGTCATGGGCCTCAGTATCCCTCTAACACTCACACACACTCCACACATACATAAACAAACTACACATACAATATTAACACTACACACACTCTGCACACACACCCACACATACCGTAACACTTCCCACATACATTCACGAATACACCAGATACACAAACATACCATATACATACAGCCCACACACAAATAAACACACCACATACACACCTCACATATATATACAATCACACCCCACAGATTTTCATGCATCCTATGCACATACACAAGCACACAGACACACACACACAGACATACACACACACCAAAAAAACCCCACTTAAATGCACTATATACATACAGCACATCCACATACAAAGATTGACTGATTATATTTTTTAAGACTGACTCTGTTTCAAGAAGAATAAGGACTACTTGTGTTTGGAGGCAAGGGACTAAAGAGGTTTATTTGGGTGCATTTTTACATTAGCTATCAAAGAACCTTCGTGCCTTTAAGATATCATCTGGCCCAATATCCAAAACAATTTTGAAAAATAATAATAAAGGCGACTAGGACTACCAGATGTTAAACAGTCTTATAATAATGTAGAAAGAAGATAAACAGATCAATGGAACAGAATAGAAAGTTCAGGGGAAATATGATTTTACTTAGAAAACAAGACAATGTTCAAAATTCTTTAAACTAAAGTCATTTCAAAGAGAAATGGAACAGCCAATTGAGATGAAAATTTTAAAAGGAAATAATAAGGTTAAAGTTGAAATTTATTTTTAAGAAACAGACTTCAACAATAAAACCATAGCCTGGTTCTTTGAAAAGACCAATAAAACAGAACTCTGGCAAAACAAAGAAAACTATAAATAAACAAGTTTAGGAAAGAGAAAGATAGCCAAGATACAAAGGTAATTCTTTAAATTATGAGAGAAAACCATTGCAACTTTATTTATAAATTTGAAAATCTGGGGGGAAATTGGTGCTTTTCTAGAAAGTATTAATTACTAAAATTGATACAAGAGTTTGAAATTTTTAATAGATCACTAACCATAGACAAAATACAAAAGGAAATAAAAAATCTATCTGACAAAATTACAGAAGACTCAGTTTTAGAGGACAATTCTATTAGACCTTCAAGAAACAGATAATGCCTATGTAATTTAAAACTGTTTCAGAACTAGAAAAAAAAAAAATTGGAAGATTTGTCAGTACTGGACACAAGGCTAGGCAAAGACAAAAACCAGATAAGGTTAGCACCAGAAAACTATAGACCAAAGGTCAAAGATAAAAATAAGAGTAGAAGTTAATGAGATAGAAAACATAGATAAAAGAAGACCTATTAAAAATGTGACAAAAACTAGGCCCACATTCCCC
Organism: Aethalodelphis obliquidens; assembly: GCF_003676395.1. Lineage (NCBI taxonomy): Eukaryota > Metazoa > Chordata > Mammalia > Artiodactyla > Delphinidae > Aethalodelphis > Aethalodelphis obliquidens. The sequence continues at coordinate 20,296,598 of NW_020837951.1, forward strand.
CAGTTTTGCCCCATTCCTTTTTTAAAAGAAAAGCTAGAAATGTCTAAATTTTAATATGACATCTCCCAATTTTTTAATATTGACTATTCATTCAAATTTTTGAAAAACATTATGTAGGCCAAATAAAATATATCTCTGCCCTATAACTAGTTTGAAATCTCTGCTAGACCAATCTGATTTATGAATATAGACACAAACCTCCTAAATATTAGCAAATCAGATCCAGCAGTATATTCATGATACATTCAAATGGTATATATTCCAGGAATGCAAAGACGGCTCAGATTTCATGAACATATTAGTGCAGCGGTTGGCAACGCTGCCTACAGGCCAATCTGGCCAGCCACTTACTTTTGTACAGCAAGTAAGCTAAGAGTGGATTTTACAGCTTTTAATGGTTGAAAAAAAATTTTTTTTTAATTAAAAAAAATGGTATTTCTATGGTCATAAAAAATTTTTAAATTAAAAAATGAATGCAAAATATTTACAAAATATATGGCAAATATGTATATATGTACAAAGAAGTCTTACAAATCAGTAAGAAAAAATAAATGTACCAAAGAACATGAATAATCATTGCACAAGAGAGGAAATGTAATTGACTAATACATAAAATACTAGCAACCAGAAAAAGAAAAAAATCATCCCACCATTTGCCTTCAGGAAGTTCAAGCATTTGTATTTACAGACGAGACAACTAAATTTTTCAGAGTTGTTAAATGAATCAGGTTGCTAAGGTAGTAAATAAACAGTGGAGAAATAAGAATCCAGCCAAAGAACCACTATAGAATGTCATCTTTCACACTAATCTTCAACTAGTAGTACTAAGACCTCCATGGCTTCTAACACATTAAAATTCAATTCAACAGATGTTTACTAAGCCAAGCACCCATGCTGTGCTGAGCCTTACACTGAACGCTGAGCATAAGAAGTGAACAAGACGGAGCTTACAATCTGGTGGAAGACTGGATGAGTGTTACAATGGAGGAAACATGGCAACCTGCAGAAACACAGATTAGTATCTCACTTAGCCTGGGGATCTGGGCCAACCAAGATGAGAATGGAAGTCAGAGAAGACTTCTCAAAGAAAGTGACCTGAAGGATGATTTAGCCAAGCCCATGAGGTGAAGGAAGGGGGTTATAGGCAAAAAGAACAAAACATGCAAAGGCCAGATAATGAGAGAAGCTTATACATTTGAGGAATGGAACAATGGGACACATGCAGGGAGGGAGGAATATGCAAGAAGGGCTTCACATATTATTAAAAGGAGCTTGGGCTTTATCCTAAATGTAGGGCAGTCGTTGAAAGATTTTGAGCTATCCCAAAAGGTTTTGTGTTTTAGAAAGATCACTCTGGCTAGAGTATTAAAAAATGGATTGGGGGGACTTCCTTTGTGGCGCAGTGGTTAAGAATCCTCCCGCCCTGCCGCCTCGGAGTGGAGACTGCAGAAGCAGCAGAGCTCCTAGCGCCTCCCCGTCTTCCTCAGCTGCCTCCTCCTGAGCCGGAGAGGCCTGTTCCCAGCTCTGCCTGCTGAGTGAAGAAGTAGGCTTGACTGCATTGCCGCTGTATAAAGCATGTGGTCTTAATAGTGTGTGGACAGCTGACGAAGTTAATCCTTTTTTGTAATACTTTCTATGTGACGTTTCTCTTCCCTTTAGAAACACTGCACTTTTTAACTCTAGGCATGATCTCTTCTGCGTTGACTGGACTTTGTAGGGGTGGGGGAGGATCAAGAGGAAGTGGACAGCCAGAGACCCTGAAGGGGCCGCTTCCATGACTGCGTTATGCAGAAGTCATAACAAATGCTGGTGTCTTTAGCTCCAAATGTGGCAGGAAATGGGGTGGGGGGGTCAGGGGGGAATCGGGAAGCTCACGGGGCGGGATCCATAAAGAGCAGTGTGGAGGTATACAGCCTGAGCCTGACTCCACGCCACTGGATAATTTATGTTGTCAAACTGCTGTTCTTAGGAGGCATTCAGAATGTCACAGAGGCCAGACCTATGGCCTCCGGGACCCCTGGGCCGGTAGGGCATCTTGGAAGAACAGTGCTTGGTTTGATACCTGCAGCAGAGGAGAGGAAAGCCCAGAGATGTAGTGTGAGGAGGGGACCCATCGTGTCCCAGTACATCCGGGACTAACTTTCTGAGCCCCCTATCCAAAGCTGGCTTTATTTCCGTTAACGCTGGTGCTCCCGCATCTCATGAGTACATCCTGTGTGTCTGGCCTCTCCTCTCTGCATTTCATTGTCACACACACACACACACCCCCGATGCCCCCTCCCCGCCCCGGATATGGGGAAGGTCAGCAGTGAAAGGGTTAAGCAGCAAGCTTTGGTTCATGGTTTTAATTACTTGGTAAAGTAAATTAGGCAATGCCAAAGGCTGTGGGTTTTGTCCTCGGAGAAAATGTGGGCCTTACAAGATGGGAGAGTAAATTTTGGAGGGCTTTATTTATTTATTTATTTATTTATTTATTTATTTATTTATGGCTGTGTTGAGTCTTCATTGCTGCGTGCAGGCTTTCTCTAGTTGCGTTGAGCAGGGGCTGCTCTTCATACCGATGTGCGGGCTTCTCACTGCAGTGGCTTCTTTTATTGTCGAGCACGGGCTCTAGGCCCATGGGCTTCAGTAGTAGTGGCTTGCAGGCTCTAGAGCACAGGCTCAGTAGTTGTGGCATACAGGCTTAGTTGCTCCGCAGTACGTGGGATCTTCCTGGACACAGCTCACGGGCCCAGCCGCTCCACGGCATGTGGGATCTTCCCAGACCAGGGCATGAACCCATGTCCCCTGCATCGGCAGGCGGACTCTCAACCACTGCGCCACCAGGGAAGCCCCAGCAGGCGGATTCTTAACCATTGCGCCACCAGGGAACCTGGAGGGCTTTATTGAAGAAATAAAAGACATCTTTTGTATCTTTAAAAAAAAAAAAACAAAGGAAGCCAGCTGCCAATGCAAGGGACACAGGTTCGAGCCCTGGTCTGGGAAGATCCCACATGCCGCGGAGCAACTAAGCCCATGCGCCTCAACTACTGAGCCTGCGCTCTAGAGCTCACGAGCCACAACTACTGAGCCTGAGTGCCACAACTACAGAGCCCGCATGCCACAACTACTGAAGCCTGAGCACCTAGAACCCATGCTCCAAAACAAAAGAAGTCACCGCGATAAGAAGCCCGCACACCACAACGAAGAGTAGCCCCCGCTCGCCACAACTAGAGAAAGCCCGCATGCAGCAACAAAGACCGAACACAGCCAAAAATAAATAATAAATAAATAATTTTTTTAAAAAAATGGATTGGGAAGGTGGAGGGGTGGCATGAGGGTTGGAATCCAAAAGTGCTGTTAGGTGAAGTTTTTACCAGTGGCCCAGGTTAAAAAATACACTAGTGTAGTAGCAGTAGGGATGGAAAAAGGTAGAATCAACAGGACTTGGTGGTTGATTGGAAGGTAAAAGGCAAGAAATCCTGGCTTGAGAAATTAGCTATTCAGAAGTGACCTTTACAGAGATGGAGAACATGAGAGGAAGGGCTGGACTGAGGGGAGACTTGATGAGCTCACCTCTGAGCCTGCTAAGGTTGAGTTATTTACTTGCTGTCCAACTGAATATGTCAAGTGAACTGTTGAATACACTGGACATAAGTACAGGAAAAAATACTTAGGCTAAAATATAGATTTAGGAATTCCCAGTGAAGCCATGGCATGGATAAAAGATACCAAATAGAATGTTTAATGTGAGAAGAAGGCTCAGGAAAGAACCAAGAAGAATACCAACAGAAAAGACAGGTAGAGGAAGAAAGGCTACAAAGGGAGAAGGAAAGCCAGGCAATGTATTAAGAAAGAGACAATAGTCAACAATCTCAAACACTGTCGAGAGGTCAAGGAGGTTAATGACTGAGAAGTGTCCATTGGATTTAGCAACAAGACAATCATTATTGACCTTCCATCCCAGAATAAAATGCTGGGAGGCAACAGCTCCACATGAATGAAACTGTACCAAATTCGCTCCAAAAGGAAAAATACCCTGGGCTCAAAGCCAGAGAATATTCTTGGGTCAGGTTTTTTTCTTGTCCTAAATTTAACCAGCTGGAATGTTTTGTTAAGTGGTATTTTTTTCACCCTTGAACTGAAGGATTTGCCTTTTAAAAGTATGTCTGCAATTAATCTTCAAGGTAAAACACAGTATCTTGGGTTAGTGGTTCTCTACAGGAGCAGGTGCTGGTTGCTGTAAATACCACTGAGAAACTTCAATTTGCCTCAGCTATAGAAGCCTTTGGTGACCTAAATACACAAATAGCGTCTAAGTGGGAACCAAGAAAAAAAAAAAACTCAAGATTTCAAGTAAGCTGAGAGATATTGTTTCAAAATAGAAGAGAACAAAACCTTCACTGCCAGAGGAACGTGAAATAGTTAGTTGAGTCCAATGATAAGGGCCAAAGACTTGACAGAAAAGCAGAGTCACCTGTCTCTTCTAGAATGGCTCAGTTTCCTTGTAGTTATGTTGGAAGCCCTTTTAGCCTCTTCAATAAGCACCCGTTTTCCTGACCTGATAACAAGCAGCTTGGCTTGGCATAGTCAAGGGCTCCAGAGGCCCTCAAAAAGTTTTCCAAACTTAAAAAACAATATAGGGGCTTCCCTGGTGGCGCAGTGGTTGAGAGTCCGCCTGCCGATGCAGGGGACACGGGTTCGTGCCCCGGTCTGGGAAGATCCCACATGCCGCAGAGCGGCTAGGCCCGTTAGCCATGGCCGCTGAGCCTGCGCGTCCGGAGCCTGTGCTCCGCAACGGGAGAGGCCACAACAGTGAGAGGCCCGCGTATCAAAAAAAAAAAAAAAAAAAAAAAAAAAACAATATAAACTTCTGCCTCCTGCCAAGATGGAGTAACATCTTGGGACTGGACCAATCCAGGGACTGGATTTTCCCTCTCACCTGAAACAACTAAAAGACTGGACAAAATATATGAATCAACAGTTTTCAAGATACTGGACATCAAGCAACAAAGGGCGGTGATCCCTGGGAAACAAAACCAGCAAGGTGAGCCGTACGACTGCTGCAGCTCCTTGCCTGGAGAGACCAACTCCAAGTCCTCAAGGCAGCTAGAGTTCACAGGATAGAGCATCAGAGAGGAAAGAGCTGCACAGAGAGCTTCAAAGATCTGCAGAGGGTCTCCCTTCAAATCTTCAACTAAGTGCTAATGAGCTCATAGGTGTCAGGAAAGTACCTTGAGGCTGGGGAAGGAACCACCAAAAAGAACTAGTGGGAATAATCTTTCCCAGGCTCTCACAGGACCAGGATTAGCTCTTATTCTCATCAGCCAGAGTGGAAAGACCTTCTAATTCATGGGGCATTGGGTAGGTACTCAGAAGGGTTTTACCCCAGTTGTGGGGAATAATTAGCCCTAGACTAAATGATGCTCTGTTCTCATCTAAAAAACCCTAAAAGCAAGACCCAAAAAGATCAAAAGCTTTCTAAGTAACCAGTGACAAAGAGAAAAATCTTGAAAGCAGCAAAAAACCACATTATGTACAGAGAAACAAAGAAAAGAATGACATTGGACTTACCCAAAATATGTACCTGAAGACAGTGAAGCAACAACTTTAAAGAAAAAAACTGTCAACCTAGAATTCTATACCCAGCAAAAACATCTTTTAAAAATGAAGGCGAAAATAAAGATTTTCTCAGACTTACAAAAGCTGATTGAATTCATCATCGACAAACCTGCACTACAAGAGGTGCTAAAGTCTTTCAGGCAGGAGGAAAACAATATCATATGGAAAGCTTGATCTACAAAAGGAATGAAGAGAACACCAGAAATGGTAACTATATGGGCACATATAAAAGAGGGTTTTTTCCTATTATTTAATTCTCTTTAAAAGAACACTATAGATGGACCTAGAGACTGTCATACAGAGTGAAGTAAGTCAGAAAGAGAAAAACAAATACCGTATGCTAACACATATATATGGAATCTAAAAAAAAAAAAAAAGGTTCTGAAGAACCTGGGGCAGGACAGGAATAAAGACACAGACGTAGAGAATGGACTTGAGGACACGGGGAGGGGGAAGGGTAAGCTGGGACGAAGCGAGAGAGTGGCATTGACATATATATACTACCAAATGTAGAACAGGTAGCTAGTGGGAAGCAGCCACATAGCACAGGGAGATCAGCTCGGTGCTTTGTGTCCACCTAGAGCGGTGGGATAGGGAGGGTGGGAGGGAGGAGATATGGGGGTATATGTACAGCTGATTCAATTTGTTATACAGCAGAAACTAACACACCATTGTAAAGCAATTATACTCCAACAAAGATGTTTAAAAAAGTAAATAAAGTGAATCAAAACCGTTACTGTTCTCATGCTGCAAAAAATAAAGAATTTTTTAAAAATTAAAAATTAAAAAAATAAAAGAACACTATAACTAGGATAATAAATGATTAAAACTAAAAAAAACACCCAGAGGGCTTCCCTGGTAGCACAGTGGTTAAGAATCCATCTGCCAATGCAGGGGACAAGGGTTCGAGCCCTGGTCCAGGAAGATCCCATATGCCGCGGAGCAACTGGGCCCATGCACCACAGCTACTGAGTCTGCACTCTAGAGCCCACATGCCACAACTACTGAGCCCACGCTCCTAGAGCCTGTGCTCCACAACGAGAGGCCACGGCAATGAGAAGCCCGCGCACCGCAACAAAGAGTAGCCCCGCTCGGCGCAACGAGAGAAAGCCTGCACACAGCAATGAAGACCCAATGCAGCCAAAAATAAAATTAAATTAAATTTAAAAAAACACCCAGAGCTCCCTGCATCCTGGAATAAATTGTTACATGTTGCCTTGTCTAAATTCTGATGAGGTAACTGCAAGAAGCAAACTCCAGGGAAGCTATTAGCAACTTAGCTTTTGCAGTCAGGTGGGAATGTGGATTCTACTTATGGGAGAAAATAATATGGATGTATTTAGTATAAAATGCAACAACCACAGCTGAGATCTGTGGCTCAGATGGATGACACTCAAGCTTGAATATAAAGCTTATGTAGACCAAAGCCTTTTTCTGGATCAATGTAATGTGATGATGAACTGTCTTCCAGTGGACAGTAGCAGATCATACAGGGACAGAGGTCATGGCATCTAGAGATCCCAAACATTCTCCAAGAGAATTTCCTTGGGAACTAGGGAATATATCTAGGTTGGTTTTACTGGAACTGTAACTGAGAGCAGTGGCATGTATTCCTTTTGCTTCCAGATTCTTACCAATCACCTTGGACGGCTTTTTCTGCTCCCACCACTTACTGAAACTGTTCACTCAGAGGTCATCACTGACTTCCATATTCTGAATATCATTTGCCTCTTCTCAGTCCTCATCCCCCTTGCCTTAGTTTTCCTCCCACTTCTCTGAAAATTCCTCTATTTTATGGCTCTTCCTGCCTCCTAGTGAAAGTATGCTACCCAGTTGTGCCCTTCAGTCTCCCTCCTTCCTCAATATTCTCCCCCTCTGAGATCTCATCCACTCCTACTTTAACTCTCAGCTACCTGTTCTGATGATGACTCCTGGATCGCTCTGCAACGCCAGGGCCCAGGGCCACCTCTGCTTTGACACACGAACCAAAAATCTCCTTCCTCTCTGCACCCACCCTCCCCCCAACAGCTCACCTAGACTGTAGCCCTAATTGTCTGCTTTCGTATCTTTCTACCCAGCTAACTGTGAACAATTCTAATGCAGCGACTGAGATGTGTCTTCTTAGTAGCTGCTACTGCCCAGCCTAGTCTGGCACACATTTTAAAAAGGCAAATCTTGCCAGGGAATTCAGATCTAAATTGGCATATAAAGTATAGACTGTGAATAGTCAAAATTACCCTCAAATAAGCCTTTAGTCACCCATAAAATGCACATTGTATTGTGAATCAAAAGGGGAACAGAAAATTCACCTTCTCTGTCTTGCATTCCCTCCGGGATGTATTTTCACTGAGTGCAGAGCCAGAACAGCCCCCACCAGCTGCATGATAGTCTGTCACTCCCTCACACTTGTGCTCCATGTTTGAGCCCCGCACACTGACTGAATTTCTGTAAGTGAAAAGCATAGATAGCCAGGACTCCACTGAAAGGTTTGATGAATGAATTCCTTTATCTTCCCTTAAACTGGTTCTTCCTTTTAACTTCACAATTTCTGATGACAGCACCTCACTGTCAGGCTGAAAATTCAACTCGTCCCTCTCCCTCACTCTTTCTTTCCACTTTCCAGCTTCTTAATTCTTCCTCTGCACAACTTCCCTTTGTCTCCATTCTTACTGCCACATACATGATCCAGGCCCTGGTCACCTCCCATCTTGACTTCTATGACAGCCTCCTATGACACAGAGCTGGTCTCTCTCCAATTCTTGTTTCACTGCCATTAGATTAACATTTTCTAAAGCACTAATTTAGTTCTATCACTCCTCTGTGCAAAAGCCATCAGTGTTATCAGATAGAGTCCACTCTCTCCAGGCTGGCATTCAAGGCCCTAAACTATCTAGTCACAAGTTATCTCCAGTCCTACATTCCACTCTTCCCAGACAGGAACGCTACACCCCTTGCCTATCCCCCAAACTTTTCCCACTTCCCTCTACCTAAAGGCCACCTCCACAAACATCTCCACTTGCCAAAACTTAATTCAGCCTCAGATGGGAGTACCCAAAGTACCCCTTCCTTCTTACCCCTATAGCTCCTTCTTTGTACCACTCAGCTCACACTGCTACATTAAATGTACCCCAGTGGAGGAGATATGTCACTGTGTTTTTTATTCATTCACTCATTCAGCATATGTTATTGAGCATTTACAATGTGCCAGGCAGTCAACCCGGTGGTAAAGATACGCAGTGAAGACAGATGCCAGTCATAGAACTGAGAGTCTGGCAGTGGAGGGTGGCAACGGATGAGCTGTGAGGAAAGGGTATGAGAGGAAAGGGGAAAGAGCGGATCCTCACCACGACAGTGCTCAGAAAAAGCTCCCCAAAATAATAACACACAAGCTGAGATCTAAAGAATGAGTAGAAAGTCGCCAGGCAGAGGGAGGAAGAAAAGAATTTGATAGGTTAAAGGAAGAGTATGGGGGAAGAAAAAGTCTGAAGGTAAGAGAGGACAGGGCTTAATAAAAGAACCAAAAGAAAAAATCTGACTGTAGCGCACAGAAGGAGGTGAGAGTTGAGGGAATTGGGGCTACCGAAAACAAGTAGGGCCCAACCAGGTCACAGCCCTATCTTGTAAGGCTCGTAAAACAAGCAAAAGAGGTTGGGTTTGACCCTGAGGGCAAGGAAGAGTTTTTTTGTTTGGTAGGTTTTTTTTTTATTATTTTATTTATTTATTTATTTTTGGCTGCTTTGGGTCCTCTTGCTGCACGCAGGCTTTCTCTAGTTGTGGCGAGCGGGGGATACTCTTTGTTGCAGTGCGTGGGCTTCTCATTGTGGTGTCTTCTCTTGTTGCGGAGCATAGGCTCTAGGTGCGTGGGCTTCAGTAGTTGTGGCACGCAGGCTCAGTAGTTGTGGTGCATGGGCTTAGTTGCTCCACAGCATGTAGGATCTTCCCGGACAAGGGATTGAATCCATGTCCCCTGCATTGGCAGGCGGATTCTTAACAACTGTGCCACCAGGGAAGTCCCCAAGGGAGAGTTTTAAGGAAAGGAGTAACATGACCATATTTGCACATTGGAAAGACGGGAGAATGAATGGGAGCAGGGGTTGATGCAGTGACCCAGATGAAAGAAGATGGAGGCCTGGACTAGGGTAAGAGCAGAAGGAACAGAGAGGAGCATAAATTTGGATTCTATAGCTAATAGGATTTGGTGATTCCCTGAACTCAAAGGGGCCATGATAGGAAAAGGTCAGAGATGATCACATAGCCTAGACCATTGCTTTGCACATAATAGGTGCTCAATTAATATTTGTGGACTGAATGAATGAACAATAAATAAATTACTGAATGAACAACTGTACCAATGAATGAGAGGCAGAGAAGAGTAAGTTATTTTTGGAGATCCTTTCCAAGGCAGAGCCATCATTAGAAGTAATACAGATGCAAGAAAAAAATCCAAATTTGTTGGTTTACACCCTCCCTATATTAAGCAGGGGAAATCTCATCAAGATAAATTTAGGAGACACAAAGCAATATAAGCGCCTCAGATAGCCTTTGATGCTTCTACCTGCCCAAATGCTGCCTCCCTGAGTCTCTGCCCAGCTGATGATCTGTCAGGACCATCAATAGTCCCCAACTTCCCCAAATCCTAGGCCTCTGTGCATGTTCCAGAATTTTCCACACTCTTGAAATTGTTCTTCTAATGAGAATCTAAATTGTTCAAAGGCTGATTCATTCATTCATTCATTCATTTACTGAGTGCCTACTACATGCTGGAGCTATAAGTTGGGGCTATAAGCATGACACAACAGACACAGCCCAATCCCTCCAGGAGCTTCCAGTCCCCTTGAGCACTTAAATTAGATCACTTATGTAAAGGGTGAAATGTAGCTTTTCCTCCATTTACTCACAAAGAAGTCTCTTTGGCTGTGTATACAGACGCTCTCAGAAACGACCAGAGGCCTCCAGTCTTAGAAGAATATCATTTTCATAATGTAATATCACCACCTAGTGGTCTCAAACAACTTTACCATTTGCTCCAGTGAAACTTCTAGCTATATTCCTATGAATGACTCCCCACCATCTCTCCAGAACATTTCCTTTCTCTATCAAGATAATCTAGGGGTTGATCCTCTAACATATAATAAGTACTTAATATTTTTAAAATAAATGTATAAACAGAAGAGCAAATTAATTTCATACCTTAGTACCTTATAGCAATTGAAAATTTATAATTTTTTTCTCCCACATTCTTCTGGATTCCAAAGAACCTCTAATCGTTTTCATCTAAAAGCAAGAGGCATTTCTGTCCTTAATTTAGCGAGCAATTCCTTTAGGCACATTTGAATACACTGATTTTTTTAAGGGTCACTGCCACGGTGAATGAAAACCCTGACTCCCTCCCTCCAAAGGGAGCTTTCTGTGATCCAAAAACAATGAAGAACAGAGTCTGTTACCCCAGATGTCAGGACCAATAGCAAAACAAAAGACAGCTGGCTCTGCAAGGATGAGAGTGTGGGCACAGAATGTCTGAAGATGCTTTCACTGACTCTGCTTCTGCACACAGGTCAAACTGGGCCAGGTGTCATTGGGAAGTATGCTCAGAAAACCAAGGCGAGCAAATAAAGTGGCCTATCCCTAGTAGAGATCACACAGAAAGTAGAAAATAAAAACAACAACAACAACAAAACAGAATCTAGTTTCTTAGGAACAAAAGTCTCGCCAGACAGTACTCAAACAGACCAAGTCTTAAGTCCTCCTGTCTGCTCAAGTGCGTAGAGCAGATCTCCAAGCGATTCTGGCTGGAGCCTCCTGGCTATTAGGCCTCGATTCTCCTGACTCCTATGGCCCAGATGGTGGGGAAACGGCAGTTAGCAACAGTTACCTGGCTCCTTCTCTCTCAGAACATTGGGAGGCTGAAACAAAGGGTTCATGAGGGCTCCTCCCCATCAGTCGATTCTTTTCTACAGGGCCTCATCCTTCCTTTCAGATTAAGATTGTCAGCTGTGCACAAAGAGAGGGAATCAGAGAGGCATCAGAACACAGTGGAAGAGACAAGGACTCAGGCTCTAAGCCCAACCCCCTTCACTTGCTGGCCTTTGATTTCTGGCAAATTACTTAACCTCTCCGGCAAGGCCACCAGGTACTGTTGTGCAGTGGACCAACACTAGGGGTGTTGGTGTTGCTCAAATTGTAATCACCGTAGATTTGCATGTTCATTGAAATAATTTTTAGCAGGTAGTAGTAAAGTGTCTTAAAGGGTCCCTTTTTTCTAATTCACCCAAAGGCTCCAAAGGGGCTATCATCAGCCCTTTATTCTGAGCCTGAGTTTCTTAAACTATAAAACAGAGACAATCCACACCTACCTACAGAGAACCAATAAAAATAGTGGGTATAAAGTGCCTTGAAAACTGTAACGTGATATGTAGATGATATTTCCCTAAATTCTGTTTATGATTATCCAAATTTGAGGGACTGGCATAACAAAGATGAAACAAGTTTCAGCCTACAATATTTTTTCTCTCTTTGAAAATAGAAGCAAAGGCCAGTATTCAGATAGCAAATATCTTCTCACTCAAAATATGTCATGATTCAAAAGGTAACTCTGGGGCTTCTCTGGTGGCGCAGTGGTTGAGAGTCTGCCTGCCGATGCAGGGGACGCGGGTTCGTGCCCCGGTGCGGGAGGATCCCACGTGCCGCGGAGCAGCTGGGCCCGTGAGCCATGGCCGCTGAGCCTGCGCGTCCGGAGCCTGTGCTCCGCAACGGGAGAGGCCACAACAGTGAGAGGCCCACGTACCGCAAAAAACAAACAAAAAAAACCAGGTAACTCTGTACTAATCATCACAACTTAAACGAATGTTCCAATTTCTGAGAGTAAATTTACTATAGTTAGACCTTCTCTAAGTCTTCAGATAAAATGAGCAAATTAAAGCTAAGCCCTGCCCATCCTCAACCCCACTAGTGACCATTGGAAATCCGGTTTGCTCAGAAGGACAGGTCTAAGTTAGCCCACAGGAGTCATTGTGCAATGTAGTGTACATTTGAGAAATAATTATTTTCAGAAAAACAGCCTATATAATGCCTCTTGGATTCCTTTCATCATGAAGATTCAGCCAAATATGGTTCAGTCTACTAACACAAATGATGTCATATAATTTTGATTTGGCTTGGAAAAGATGAAGAATGGACAGGCAGCAGTTTTAGCTTTTCTAATTTGGTCTGTTTTGAGACAATGTTAAAAAAAGGTAGAACATTTAATCTGCCTTTCTTGTATGAACTGTACTTAGGGTAACCAATAATTGATGAGGGGTAAGTTCCTCTTTACAAAAAGTTCACAGGCCCAGTCCAGAATTCCACTTCTTGCCTCACAGTGCAAGGAGCTCCACAAACGGCTCTCCAGTGAAACTAATGAAAATTATTTTAATTTATTTAAGTCTCTGGAAATGGCTCTAAGTGCACACAACAAATGAAGAAACACTTGTTCAAGAAAATCTACAAAACCTCAGTAAGAACTGCAAGAGTCTACGGTATGTGACCCTAGGCCCACTCCCCCGTCCTTTCCCCCCACTTCAGTGGGACAACTCGACTCCAGACTGCTGCGCCCAAGGATGCAGGGCTCCCTCACTTCCTAGTTCCAAGTCAGAGGGCTACTTTCCAGGAGGAACAGAATGTCATCATTTCTCATCCTGCCCCTAGCTACCTGTCGCTGAGACTAAGTTCTGTGAGTACAACCCATAGGCGGAGTCTCTCTTCTTCCACCCAGACCCTAACTGTGGGAGGGAAGCTCTACCTTGGGTAGAGCTGCTGAGAATACTGGGGCCCCAACTGCCCTTACCTCAACTCATGGGGCATGGAGCCCAGGCTTTTATTACCCAAATCTAAGGCCACAACAGCGAGAGGCCCACGTATCGCAAAAAAAAAAAAAAAAAAAGGTAACTCTGTACTAATCATCACGACTTAAATCCTGAGTTTCCTTATATTATTCTCTTTTACGTAATTTTGAAATTTTTCTGTACTAAAAAGTTTAAGGACAAAAACATTTTTAGAAATCCTTCCAAAAACCAAGTACAAGCAACCCTGAGACTCTGAAATTCTGCGTCTTTATGAACATCACTGAAATTTTCCCATAGACTCAGTACTTAGGAACTGGATCCTTAGACTCTTTTAGGTTAATATGAGTCCTCTACCACACAAAGAATACTACACATACCACACAGCACAATGAATGTTATTTGATAATGATGCAGATGCCATCCTCAAAATAAACCATTTCCAGGGAATAAGAGGAAAAGCAACACAGCAGGGGTTCCCACAGGCCAAATTCATCTTCCTGTAACTAGAAACTTTTCAGTTTCAGAGAGAAGATAAAAGTGACCCAGAAACAGAGAAATGAGTCTTTTGATAAGCAGCAGTTGTATTTAATCACTAAAATTATCCTGGCCCTAATGGAAGAGAAAGAGTCTAAGTTAGAAAGGGGTGGGGCTTTCTCCCTCGCTTATTTTAGAAGCAAGTAGAAGTGAATGAAGCAAACAGAATCCCTAAGGTCAGACCCCGGTAGAGGCTCCAGGAAGTAGAAGTCCCCTCTCCTTCCTGCCCTTATGTCCAAGGTCACTGTCCTCAGGAATCCAAGCATCCTGCTCTGGAATAAGGCTGCCCCATGATGCCTTCCGCCTATGCCTCCAGAGACTCTTCACTCTGTGCCCCAGAGGGTTGGTTCTCCTCATCCTCTTCATCAGTGTCCCGAAGAATCCTCAGCAGTTTGAGCTCAGGGTTCCAGCTGTTCTAGAAGTACTGTTTGGGGTCCTCTCTTGGGCTTCCAGCAAAATCTCCATCTGAGTCCTGATGTCCTTGTTAGTGCATTCTATTGTGGATAATTCAGGACCTAAAAAAAGACCCAGCCATTAATTGCACCTGTAGCCTTCTCCCAACTAACTGTGAAAAATCAAGAGACAAAGGAAGGGCTGGAATGTCTTTAGGACCCTTCTGAACCATCCTGGTCAGCACAGGTTCAGCTCTCCCTGTCCTCAGTCACTTACTAAGGTTCCTCCACCCTAGTATCTTACTCTGCCTACCAGGGAAGGAATCCAGGTTTTCTTAGTGCAGTCCATCTGTGGTCTCTCTGTGGAATCCTGAAATTCATACGTGTAAGGAAACTTGAATCAGGACTTTAGGAAACAAAGGGCTTTTCTAAAAGATGCTTTTCTTGGAGAAATTAATATCTAAGACAGAACAAAATGCCACCTCCTGAGACTGAAGAGAGAAGCTCGTGCCACGCATTCTTTGACCTCCAGGGTGACCAGATGAAGCCAGAACCCAGTTTCCCCCATTTCCAGCTGTCAGCTAAGGGTAGATTGCCTCCAAAGGTGGATTCCAAGAATTCCTCCCGTTCCTGCACGCACATGCTGTTCTTTCCATCAAGAGATGGAGTTGATTTCCTCTCCTCTTGAATCTGGACTAGATTTGTGATTTTTGTGACAAATAAAATGTGGCAGAAGTGATACTGCTCCAGTTCCAGGCCCATCCCTAGGAAAGTGCTTTCATGAGATTACTATGCTGTCAAGAAGCCCAAACTAGCCACATGGAGAGGCCTCATAGAAGAGAACTAAGACAGTTTGGCCAAGAGCCCCAACCCAGCCTCCAGCTGAATGCCGCTGCATGAGTGACCTTAAGCAAGACCAGAAAAACTGTCCAGTCAACCCACAGAACCATGAGAAATAGCAAACCAATATGGTTCTGCTTTGGGGTGGTTTGTTATACAGTGACAGACAACTGAAACAGCCCTAGCAGAATGGCCCTCAGACACTCTCACCTGTTTCGAAGTGGGGCCTTCTATCTTCATCTGCTGCTGCTGTTTTTTGTCACTTTCCCGACCTGGTAGAGTTCTGTGACCTAGTGACCACAAAATCAATGCAATTCTCTTCTTATTGGTATTTCATATCCCATTGTTGGACTTCTAGTTGATCCCTAGTCTACAGGTGACTCCCCATCCAGGACAATACAGAAGCTTAGAGGCAGGTAAAAGGGAGTTAAGCCCTCTGAGTTCTATGTGTGATTCTGTTGACCTGGGACTGTGACCACACCTATTACAGGATTAGCGATTAAGATAAAGTCTGTATTGAAATATCCAGGATTCCTCCATGAAACCTAAGGGGCAGGTGCCTATACATCATAGTAGCAAAAGAACCTCTAAGTCTACCTTTTCAGTCTATGAATACTGCTCTTACTTTCTTGTGCCATCCCTATGTACCTATATTGGCTTCTGAAAATGAACATCCTCCCTCCAAAAAAAACTCTAGATCTATGATTCTTTTGTATCAGATGTTTCCCCAACTAGTCCCTAAATGCACTTATTCTTTCCTTTCTCAGTTTCCCTTGCTTTAAATGAACATCTTCCAATCTGCCAGCAGAGGTATGATGGTAAAGGGAACGCTAATCAAGGACCTCCCTTGCTCGGCACTTGTGTTGGCTCCCTAACAGCACTAGCCCTCACCTTAGCCACACACTGGAAGCACTGGGGCATTCTAAAAACCACCGAGGCCTGGATACTAACACCAGAAACTCTGATTTGACAGGTCTGGGGTGCAGCCTGGGTTTTAGGTTTTTAAAAGCTCCTCAATTGATTTCAGGGCACCGTTAAGGTAGAGCATCACCAACGACCACTAAGGATAAAGATCAAACATCTCAGCAGGCTCTTCGGCCTGATTTACCCCTCTCCCTTAAACACCTGACCCCACAGCCACGTCAGACTGCTCAATGCTCCTCCCTGCAGCCATGCTCCTCCAAGATGCCTTTACCCAGCCTATTCCTGTTTCCAGGAATTCTCGTCCATACTGGGAAAACTCTCACACATATTCAAGATCCAATGCAAGAATAACCTCAGGACTTCCCTGGCAGTCCAGTGGTTAAGACTCCATGCTCCTAGGGCAGGGGGCACGGGTTCGATCCCTGGTTGGGGAACTAAGATCCTGCATGCCACATGGTGCAGCTTAAAAATTTTTTACAAAAAGAAACAAAAAATCATCTCTTTCATGAGGCCTTTCTCAGATCAAGGAAGACAAGCCACTGCTCTAAGAACACAATTCAAAGGGCCCCCAGTCATCCAAGCAAAGCTGCTCCTATTAGAGGCACCAGGAAGAGGAACAGAGGCACCAGAATGAAACTCGGGGGACTGGTTATCACCCTGGATGCAGGGCTAACCTTGGACAAGTACCTCTGCCCCAGTTCTGTCTACCTCCCATGTGAAGGTCAGGAGCCTTCTTAGATCTTCATGTTAGAAGACACTTTAGGTATCAGAGAGCTCAGTGGGATGGGAGATAAACCAAGAACAGCATCCTTCTCAGGAAACATCTCACCCGAGCCCTCAGTGCCCCAGGGTTGCAGAGTGAATTCTGATGATTAAACAGTTATTTTCACATTACAGACAGCAATGTCCAGTCTATTTAGGGCAGAAAAATCTTCCAACGTTTAGGGGGATTCTTTCTCCCTCCCTCCCATTCTGCACTCAAGCTGAGAAAAGTCAGAGGGACCAGGGCAAGTATATCCTTCAGCTCAGACATGATAAGAACTCCAAAAAAGGGGAATCTCTTATCTCTGGCATGAACACCATAGGAAAAGGATCGCCTGTCAAGAATTAGCCCCTGCCTGCTGGATGGGCTGGATAGTGTGAGCCTCCTGAGACTTTAACCTATGGCTGAGAAGCGGCTGACTCTGCTTGCTTAGAACTCTCACGGCCCTCTGGTGAGGGACCCTGGCTCTTCCCTGCCTTACTGGCCGATGGGCCCTCAGGGCTCTTCTCTTCAATAACCTGGGCTAGCTCTTCATCCTCAAACCGCTGCCTTTACTAAAGTAGGACCTGAGGGGAAAGTGACCCTGACTCATGTTCATGGTCATCTCTCAAACCCCCATGTGAAGCAGACAGACACCTGGACCAGCTTGCTTGCTTAGTAAATATTTGATGGAAGGATGATACATGGTAGACCAGCCAAACCAAAGCATTCCAAGGGGAATTCCGAGTGCCTGATAAAGGCAGGTCCTCAAATGATAAACGTGTTCAGCTTTTCCTGTCCTCAGCTAGGTCCTGGGATTCTGTCACTCCCAAACCCATACATTCTCCTTACCACAGCATGGGTCATAAACCATGGCACCTGAACGTTTATGCGAGGTGTTGTGGCTCCCTGGTTCACTCTTGGATTTCTTTTTAGCCTCCTGAAACCAACATGAGGGGAAACTGAATTAGGATTTTTGGAAGTGAAGAAACCTTTTCAAAAGGGGTTTAAAGGGGGCTTCCCTGGTGGCGCAGTGGTTGGGAGTCTGCCTGCCAACGCAGGGGACACGGGTTCGTGCCCCGGTCCGGGAAGATCCCACGTGCCGTGGAGCGGCTAGGCCCGTGAGCTATGGCCGCTGAGCCTGCGCGTCCGGAGCCTGTGCTCCACAACGGGAGAGGCCTCAACAGTGAGAGGCCCGCGTACCGCCGAAAAAAAAAGGGTTTAAAGGAAGGAAGTTAGTATCTACAACCAGCAGACACCAGGGAGAATCCCATCTCTCATACATCCCTTCCTGCTCCAGGCATCACCCACTTGCTCAAATCCTAGCAGGTCCTGGGGGTCCCCTCGCTGCCACTCTACCTGTTTCCCAGTAGCTGTCTTCACCTTCCTCTGCTGCTGCCACTGCTGCTTCCTGTAACCTGGTGACCAGAGAGCCAGCTCAATCCTCTTCTCCCTGACAGCTCCCACCCTTCCGTGGGGCTGCTTGCTGTGCTCTGCTACCCAATGGAGACACTCTCTCTCTGGTCAGGACCAAGCCGGGAGTGGGTGCTTTTTGAAGCTGCAGTTTTCTGAGTTCTACATGTGACCCTATAAGACTGTGGCCACAAACATGGGACCAAGATCAAGTATAAGAAATGTGGGCTGATGGCAAATGGTACCTGGAGATCTAGCAGCACGAGAAAAACCTACCTTCTGTTGTCAGGTTGTAATATAGTTTCTTCAAATGTTCAGGGTATCTCAATGCTGGTCTCTAGAGGAAAAAAAAAGAAGAAGAAAAGCTCTACTGTAGGTCTTTCCCTTTCCCAAAATGTATCCCCAAATGCATTCATCCAACTAGTCAACAAACATTTTTTGAGAAGCCAATGTGTGCAGCATTGTACCAGGGGCTCTGGAGAGGGGAAAGTTGTGGAAAGCAAAATGCAGAAGAAATAGAGAACGCTGCTCTCCTAAAACCTTTCCCTGTACATTTGCTTTCACCTACATACAGCCCAGCCCTTCTATGGGGCCTGGATCCAGAGTGGAAGGATAGAAGAGAAAGAAGAAATAGAATGTTAACTCCTCCAGCCTTGAGGAGAGATGAGTTTGGACTTGCATACAGACTTCTGCCTCTGAGGTTCCCTAGCTCTTACTTGCTGGGTGAGGCAGCGTACAGATAAATGCATCTTAGCAGAAATGGCACTGTAAGGTCGGCTCTTTTCCAGGGGAGGTTTCTTTTTCATCATGGCCAACTGTGTCTGCATCTCCAGATAAGGTATGGTTTTCCCTTTATCCAGCAAGAGGCTGCAAGGAACAGGGACAGCAGAAAGTCAGCAACAGCTCTTCTTGGCTGAGGAGAAAGAGATGAAAAGGCTCCAAATGTGAAGACATGTCCACTCTGGGCCTTAAAAGGCTGTACCAACAGGTGCTCATTCGGTAATGGCTTTGAGATGCAAGTATGATAATTGTAGCTGAATGGATTAAGCGTTTACTATATGTCAGGCTCATGTGTTTTATACCTCTGAATCGTTACCACACCCTAAGGACAGGTATTATTATCCTCACTTTTCAAATGAGGAAAATGAAGATGAAAGATGCTAACTAAATAGTCAAAATTCACAAAGGCGGTAAATTTCAATACAGAATTCAAAGGTTGTCTCGCCCCAAACCGCATATCCATTCTGCCTCCCACTCACCCGTGACTCATCTACAGAAAGAAGAGCACGTCTACCTCCTGGTGGAGGTTTAAATGAGAGAAGATACGCAGTGCGCACAGGGCCTGGCAGATGTAAGTGTACTTAATAAATGGGGGTGATTACTGTCATCACTGCACACTGATAAGTCCAAGAACTCAGTGACCAAGTAGGGTGGCAGTTTTCTCCCCTCCCTCCTCAGAAAGAGCACACTGCTTAGACCCTTCTCAGCTTCTGAAGAAAAGAAGATGCTCTGGTTCTCCCACAGGCTTACACGGTACTTACTCCTTCAGTAGATCCTGAGGTAACGTGTCATACTGCTTCCATAAAGGTACGCGTTCTGAACTTAGTTCTTCAAACAAGTGTACTGGGGAGGGAGGAGGCACAATCATCCCTGGAAGTCCCAACTGTGCTTCTGTGTCCCGAGATGACTTGTGTTTCTGGAAGAGAAATGATGGAAAGAACTCGCTGAAGCACTCTCTTCAATGCCACTTTGTCCCATTAGCATTCCAGCTTCCCAGTACAACGGTGCCATGGGAAACTCTTGTTTCCAGACCTACTCCAGCATCCTCACCTCCTCTACGCTACCAGACCCACCACATTTTTCCCAATCTGGCTCTTCAATCCTACTGTTGAATTCAGAAAATACGAGGATTAGCTGTTTTGTGTCATTTTTCCCCAAAAAAGTTCTGAACAAATACTTATTGGCCAACTATGTGCCAGGCATAGGGCTAGGGCTGGGGATTCAGCAACAAACAAAATGGGCCAAGACACTATTCTCCTGGACACAGCAACCTGCCAGCTCTGTGACTTACCCAAGGCTACATTTACCCAATAAATGGCAGAATTAGAATCAGAAGCACAGGTCCATTATAACTTCTAGTCTGTTGAAATTCTATTCCCATCACAATGAAAATTAGCTTTTAATCAACCAAAAATTCCCTCTGAATACCCAACAGTTCCTCCTAACATCTCTTCAAGGTGTTCTTTTACCTTCCTACAAGGAGGAGGTAGGGGAAAGAGTCTTGGAGTAGAAGATGGTTTGGTAATTATTCCTTCCTTAAGAGGGGTTTTCTTTGGCAGATTTTGTTCATTTAAAGAGAGAATGGGGGGATGAGGAAGATACCTGAAAGGAAAACAAAAATAAACTCTGCGGAGTAATATCATGAAGGTTTGGCCAAACAGCAAACTTACCCCTGTAGATTTCTTTCTTTTCATCTCCCCATCCTGGCTGCGAACAATATGCTTCTTCTCAGCTGGACTTGAAATAAGAATAACCACAACTTATTCCCAGACATCTTACACAGAAACATCAGGGATATGTATGAATGATGAGCATGAAGATTTCCATCCTCCATTCAGTACTCTAAGACGGCTGGCTGGGAAGCCAGGGGTACCTGCTTCCCAGAGGCTGCTAAAAACAAGAACCCCACCCCCACCTCGCCCTCACATCTGAACTAGGTTCCCCACCGTTCTCTCATACAATCCAGTTACTTACTTTCATAGTATTCATCCAAATTAGTAATTATATACTTAGGTGCAGCAATGTCTATAATGTCTGAATCCCACCACCACCATAAGACTCCAGGAGGAAGGGACAAAGTATTTAGTTCTCCACTGAATTCCACTGCTTAGCACAGAGGTGCTCAAATATTTTTTGCTCTGTCATCTCCCTCCTCCTTCTTGCCTGGAACACAGATATGATGGCTGAAGCTCTAGCAGTCAGCTTAGACTTTGAAAGCCCCTAGAAAGCACCTAAGAAGATGGAAGCCATGGGCTAAGGATGACGACCCAAAAAGCTAGAAGGAGCTCTGGCTTCTGGTTACCTCATGGAGCTGACATACTAGCCCTGGCCCACCCAACTCTGGGCTTCTTTTACATGTAAGGAAATAAATCCTTAGGGGTTTCTTGTTTACACCATATATATTCACACACAAAATGCATATAAAGAAGCATACACAGGAATTTTTTAAAGAAAATAAAGTCTCATCATCTCTAAACAGTCACTCAAAAAGAATCTGAAAGCCTCAGCAGTCACGAAAGAAAAACCAATTTCTTCCAATGATTGCCAATATTAGCAAGCCTTTGGACCTTCGCCAGATGATCTTCATCACGCTTGCTGTGTACACAAGCTCTATATATATGCTATTTATTTTGTACCAGTGTGCTAGTCCTTAGGGTTGACACCAAAGATTCACAGCCTTCACTGAAAACTTTTTTACTAGCTGCTGATGGCTAATAAGAAAAACTGATAGTCAGAAGGCATCTGTTTCTTAATCAAACCACAAATACATTGGGCCCTATCTTCATGCTATTTACTGTCAGGTAGAATTTTATGTAGAAAACTCCCAAAGCATGAATCTCAAAGTGTACTAACAAGAATTCCAGTGTAGCAAGAGGCAAATACAAGAGACCATAGCCTTCTGCTCTGCTTGACCTCCTGCTTCTTGCAATGAGGTAGCTAAAAGTGAGGTTACAGGGGACTTCCCTGGTGGCACAGTGGTTAAGAATCCGCCTGCCAGTGCTGGGGGCATGGGTTCGATCCCTGGTCCGGGAAGATCCCACATGCCGTGGAGCAACTAAGCCCGTGCGCCACAACTTCTGAGCCTGTGCCCTAGAGCCAGTGCTCCTCAACAAGAGAAGCCATCACAGTGAGAAGCCCACGCACCGCAATGAAGAGCAGCCCCCGCTCACCACAACTAGAGAAAACCCACACGCAGCAATGAAGACCCAACACAGCCAAAAATTAATTAATTGATTAATTTTAAAAAAAGAAAAGAAAAAGTCACAGAGAGAAGGTCTGTAGAGGACGATAGGCATTTGTAGAACACAAGAGTTGAAGACTCCCAAGTTCTCGACATGATACTCACCTCATATGCTTCTCTGGGATCCAAATTACATCCATATTTCCTACATCTTGAGGACAAGGAAGTTGTGTCTCATTCAAATTTAGCACTGATAGCTAAGAGAAAGATATAAAGCCTGTGTATGTACCAGGATAAGGACTGAATCATCATGCTAACCAAAAGGTATGGTGGTTCAGAAGATGGTAAGAAAAAAAACATTTCTGATCCCCAAAATATCTTCATACTGCTCCTCCGAGAAACTAGGTATCAGTAAAGGTACTCTGCAAGAGTGAGCACTGGTAAGTGTATAGTGTCCCCTGTCTCCCTGCCACATTAGGGTAGCATTTAGCAACTCCCAACCCCACCTCATAGGAGGATACCTTGGGGCTTACCTAAGGGAACACTACTCATTCTGCCCACTGCACTACAGAGACTTAGATCCCCTGCAGATAAAACAACACAGTCTGGGAGCAGGGAGAGAACCGATAGAGGCAGAAGCAAGTTTTCTACTTTTACAGCCTGTCTACAATTATAAGCATCTACATAAAAGTTAAAGTCATAAATTTTTTCACATTTCACTATTTAGGATCCTAGATTTATAAGGAAATCTTATAAATCATCTAGTCTATACCTCTGGCAGGATTCAGGCAGGGAAAAAAAAAACTATTAAAAATAAGGTTGTCCCCATGAAAAGGAACTAACTGGCTTGGGGGAACAGAGAAGACCTTTTTTGCACCATAAACCCTTTTATGCACTTTGAATTTAGAACCATGCGCATGTATTATCCTAGCCAATTAACTTAAAACTAATTGAATCTAACCCTCTCATTCTGAAGAGGTCAAAGAGGTAAGTGATTTGTACATTCATCTTTTCAAACCCATCTACCCTCTCCACCACATGAAAAGTGAAGGATCTTATGGGAAAAATATAAGGCATCCAGTAGGACTGCAAAAAATAGTAAATCTCTATTGTAGACAAGTAGAAGGGTTTTTTCCTTCTTAAAATTTAGCTCTTCTCCTAACTAGCTGTGCTTCAGCAAATCACTTCCTATCTGGGCCTCAGTTTCCTCAACTGTAAGATATATGAGATAGACCATAGCAATATTCTTCAAACTGCAGTTGCAACTTATTCATAGGTCACGAAATCAAATTTTGTGAATCACAGCCTCCACTGTTTTAAAATGAAATAGAACAGGATAGAAAATTTCAGAGTATATCACTCATAGTTACGGTAAAGACTGTTCCATGATATTTTGTTGTAAAGTGTATCTCTTACCATAGGTCATAGCTAAAAAACTCTGAAAGTCATGAGTGTAGACACTCTTGAGGCTTATTTTAGATCTGACATTCCGGCATTCTAATTTCCCTGTATTATGAGATGACAGTGTTTACTTAGTAGCTGAACATGCTCTATGCAGGACAGAGATAGGAAATTCTCACCTATGCCAAACTACCACAAATCAATCCTGCTGTGTCTGGGATTTCTAAAAACAGTGTAACATGTAAAGGCATCAGCACAGAGCCCAGCACACAGTAAGGGCCCAATATTACATAGTGATCATCATCATTATTCAGATTATAGTCATCCTGAATGTTAAATAAAGGCAAATATTTTATTCCCACTAGTAAAGAGAAAATGCTGAGGAAGTACCTTTTTTAATCTGTGACTTACTTTGGGAGATCTGTTAGTACGGTGTATTAAGTCTCTGTCAGGTAAATCCTTCCAAGGCCTAAAAAATGAGAGTTTCCAAACATGAAACAGAGTCACAAAAGACTTAACTGGAATGATAAAATTAGTGCTATGAGGAAAAGCCTCTTATTATATACAGAAACCCTTGGGCTTAATTCCTACCAAATGAATGCAGGGTCTCAGCATCGCCTTAAGTTTTGTTTGTTTTTCCTGGAACAGCTTCCAGACATTGCACATTGCAAACACTTCACAACTATTTGTTGCATCAAACTGAATTCATAGCCTATGTACTTCTCTCTCCAACTACAGATAGTTACATCACCATCAATAAAAATTTATTAAGTTACTTTGATGTAGATGTTCAAAAACATGCTAAATAAACAAAATGTGGCGCACAGACATACAATGGACTATTTTTCAACCTTAAAAAGGAATGAAATTCTGAAAAATGTGACAACAGGAGTGAAGCTTGAAAACATTATGCAAGGTGAAATAAGCTAGACACAAAAGGACAAACATTGTATGACTCCACTTATATGAGGTACCTAGAATAGGCAAATGCATGGAGACAAAAAAAATTGAATAGAGATTACCAGGGGCCACAGGGAGGAGGGAAAGGGGAGTTATTGTTTAATGGGCACAGAGTTTCTGTTTGAGATGATGAAAAAGTTCTAGAAGTGGATAGTGGCAATAATTGCACAAGACTCTTGAGTGTACTTGATGCTACTGTACACTTAAAAATGGTTAAGGGCTTCCCTGGTGGTGCAGTGGTTAAGAATCCGCCTGCCAATTCAGGGGACATGGGTTCAAGCCATGGTCCGGGAAGATCCCACATGCCGCGGAGCAACTAAGCCTGTGCACCACAACTACTGAGCCTGCGTGCCACAACTAGAAGCCACTGCAGTGAGAAGCCCGCACACCACGCAGCAACGAAGACCCAATGCAACCAAAAATAAATAATTTTTAAAAAAAAAATAGTTAAAATGGTCAATTTTATGTTATGTATATTTACCACAGTAAAAAAAAGAATATCAACCCTTTATATTTTCATATCATTTACTATTTTATTTTTTTTAAAACATGTTAAATGTATAAATGAATGAATATTGCAAAGAGGTGTAAGATAAAGACCTGACTCCTTGGCCTGATTTATCAAGTCCTCCGAGACACAGGCCCCTACTTTTTACTCCAGCTCCCCAACCTCATATCTGACCATTCCTGCTCTCTGTTCTAGACACGATGAGCTACTTTCCTGATATGTAAACAGTTTCCTCTTGCCTCCAGGCCTTTGCATGTGCTATAGTCTAGAACTCTCTTCCCATGCATTACCCACCTATAAGCCCCACTTTACTAGGCTGCTCTGCTTTCAGGTCTAGGCACAGATGTCATCTGTACAGAAGACAGTGCCCTGGGCTAGGAGCCCTACCTGTGTGCTTCCACATACCAAAGGGGCACTCCTCTCACCACACACATCACACTGAATGGTTCTTTGTCTCCCCAACTAGGCTGAAAGCCCCTTGGAGGTAAAGACCGTATCTTGTTTACCATAATACCCCCAGCACACAATAAAGTGACCCCACTAAGATATATTTCTGAATTCAATGAGCAACTAAGCAAATGATGTCATAGTCTGCTTTGACAGGCCCTGACTGCAAGAAGCCACGGTTTTCTCAGCGTTCAAGTCTTAGAAAACCAGAAAGTAGTCCTACCCTCTCCTATACTGCCTTTTAGCCTAACAGAAATCATCAAGCGCTGCTTAAATCAAACAGGAGTAAGAAACCACTATAAGGGCCCCCATTAGTGTTTTGATTCCAGGCAACAGGGCCTTTGAATTTTAAGTCTACGTTTTCCACAGACACACGTCCCTTAGTTTCCAACATCAGCAAGCTCTAACTGGGTGCCTAGACTCTGCAGGAGATTCAAAAGGAAACCACTGCTTCTGCCTTCGAGAGCTTACAAATAATTTCATACCTAAAAATAAAAGATAAGAAAAACAGCATATATGGACACAGTTTTCTCAAGACCCACAGAAGCTGATGAGATCCTCCCTGTTACGAGCTGAATTGTGTTCCCCAAAATTCTTATGTTGAAGTCCTAACCCCCAGTATCTCAGAATGTGACTGTATTTGGGGACTTCCCTGTGGTCCAGTGGGTAAGACTCCAAGCTCATAATGCAGGGGGCCCAGGTTCGATCCCTGGTCAGGGAACTAGATCCCGCATGCATGCCGCAACCAAGAGTCCGCATGCCACAACTAAACAAGTCTGTGTGCTGCAACGAAGATCCTGTGTGCCACAACTAAGACCCAGCGCAGCCAAAAAAAAGTAAAAAAAAAAAAAGAATTTGACTATATTTGGAGATAGGGTTTTTAAGGAGATAATTAAGGTAAAATGAGGTCATATAGGTGGGCCCTAATCCAATATGACTGGTGTGCTTGTAGGAAGAGATCAGTACACAGACACACACAGAAGGAAGACAATGCTAAGACACAAGGAGAAGATGGCCACCTACAAGCCAAGGAGAGAGGGCTCAGAAGAAAACAACTCTGCCAATACCTTAATCTTGGACTTGTATCCTCTAGGACTGTGAGAAAATAAATTTCTGTTGTTTAACCCACAGTCTATAGTACATTTTTTATGGTAACCGTAGAAAATTAATACACTCTCCCCTCTTTTAACCAACTCCTACAAGACAAGTAAGAATACTTTCTTGGACTTCCCTGGTGGTGCAGTGGTTAAGAATCTGCCTGCCAATGCAGGGGACACGGGTTCGAGCCCTGGTCCGGGAAGATCCCACATGCCGTGGAGCAACTAAGCCTGTGCACCACAACTACTGACCCTGCACTCTAGAGCCCACAAGCCACAACTACTGAGCCCACGTGCCACAACTACTGAAGCCGGCGTGCCTAGAGCCCATGCTGCTCTGCAACAAGAGAAGCCACCGCAATGAGAAGCCCATGCACCACAACGAAGAGTAGCCCTGCTCGACGCAACCAGAGAAAAGCCCGAGCATAGCAACGAAGACCCAATGCAGCCAAACATAAATAAATAAATAATTTAAAAAAATAAAATAAAAAAGAACACTTTCTTTCTGTTTCCCACTAACTATTCATCACTCCTTTAAGTGAGGGTTTGTTTGGGTTTTTTTTGCCACGCCATGCAGCTTGAGGAATCTCACCTCCCCGACCAGGGATTGAACCCGGGCCACAGCAGTGAAAGAGCCGAGTCCTAACCAGTGGACCACCAGGGAACTCCCATTAATGTTTCGTTTTTAATCTAGCTTTCTCAAAGTCTACTACATGAGCAAAGGAAGTTAACCCAGAATTTTGAGGTCATAAGCCCTTTAAGGAAGATTCCATGATAATTTACCTGCGTTGAAATTTGGAGTAAAACTTTGAACGTTGAGACAATAAAGAGTGAGCCTTGGGGAAGGTAAATCCTGATGAATGACCACAAGCAAGTCTCTTGGCCTGGAAGCAGGAATCTGTGATGTTTACAATGGTGAGCACTGGGAGTCTGTCTGAAAGACCAGACCAGAGGAAAACAGGTAACATGTCAAAAGGGAGCCAAACAGAAACAATTCAAGGATCTTGTACGGAAGGAGACAGGGATGGTTAATTCACCTTCAGCATCTGGAGGAGATTTGCGGGAGGAGTCCAGAATTCGAGGGTGGCCCCTCTCAATTCGGCGGAGAGTTGCCCAGCATTGTGGATGCTGACAAACAGCCAGGTCACAGGTAGTTTCATCCCACTGGCTTTTATCTGGCAAGTCCATAGCTACAAATGGTTTAGGACAAAAGCCAATCTTGCAGCTTTCTAGCCCTCTGGAAAAACAATCACCACATAATTAGGGAATACTATACATTAGCCATGCAGTCCAGATATTAATTTGCACTCAAAGCATGAAATATTTCTGTTGAACCATATAGATAAATGGTGGTCACAGGATAATTAGGAGTTGGGTAACAAGCAAGCATGAAATTATCTCAGCATGGAGTAGAGTGATAAGAGTTTGGGTTCAGACTGACTCCAGAAGGTCTCCTAACTGACCATTTAAATTAATAACTGAGTGACCTGAGATTTAACCAATCTGTGCTTCAGTCTCCTCAGCTGCAAAATGAGGATAAGTCTATTTCACAGGATCACCACAACAATTAATTAATGGACATTAAAAGTTCTGGCATAGGGCTTCCCTGGTGGCGCAGTGGTTGGGAGTCCTTCTGTCAATGCAGGGGACACGGGTTCGTGCCCAGTCCGGGAAGATCCCACATGTCACGCAGCGGCTGGGCCCGTGAGCCATGGCCGCTAACCCTCCGCGTCCGGAGCCTGTGCTCCGCAACGGGAGAGGCCACAACAGTGAGAGGCCCACGTACCGCAAAAAAAAAAAGAGAGAGAGGAAAAAAGTTCTGGCATATAGTTCAAAATAAATATTAGCATCCTTTCCTTTTCCCCTTCATTAATCATTAGGGAGAAGATGCCACCATCTCCAAAAAGCCTTATCAAATTATAAGTAATGTACATAGCACTTGAGTATCCTCAGATTTTGTTATACACAGGGGCTCCTGGAACCAATCCTCTGTGGATACTGAGCGACGGCTGAGTCACAGAAGTGCTATAGATGGCTCAAACTTTTGGAAGAGATGCTTCAATTTTCAGTATGCTCCAGTTCTCACTCAGGCGGCTAAAATACCCACCAGAAATGAATGGGTTTGCTCAAACAGCAAATCAGTCGACCCACAGTTGCATCAGAAGCCACTGGCTTTTCACTTACTGGCTGTATGCTCTTGGGCAAGTTACTTCACCTCCCTCAGCCTGTTTCCTCATATAAAGTAGGGAAGGGGAAATCCCTAAGTAGCATCATAGAAGCATTAAATAAAATAATGTACTTTTATGTATGGTATACAACAGGTGCTCAATAAATGTTATCTTTCTCTCTCTAGAAATGTTTTAGGCAATCAGTACCACCTGATCCCTAATAACTTTTTAAGGACTGTGTCCATTTCTTTTTTCTTTTACTCAACACATTTATTGACTACCAAATATGTGAGGGGACCTGTTATGGGCATAGAGAACAATAAAGAACAAAATAAGTTCCTGTTCTAAAGTGCTTATAATTTAAACCAAAGATAGCGAACTATTGGCCTGGGATTGCATCTGGCCTATGATTTGTTTTGTTTGGTCTGCACTTTGAGCCATTACGCAAAGATGAAAAGAGTCCATAATGTCCAGATTGCTGGCTCCTCTTAAAAATTAAAATATCTAACAACACAGGGGCCCAATTCCAACTAGATAGCAACTGGCTGGAGCTGAGCACTTCCTGACATCTTTAAACCAGGTGTATTCTAGCCAAGTGGACAGTTCTCCCACCAAACCCTATAATCTCTAACTGAAGCAGTTTCAGTTGCCATTTATCATCTCATATGCTGTTTTTTTTTTTTTATAATAGGGAAATATTTCTCCGTGTTCATGTCACTGTCAAAAACAGGAAAACTATGGGTGGCCTGAAACAGCAGGTTTCAAGAAAAAAAAGCGTTTCTGCTTTGCGGGAGTGAGGACAATTGCTACAAATGTAATAGGAAAATGGTAGAGCTCAACAAGCCACTGCAGGGACTTCCCTGGTGGTGCAGTGGTTAAGGATCCGCCTGCCAATACAGAGGACACGGGTTCGAGCCCTGGTCAGGGAAGGTCTCACATGCCGCAGAGCAACTAAGCCTGTGCTCTAGAGTCCATGAGCCACAACTACTGACGCCCACACTAGAGCCCACACTCGTACTCCGCAACAAGAGAACCACAACTAGAGAAAGCCCACGTGTAGCAATGAAGACCCAACGCAGCCAAAAATAAATAAATAATTTTTTTAAAAAACCCACTGCAAAACCATGGAAATGTTTTTTTACTAGGAAAGATGCACGATAAACAATTCGATTAACTAAAAAGCAAATACAATTGTAAGAGGGTTTGTTTTTCAATGCGAATATAATGTTACATTATTCTTACAACCGGCTGCGTGTTGCCCTTTTGCTACCTGACCAGCCCGAATTGAGCCCCGAGGTCTAGTCATGCCCATCTCTATGTCGCCAGCCCTAGCACGGTGCTGGCAAAGTAGTGAGCGTTAAAAAAAAAATTTAGGTAATAGTTTTTCTTAATACCATTACTACAAAGTCGAGAGGGCTAAAAACATTAGAGGTGACCATTTGCGCCGGCAGAATTGAAAAAAGATTTCCCGCTTCGTTCCGGAAAAGGGAAGTGGGAGAATGCAGCCTCGGAGGGCCGCGCTTCCGCGAAACCAAAGCGGAAGCCAAGCGGCCTAAACCCACAGAAAAACGCCACTCTTCGACCCGCGGTGAAGTGAACGACGCGCCCAGCCTCTCATCGGGAGGAGCCCCGCCCCACCAGCTCAGTCCACGCCTCCGTCTCCCACGCTAGCCACCAGGCTGCGACGTCGCCAGGCAGCAGCGCAGAGCACTACGGGAAAGGGACGGAAGCCCAGTGAGCCATACTTCATTTGCTAAGCAAGTTCCAGAGACGGTGGTGGCGTGAAGCAGAGAAACGAGCCTGGGAAGGGACGCCAGGTGCCGGTGAGGCCGGACGGAAACCCCTCGAGCCAAAACCATGGCAGCGTGCAAAGCTCGAAAGCACCAGCCCCTGGAGGCGGAAGCTGGGCTGGAGGAGGAGGAAGGTTATGGCGCGCGGGGCACTGTGGGACACTGTGTGGGCAACGCGGGGCGCGACGGAAGCCTCGTTGGGTCAGACCGTGTCGACGCGGGAAGTCCGGACGCTGTAGCTGCCTGAAGAGGAGGTCCGAGGCCTGGGCCCCGGCCGCGGCAATGGCGGAGAGGCCCGAGGACCTAAACCTGCCCAATGCCGTCATCACCAGGATCATCAAGGAGGCGGTGAGCAGCTCCGGCTGGCGGACGGGCCAGGGGCGGACGAGCGGGCAGGGGAAAACAGGTCCTGGACCGGTAGCTTTGCTCACCCGCGCTTTTCTCACAGCTCCCGGACGGTGTCAGCATCTCCAAGGAGGCCCGGAGCGCCATCTCCCGCGCCGCCAGCGTCTTCGTGCTGTACGCCACATCCTGGTGAGGCGGACAGAGCTAGGCAGAGCTTAGCTGGGCATGAGGCGTAAAGAGACCCCACACACACACACACTGGTTCGGAGTTCGTGGCCTGGAGCCCGCAACCCCCAGGAATTATGTTCTACCTCAGTGGAGCGAGGTTCAGAGCCCTCGTCCAGGTCTTGCAATCTCTGAAACAAAATAAGAAAACAGTAACTTTGCTTTAACCCTTTTGTACAGGTAAGGGAGGGACTTACCGTGTCACAAAAATCCGTGCATGCAGGCTTTCTCGTGCCACTTCTGGGTGCTCCTTTTCCCACCCACTCCGTACGCGGCAAGAGGGCATCTGACAGCCCTTAATCTTTCTTCTTTCAGTGCCAACAACTTCGCGATGAAAGGGAAACGCAAGACACTGAATGCCAGCGATGTGCTCTCCGCCATGGAGGAGATGGAGTTTCAGCGGTTCGTGACCCCGTTAAAAGAAGCTCTGGAAGGTAACTACCCTTTCGTTTTCTCATCCAAGTAGATGTTCATCCTGTATGATCTGCTCACCTGGCCCTAAGTCTTTATCAGCTGGGGTGCCTTTAAGTCCGGTAAGCAAAGTATTGGATGCGACTCCGATGGCAGGCATCACCGCATAACTGTTTGTGGTGCTGGGCGGGTTATTTTTCCTTCTGTGCCTCAGCTTTTCCAATTATGCAGTGGAGTTAGCTGCTGCAGTCTGGTTCAGTCTTGCCTCCTAACTCCCTCCCCTTCATCCTTACAGCTTACAGGAGGGAGCAAAAAGGCAAGAAGGAAGCTTCAGAGCAAAAGAAGAAGGACAAAGACAAAAAAACAGATTCAGAAGAGCAAGACAAGAGCAGGGATGAGGACAACGATGAAGATGAGGAGAGGCTGGAGGAAGAAGAACAGAATGAAGAGGAGGAAGTGGACAACTGAGAGGATGGGGAGACGTAGCTCGGAAGGTACCACTCTGAAACGCCGTACACGTTTGTGTGAAGCATTTTCGTGCTGGGCAGAGTAGTCTTAGGCAGAAGATCGAAATAAAAACTGAATTATCATCAGAATTATCATCAAAACCAGCGCTTCCCAGACTCGGAGCATCTGAGTAGCGGAATCCTGTTTTGCTTAATCAGTCTCAAGGTTATGACTTTTTGGCAAGAGAGATTCTGAAGAGCTAATTTAATTGGTCAATTTGATCTCTCTTGTTTACTTACACGTATAGTTAGGCAGTTGTTGATTCCCAATTCCCTCCCCGCCCCCCAAAAAAGTAATAATAACTTCCATGCTGCCGACTGTGTTCCAGATCACAGAGGCAGCCAAGGCTCAGGAAAAATTGGGGTTTGATCATGGTCAGCCTATCTGATTGTACAGGATTTGGCAATACTAGCTTATTTCAGGTGATCAGAATGGCTTAGCTTTAGGAAATTACTATAAGGGTTCAAGAGAACAATGAAATCTTTTCTATTGTTTCCTCACTTGACAGTAACATTAACTGAATTTTGGTTTCTACAGACTCAGTTGGCTTGGACCCCTTCTATATTGCCTATAGGCATGTTACCTGCTTGGGTGGCTATGTTCTCGGCACATAACGCTTTTAAATCAACAGAGTAGAATTAGTCAAGTAAGGTTGCCAGCGTCTTACTCTTGTAAAACAGATGGTTTAGTCTTAAATGCACCTCACTGCCTGCGACTGTACAGCTTCAGGATTTGTTGTCACCTCCTGGAAGGTATAAAATTCCAGGCTTTCTCTTCTTGTAGTCCATCTCCTAGACTTGTGACTTGGCTTTTCATTATTCCAATTCATGACAAGTTCCAGACTTTATTTCTTCTAGGCACAACTTTCTCCCTCTGTGCTTCTCACCTCCTGTCTCTGTTCTGCCTCTCCTCTGCTCCCCATTCCCACTTTCTCTGTCCCTCTTTTTCACACTTCTCCCAATCCAGGAACTTGGATGACCTGCTTAATATCCCGAAGTGTGGTTTCCTCTGATTCCCTAGTTCTAATCTCATGTCTTTTAAAAATGATTTTGTAAACCTCTCTGAACCATAAGGGAAATCTGATGGTGCTCAGGAATCTAATTCCTCCCCTAAGCCATCCCCTTTAACTGCTTCTGAAGTATCTCTGTTGACCTTTCCTAGTTTTCTTCTCTTTCCATTTGGTGCTTCGAGCACTTTTTTGTTCGTCTCTAAGTTGAGTGCTTGGAGGTTGAAAGGTAGTGAAATGTAGTGTGACACTGTTAATTTGTTAAATGAATACAGTGGAAAGTTTGTTGATAAATGAGTGAAGAATATTGAGAAAATTATAATGCTTTGTATAAATAAAAATTCTTGTTAAAAGTGATGACTCCTCTTTAATCCTTCTTGTTTGTAAGTTTGCTTTTGGGGAGGACCACTGATCATGCTCTGTACAGTTCTTGGGGTGTGGACTGAGCCAGACCCTTATAAATATGGGATCCTGCGTCACCTTGGATGACCAGCAGATGCTGCTCATTAACAAGTAGGGGCGCTGCTGCTCTTCAACCACAGTGAGAGCTTCCCATGGCTCTGCTGGTCATATACATGGTAGATGCTCAACAACTCCAAACATTTATTGAGTCCCTGCTGTGTTCCTGGCACTGTTTTAAATGCTTTCAAGTATTAACTCTTAAATCCTATGAAGGAACACCACTGATATCTCCATGATTTCAGCTATGACACTGTATTACCTCTAGATTACGTAACTGTTTCAAATCATAATTCACGGATAGATACACAAGCCCAACGCTCATTAGGTCCAGTGGCTTTTTCCTTCTCCACAGCAGAAACATCGCTTCTTTTTTTTTTCCTGTCTCTCACATTTGTATTTGTATGAAAGACAAAGCTATTCAATATATTTCTTATTTCTCCCTTGAAATTTATATCGATGCTATTTCTACAAGTTCGTTACAATGTCACAGTATATGTCTCTGGGAAAACAGCATACGCTGAGTCCTTCATAGTTGGTTATTGTACAAATGATTTTTTTTTTAAATACACTGAACTTCAGTTTTTTCATCTCTAAATTGGCAGTATTAATACCTACCTTAAAAGGAGAATTTTGAAAGATAACAGAAGACTTTTAGCACAGTGGCATGTACACAGCAAGGCCTTGTTTTTATTTTTGTTTTTCTCTTCCATACATATTTTCATTTCCCTTTGAATTAACAGAGCAGCTTCAGAATAGGAAAGAAATCATTTTTATAATCTTGTCGAAGATAATCTGTTTTCTTTCATAATAGTAGCCTAAGGAGAATGTAAAGTCTGGATACATACACAGCATAACATTTGTACTCTGTGTGATAAAGACTAATCTTTGTGGCTTCTACTAGACATAGGCACTGTTACCAAGTATTTGATTGCTTTTGGAGCAGAAGAATATTATTTAAGGATTACCAAAATAGTTCAAGTTTAACTTCAGTTTGCTCATTCTATATTAATATATTCATTTCTAATTGTGTAATTTTTTTAATTTACGTAATATTGATTTATAACATAGGTTTCTTGTGTACAACATTCTGTTTCTACTTCTGTATATTCTACAACATGCTACCCACCAAAATTTTATTTTCCATTCATCACCATACTGTTGATTCCCTTTACCCATTTTTCCCTCCTCCTTGCCCCTCCCCCTCTGGTAACTGCTGCTCAGTTCTCTGTAGGTTTGGTTTGGTTTGTTAATTTATTTGGGGTTTTGTTTTAGTTTTTTATGTTGCACATAGGAGTGAAATCATACGGTATTCTCCACAGGACTTATTTCACTTAGCATAATAATCTCAAGGTCCATTCATGTTGTCACAAATGGCAGGGTTTCATCTTTTTTTATGGCTGAATAGTATTCCATTGTATATATACACCACATCTTCATTATCCATTCGTTGGTGGGCACTTAGGTTGTTTCCATATCTTGGCTATTGTAAAGAATGCTGTGCCACGATGAACATAGGGGCGTATATCTAGAAATATATTGGGTTTTTTTTTTGGCCGTGCTGCACAGCATGTGGGATCTCAGTTGAACCTGAGCCCCCTTCAGTGGTAGCATGGAGTCTTAACCACTGGACGACTAGGGAAGTCCCTAGAAATATGTCGTTTCTTTTTTTTTTTTTAACATGTCGTTTCTTAATTCCCAGGAGCACCACTCAGCCAAGCCCTCAAGTCCCATCTGGACTTCTATGGCTTCCTTTGAGCTCAGTTTCCTGCCTCATCTCTGCTTCCCTTAGCTTCCTCTGTGTACTGCTTGCCAAGTGGATCTTCCTGGAACATTGCTATGTTGCAGTCCCTCACTGCTTTCTGTTAAGTCAAATCCATGCCTAGACCTGTTGTTATTCAAAGCCTGCTTAAGGTGGGCTCACCTGACCTTCTGTAACATGTTTCTACCCCAACATAAGGCTCCAGTCAAGAATGAATCCCCCAAAGAACTCTTCCACACGACCCTAGTTCTTACCAAACTTTGACTACCTAAGAAAAACCATGTTTCCTGCGAGTGGGGACTATAACTTAAAACTATAGAATTCAAGGACTGGGAAGAATCTTTGAGGTCATCCGCCGGTTTTTCCCAACCACACCTCTCTCAATCCTGTAGTGGTATCCGGATTTTGAAGTTTCCTTACTAGGCCAAGGTAATGTTTCTCCTCTGTTTTTAACCACAGCCCTTCATGCTTAGAGATTCTGATTTGGATTTGGAGGGTGGGAGGATTACCATCCTTACCCATGCAAAATTACAAAAAATCTCCTATTTTCACAGATGGGAAATTGAGGCTCATCAGAGAGAAGTGACTTACCGCTAATTTATAAAAGCTGGGATTCCGTTCCAGTGGTCCACTGCCTTGCTTCTATTTTTTTGTTAACTAAACTTTATTTTTGAACAATTTTAGATTTACAGAAAAGTAGCAGAGTATAACCATCACCCAGTTTGCCCTCATGTTAATCTTACATAACCATGGTACATTTGTCAAAGCTAAGAAAAAACCCATATTGAATTTGGTTAACCAATTTCCTTTTTTGATTGAGATAAAATTCACAGAACATAAAATTAACCTTTTCTTTAATAAAGTTATTTATTTATTTTTGGCTGCATTGGGTCTTCGTTGCTGCGTGCAGCCTTTCTCTAGTTGTGGTGAGCGGGGGCTACTATTCGTTGTGGTGCGCGGGCTTCTCATTGTGATGGCTTCCCTTGTTGCGGAGCACGGGCTCTAGGCACGCGGGCTCAGTAGTTGTGGCTCGTAGGCTCTAGAGTGCAGGCTCAGTACTTGTGGTGCATGGGCTTTGTTGGTCCGCGGCATGTGGGATCTTCCCGGACCAGGGTTCGAACCCGTGTCCCCTGCATTGGCAGGCAGATTCTTAACCACTGCACCAATGGGGAAGCCCAAAATTAACCATTTTAAAACGAGCAACTCGGTGGCATTTAGCACATTCACAGCCACCACGTCTATCTAGTTCCAAAACATGTTCATCACCCCAAAATAAAACCTCATACCAATCAAGCAGTTATTCCCCATGCTTCCCTCCCCTTGCCCCTGGCAACCACTAATATCTGGTTCTTTTTATGCTCTTCACAAGCATTTAGCCCAGTGCCATGTACCTACCTGGAAGGCACTCAATAAAGTGGGAGTTTGGGTTTTTTTTTTTTTTACTTTTTACTTAGTAAGTAGAATATACATACTAAAAGGTGCAAATAAGAGTAGAGGTTGATAAATTTTCACCAACTAAAGACATCTATGAAGGAATTCCCTGGCGGTCCAGAGGGTAGGACTCCACACTTTCACTGCCAAGGGCCCGGGTTCAATCCCTGGTTGGGAAACCAAGATACCACAAGCAGCACAGGTACAGCCAAGAAAAAAATTTAATTAATTAATTAATTAAACATAGCCATCAAAGTCACACTGAGATCAATAAACAACATGACCAGCACCCTAAAAAGAACCTTCAGTCTCCCTTCCAGTCACTTCCTATCTCCCCAGTAGTAGTCGCTATCCTGAATTCCAGCACAGGTTAATTTTGCCTGGGTTTGTGCTTCATATAAATGAAATCATACAATATGTTCTCTTGTGTCTGACTCCTTTTGCTCAGCGTTACATTTAAGAGTCATGTCGTTGCATTCACAATACTTTTTATGGATAAGAGTGACAGATTAAGGTAAAATTATATTTTAAAGGGGGGGGGGTGCTAGAAGTGGGAACAGGTCTCTCAGTCAAGAATAAGAGTGACATGGGAAAAATAGATGACACCAAACAGCAACATTCTTAAATTTTCCACCCTGTTTGGGATCTTGGAGGTATCCAATGGTACTAATTATTTTTAGTTATCAATAAACTCAGAGACAGGAGAGGTATTTTGTTGTTGTTTTTGGCCATGCCATGTAGCATGCGGAACTTCCCCGCCCAGGGATTGAACCCACGTCCCCTGCATTGGAAGCATGGAGTCTTAACTACTGGACCACGAGGGAAGTCCAGGAGAGGTGTTATGAAAGACCTGCTGGGCAGGGGACCTAAACTGGGGGAAAAAATAAATAGTAATTACCCCTGTGAGTTGAAGGAATATGGTTCGCAGGCAATGAAGCGAAATCCCAGTGTGGCATGGGGCAAATTAATCTCCTGGCAATTATTTTCCCAGTCTATAAAATGAGGATAGTAACATAGTTGTCACCAAAATTAGGTAAGTGAATGTAAAATGTATGGTACTGTCCCTAACTCTTTAATGCACAAAAAAGCATTACTTTCTTTCCACCACCTTCCTTATTGGAACACAGATCAGAACTCTAGCAGCTGGGAACTAAGCAGTGTCATATTTTCCGAGCATTAAGCCTCTCTGCCTCTTAGACTTGGAGTATAAGGAGGTATAAAACAGGTTTGGGGTACAGATTTTGAGAAATAAAATCTGAGAATAAGTGTAATACAACCCTCTGACATTCTTCACAGTTCAAAGTCGACTTTTCAATAATCCCCCTCTCACTTTCACAAAGGATTTCCTGGGACTTCCCTGGTGGTCCAGCAGTTAATACACTCCCAATGCAGGAGGCCTGGGTTCGATCCCTGGTCACGGGTTCAATCCCTGGTCAGGGAACTAGATCCCACATGCCACAACTAAAGATCCTGCATGCCACGACTAAAGATCCCGCGTGCAGCAACTAAGACCCGGCACAGCCAAATTAATAAATAAGTAAATATTTAGGGGGAAAAAAAGGAATTAATTTGCTAGGGTATTGATCCTGACCCCTATTTCACTCATCTGATGCTACCAGTTCACCCAAGCCCCATAAGCCTCACCAGAGCCCTCCTGCCCCATCTTTCCCCCCCAGACTTTTGGTCAAATCTCTCATTGTACCCATAATAGACAGGTCTGATGCCCCTATCAGACTTGGAGCCTTTCCAAAGTGCCCATGTCTTTCACATCACATCTCCCAAACTATGGTACAGAGTGAGTAAGCCCTGAGAAATTACGCTGGAATAAATTTTCTCTGAAAACTTGGAGGGCAGCCTGGTGCTGAACTCAACAACTTTAAAATGCTCAGTCCGCAAAAATGGACTTAGTTATTGTGTTAGGCACTATGGTGTTGTTTTAATGTCCTTGACATCTAATTACTTTTTCAATAAACAACCAGTGCCAAGTATGCGCTAGGCTGGGAAAAGAGGGGCTATAAAGAACACCTCAGGGCTCTAACCTCGAGGCCGGTTCACACGCAGCACCCTTGCCGCGCCGCTCCTGCGCCCCCAAGTGGGCTCCCCCGGGACTTCCGCAGCTCAGGAGCGAACCTCAGCGTAGGGAGGGGCGGGCCCTTCAGCCTTTCGGCACACCCTATTGGCCAGGCCTGCTGACGTCAGTGGGCGTGGCATCGGCCGGAGCCGTCCTCAGGCCAAGTGCCCGCAGTGGGGATGGCCTGCACGCGGTAGGGGACGGGCTGTGAGAGAGGGAGCTGCTTCCGGGAGAGCCGCCCCGCCCCCACGTGGGCCCTGGGAGACTAGAGCGCGCGGCAGTGCTGGCGGGAGTGGCGTCTCAGATTCCTTAGGGAGGCAGGTGAGTGGGGACTGGACTCGGGGAGATGGCGGACTTGGAGGCAGGGGCTGTGGCATCAAAGTCTTGTGTCCCCAGACCCAGACTCTGCTGTAATCCACAAGCGCTGGCGGTGCAGCCGGGGACGGAGTCACTCTGGGACTCCTATTTAGGCTCTTAGAGGTAGATTGTCCTGCTGCAGCGGGGTTGAGGTCTCTGCGTGGCCGTTGCCCTTGGGGACCCGGGTCTGGGCTCCGAGTCTCCTGGCTGGGGTCCATTCCCTTGGAGACCGCTTGGGTAGTCTCCATCAGTGGAGAGCCCGAGGTGCCTCGCAGGATGGGGGAGGGAGGTGCAAACAATAACAGCTGCTCTGTGCTAGGATTGTACGTAAGTTACATGCATTGGCCCATTCAGTCTTAACAACAGCCCATTGAGGTCTGTTCAAGTCCTTATTTACCAGATGAGGATTCTGAGGTCAGACAGCTGGAAGGTGACAGACACAGGATTTGAACCCACATCTACAGACTCCAAAACCCACACCCGTAACCCTCATGCTGCCATCTGCAGCCAGGTCCGGAGTCACCGTTCTGCCTCTTTCCTCCCTCACCCCCTTCACGCAGAGCTCTCCAGGAGCCCAGCTCCGCTGATAAGCAGCTTTGAAATCTATACTTAAAGTATCAAGGGGTAATGGTGGACATTGAGGACTTCTCTGCTGGAGACCTGGATTCCTCCCCGAGATCTGCCACTGACCCCCTGCAGGATCTTGGACCAATGTCAGCCCAGTATCACCATCATTTCAATAATATAGTCAGCAAGCTTTAAGGAACCTCTTCGTCAGTACGTTCTAGGAATTTGTGGAACTGCCTGATTCTCCTTTTAGCTCCAGAGGAGATTTGGGCTCTTCAAAGCCAAGTCAAGGCCTGGGTCTCCTTCTCTTTAATCCCTGTTCCTAGCACTGGGGCAGGCCCAGGGTAGATATTCAGGAAATGCAGTTTGAATAAACAGGTAGCCAGTTGGCTCCTTTTCAGAACTGCCTGACAGCTGCTGTCCTGGGCCCTTCTGGGGGTTTGGATTTCTCAGCCCTGGCCACCTTCTACCTAGCTGGCCCTCCCCTGCAAGTGGCAGAGCCTGCCATCGCTGGCAGCAGCTCACAACCCTCTGTGCCAAGACCACAGCCTCTGGAATCCTCAGTGGAGCACAACATGAGGGGATCAGGCCCTGCATCTCTTCTCAGCCCCTCCGGGTGGTAGTTCTCAGGGCCCAGCTTAGGTTACTCCCAAGTTGGAGAAGTTACCTTCTAAGGAAGGAGATACTTTCACAATCAATCTGAAATTTTACTTATCCCTCAGTGTTGCCTGTTCCATGAAGCCATCCATCCTTGATTCCCAGAGACACAGGTCCCTCCTATAGCATATAGTCCACCCCTCTACTGTAGCATCTGTATGGTGACTATTTCTCCTTCACCACATAAGCTGCTGGAAGGCAAGGACCCCACCTCAGATATCCTGGGAGACCCTGTGGCCCATCCAGGTTTGAGTGAAAGTTCTCCCTTCTGGGTGTGGTGCAGAGGACACAGCTGTGATCCACTCCAGGAGGTCTTGTCAGCCCACTTCTACTCCTAATGATAGTAAAAGTAGCTGCCTATTTACTGAGCAGCTACTGTGCCAGACATGTACCTCTTCACTATCTCTGATCTTCTCTGCAGCTTTGCAAGTTTGATAGTATCATTCCCATTTCATAGATTACGAAATGAAGATTCTGCAACCTTGCCCAAAGTCATACACAGAGCACAGAGCAGACCTGGGACTGTTTGACCCTGAAACATTACTCTTTCTGCACTGCCTGCTACAGCCTTCCAGTTAAGCTAAGCTGTTCTGCATCCCATGGTGACTCACCCTTGTCTTCAGTGTGGTGTCACAGGATTTAAGCTGTGGCTTACGGGCTCCCTTAATTTGGGAGAAGTGCCCCTTCCAAGTATGTGAAAATCTTCCAGTTTTTCAGGGACTTTTGGCAAAGCAAAACCTCCACCTGGATTTGGCTCTGCAAACAGAGAAGCACCTCTGTTGCTCAGGGGGTGTTGTTCTACTGCACAGTTCTTTGTTTATTGGGGCTCCCCTGGCGGTCCAGTGGTTAAGACTCCACGCTTCCACTGCAGGGGGCACGGGTTCGATCCCTGTTCGGGGAACTAAGGTGACACGTGGCACAGCAAAACAAACAACAACAACAAAAAAAACCAGATGTTTGTTTATTAAGCATGTATGTAACAGAATGACTACCTGTGGGGCAGATGACAGGCCCTTGAGTAGAAGCCAGGAGACCCATGGTCAAGCCCAGCTTTGTACCTGACTCGCTGTGGATGTCAAATAACTCCTGTCTCCTTTCTGCACCCTACTTTCCACAGCAGAATGTAAAAGATTAAACAGGTGATTTTCAACTTTTAAATTTTTTTCAGCACTAATACCCATTTCTCAAATCTCTCTCTGAATCCTAAAATTAAAAAAAAAAAAAACAGATAAAAGTGGAACTGCCCTAGTAAGGCCTCCCCCTCACCACTCTCTAACCCCCATCCCCAAACCCCCAGTCTCCTCCGGGTGAATTGGACTGCAAGGCCCCTAGGCAGCCCTGCCCTTTTGCTTCTGATAAGCAGAAGGCATTCGCTTTCTCAGCCTTCTAAAGTAGATGTGGGTTTGAAGCCAGTGGAATGCAGCTTTGGATTCCAGAAGCTGGGGGCCTGCTGCTATAAAGGTTCTCTGGAAAGTGAGTTAGAGACCCAAAGACCTACCTTCAAAATATGATGTGACTCTAGAATGACATTGAGCAAGTCAGTTAACCTCTCTGAGCCTCCGTCTCCTTATCATTAAAAGTTAGAACAATTCTCTGCAATTAAATGGGATAATATATATGTGTAAAGTACCTAGGGCAGTGCCCAGCACACAACATACACTCAGTATATTTTTCTCTGATACCCTCCATCTCTCCAAGGCAGAGATAGTATAGGCAGAGCAACGCCTACTGAATCAAGTGTTTATCAGTAGTATGGGGTATGGTAGGTAAAACCCTGCACTCATTGTCTACAACAAACTCAAATTCTGGCTCAGTCACTAGCTGTGTGGTCTTGGGCAAGTGACTTAACCTCTCTGAGCTGGGCTAATCCTTGGCAGACCTAAGAGCAAAATCTTGCACAAAATGGGCACTCAGGACTTTGTATCTGCTAAATGATTGCTCATATGGGAGTTGGGACATCTTTGGGGAGGCCTGGCTTGCCCCTGGGTCAGATGATGCGGCTGGCCCAGGGGTGTGGTGGTGGAGTGGATCCTGTGCGGCTCCTGATAACCCCAACCCCGCCAAGGAGGAGGATCAGATGAAACAGGCCCCTGAGCTAGTTGGGAGGGAGCCAAGGGTCCTGGGAGGCTGGAGGACAGGGGGAGGGGAAGGCATCATCAGTGTACTGAAGGACCCCCCACCAGGCCCAGAGAGTGTGCAGCTGTGGGTAAGTCCCTGCCCCTCTCTGGGCCTTGAGGTCCCATTCATACAAGGAGAGATTGGTGGCTCTTTGTTTTCCCCCTACTTGGCTGTTAGGCACCTCCAAAAGGAAGCGTCTAAAACGGAGCTCCCCACCTCCTCTCTCTCCAAGCTCACCTCCCCCCGCCCTCTTCCTGCCTGTCCCTGTCTCCGCTGCCCTCCAGGTCAAGCAAGCTAGCGCATCCGCCCCAAGAGACTGCCTCTTGGCCGCCTTAGGATGGCCCCTCCTCCCTACCCCTCTCGCCCCACAGCCTCTGTCCTCCTCTGCTTCTAGTCAGCTCTGCTCAGGATGCAAGAATTATCTTCCTAAAGCCAGGCTCTGAGCAGGCCCCTGCCCCGCCCCCTGCTCAGAAATCTTCCCCGTCCTAGGTCTGGCCGCCCCTCCCCTCCAAACACACATCCTCGATTGCCTCTTCAGTCCTCAGAGCAGTCCACAGCCCGTCCTCCTGGCCCCTTCTTTCCCCTCCGGAGGGAACATTCTCCCCTTTCCCTCTGCCAAGCCGAGCCCACTCATCCTGCAAAACCGAGTTCTAGTCCTGTCTTCTTCCAACAAGCTTCTGACCTCCTAACTCACATTGGAAGTCATGGTTCCTTCATGGTAGGCTCGGCCTCTCCGAGATGCGCTCAGTCAGCCCGATCCCCTGGGACTGCGGTGCCAACTGGATGAGAATCATGTGTGCGAGTGCCTAGCATGGCCTGGCACATAGTAGGTGCTCAAGAAACAAACGTTAATGCCCCAGCTTCCGTCTTACACCCCTTATTTGGCATTTAGGGCATATTGTCTTGTACTTCATGTGGGTAAATGTATTTACTGTGTGGCAGAGTGCTGTGCAGGAGGCAAACATGAACTAAGTGTGGACCCTGCCCTGCAGAAGCTCCGCCTACTGGGACGAGATAAGATAAGGCCACAGAGAACTGGTATATAAGAGAGACTGTGATCTGGGCAAGAAGAGATGCTGCAAGGGCGGGGGGAAGGAGGGGCCGCCTGGTGAACAACCTGGTAGGACTTGGGGATGGGCAAGTTGTGGAAAGAGCACCAGCCCCCTAGGGAAAGAGGGTGAGCGGAACGCAGCCAAGTGTGCTTGGGGAGCGGCAGGAGGCTCTCGGGCTGGAAAAGCAGCCTCCATGGCCACTCCACAGGCATGTCTGTCTGTCGGCACGGTGAGATTTAATCCTCTTAGTGTGTGTCCCTGTACCAAGGGGTTAACAGTTTTCCCC
Source organism: Aethalodelphis obliquidens (assembly GCF_003676395.1). Taxonomy (NCBI): domain Eukaryota; kingdom Metazoa; phylum Chordata; class Mammalia; order Artiodactyla; family Delphinidae; genus Aethalodelphis; species Aethalodelphis obliquidens. The sequence goes on from NW_020837951.1 coordinate 20,340,450, forward strand.
TAGAGGTAGAATTACAGGAAATTTTTCTCTTTTTGCTTATCTGTACTTTTCTAAAATTTCTGCCATGGCCATGGACATTGTTCATGGAATAGGCAAAGTTTAAGTGGTGGCTAGATCAGGGCTTCTCATAGTAATGTCCAGTCCATCCTAGACTGATTCTTTGATAAAATGCAATGAAAATGAATTAATAGAGACATGTTGTTTTAAAAAAAGAGACCAAATAAAATACAAACCCAGATTTTATATTATTAGATTCAACTTGCTCTGGAAGTTTCTGAAGTTTCATGAAAGTGCCTGTTTATCTTGGTGCACACCGGCAGGGATTGGTGAACCCCACTAGGAGTAGCACTGGGGTAGAGAGCAGGGGAAGCAGGAATCTGGAAAACTCTGCGGGTATGTGACCACCTCCCGGTGCCAGGGACCACGTCTCATGCGCCTCTCGTCGCCCTCACAGAGCTGAGCACGAGACAGACCCCCAAGAGCCCTCAGTTCCAGCCACCCGGCTGCCCTCTGTCCCCCCTGCCCACCATGCAGCCCCAGTCAGTTCTGCACAGCGGCTACTTCCACCCACTACTTCGGACCTGGCAGGCAACCACCACCAGCCTCAGTGCCTCCAGCCTCATCTACCCCATCTTTGTCACGTGAGTCCGCAAATGAGCCAGGTCTCTGATCGGCAGGGGGTGGGTTGAGTGTGTGTGCATGCACGTGAACAGAGCAGGTGTCTGTGTTGCGGGGATAAAGTGGGGCCATCAGCTTGGAGCTCAAGGTATTGGAAGTGGCCTACTGGGTTAAGGACAGCCATTAAGAAAAAAACAAACCTTGAAGAGAATACAGTCTTCCCATTTGGAAAATAAAAACAACCCTTGCCTTTTTCATCCTGAGTTTTTGCAACAAGACAGAAACCGAGACGATGTTTTGTTGGCTGTAAAGTACTGTGTACATGTCAGAGGTGGCAGTCATGATCAGTCATGATAGCACAGCTGATACGTATTGAGGGCTTACTGTGTCCCAGGTACTAGTATGCTAAGCACCGATGTATATTATCTCATTCCACCCTGACAGTATTCATATGAGAAAAATACGGATATTATCCCTTCGAATGTCATCTCCACGAGGGCAGGGATTTTTGTCTGTTTTGTTCACTGTTGTGTTGCCAGAGCCTAGAACAGTACCTGACACATAATAAGTGCTCAATAAATATTTGTTGAATGAATGAATGAACTGACCCAGGATACAGATGAAGGCCCTGAGGCTCAAAGAGTACCATTTGGCCAAGGTCGCCCAGTCAGTAAGTGGCTGGGATAGCAAGCAAGGACCTTCTGATCTCAGTGTCCAAGTTCTTAACCACTTGACTCCTTCCTAGGAGTACTGTTCTTTGAGTACAGTTGCTTGTTGTCACTGTTATTCTTGTTGTTCCTATTATTATTTCAGGCCCTGGGCTTGGCCAGGCAGGGGAACCAGACACTGGATCCCATCTTCCTCCCACCATCTCCACCTCCATATTCCTTCCGAGTTTCCCAACCATCTCTCCCAGTCACCCCCTCACCACTGGCCCTTCCCACAGCTACCAATCCATAGCCCATCCCCCGCTCTTGCAGGGATGTTCCTGATGACAAACAGCCTATCGCCAGCCTCCCAGGAGTGGCCAGGTAGGAGACGGAGTGGGGAGGGCAGGGTTATGATGGAGGGAGCAATTTCACAGGTGGAGGTGACAGGAAGCAGAAGCAGACCCAGGAGGCAGAAGATCCAGAGAGGCTGACTTCAGCTCAGAAGGACTGTCTCGGGGGGCAGAGTTGTTCCACAACAAAAGAGGCAGCCTCGGTCAGTAATGAGCTACCTGTCACCAGAGGCGCCACAGCAGAGGAACGCTGAACTTCAGATGGGAGGTCAATAACAGAACCTTGAAGGGGCCTTCCACAGCTGAATCCCATAGCTCTGCTACGTGGGGCCTCGGTTTTCCCATCTGTTTGGTGGGTGCATTCCTGCCTCTCCATGTACTGTGAGGCTTGAGCCCTCCTGGTGCCATGTGCACCTTGACTCTTAACAGAGGTGCAGGCCAGAGGCGTGGGGGGACCGACCCTAGCCTGGGACCTGCCTCACTTCAGCCCCTCCATGCAGGTATGGTGTGAACCGGCTGGAAGAGATGCTGAAGCCCCTGGTGGAGGAGGGCCTGCGCTGTGTCCTAGTCTTCGGCGTCCCCAGCAGAGTTCCCAAGGTGACAGATCAGAGGAGGGGTCAGAGGGAAGGGGAGGGGGAGGCTGCGTGAGGATAAGCTGAGGTTGCACGCTGATCACACCCTCGCTCCAGCCTTGTGCTGGCCCTGGGGCCACCGGTGAACGGACACAGCCACTGCCCTTGAAACAGCAGCCATGTAGGATCAGGAAGCTAAGTAGGGCTGCAGCTCTGAATGGTCAAGTCAGGTTTCCCTCTGCAAAGTGGGAACAGTCCTCCCCGTGCCTCCTCATCCAGGGGCTGTCGTGGTGATACAGGAGAGAGCCAGGGCTGTGCCCTGGTGGCTGGCCACCGTGCCTCCCAAAGGCTTCCTGTGATTTTGTCCTTCCGCTTTGTCCTTCCTCTGTCCCTAGGATGAGCGAGGCTCTGCGGCAGACTCCGAGGACTCCCCAACTATCGAAGCCATCCGTCTGTTGCGCAAGAATTTCCCCAGCCTCCTGGTGGCGTGCGATGTGTGCCTGTGCCCCTACACCTCCCACGGTCACTGCGGTGAGCTTCCCTCCTTCCACCAGCCCTGCTGCCACCAGCACTCCCACTGCGGTGGAGACGGGCCAAAGCCCAGGATGCTCCCCCAAACCCAGCTGTGTGTCCTGCAGGGCTTCTGAGTGAGAATGGGTCGTTCCAAGCTGAGGAGAGCCGCCAGCGGCTGGCAGAGGTGGCGCTGGCCTATGCCAAGGCAGGTGAGTGAGCCACCAGCAGAAATGGGCACCCTGGGTCGGGGAGGTGGCAGGGTGGATAGGAGGGTCCCAGAGTTCTGAAGGCCACCCTCTGCCCTTTAGGATGTCAGGTGGTGGCCCCGTCGGACATGATGGACGGACGTGTGGAAGCCATCAAGGAGGCTCTGATGGCACATGGATTTGGCAACAGGGTAGGGGCAGGGGTGCAGGCAGCACGTGGGGAGGAAGTAAGAGAGCCTGGACCAGACCTGCCCCCGTGTCTGCACCTCGCACAGAGAAAGCAAGGCCCAGAGCTCCAGTGGGACTAGGACACACACCTCTACTTCCGGCCTGGGTCCTTTCTCTCCCTGTCACTTCACCCTGGGACATCTGGAGGGCTGGCTAAGCCGAGACCCCTATTATCTGCCCATAGGTATCAGTGATGAGCTATAGTGCCAAATTCGCTTCCTGTTTCTATGGACCTTTCCGGTGAGTGGGGATGGGCAGGGGTCTGCTGTTGAATCCCTGACCCGTTAACCCAAAGCTGGAGCCCACCCTGGTGTCTCTGATTCCCAGGGACGCAGCTCAGTCGAGCCCAGCTTTTGGAGATCGCCGCTGCTACCAGCTGCCGCCCGGAGCACGAGGCCTGGCCCTCCGCGCGGTGGTGAGTGACCAGAGCACCAGCCCCACCCGGCCTGTCCCCCTGTCACCTCGCCTCCCAGGCACTGCCCACACCGTAACTCATCCCTTAGGACCGGGATGTACGGGAAGGAGCTGACATGCTCATGGTGAAGCCAGGAATGCCCTACCTGGACATCGTGCGGGAGGTAAAGAACAAGGTGAGCACGGGGCAGAGGCCAGAGGGGGCTCGGGGAGATGAGAGTGTGTCCACAGATTCTGGGCCCTTTGATCGAGGGACTGCAGAATCTCGGAGTTGAGCAGTCTTCCCAGGAACAGGAATCCCCAGCAACCCCCCTCCCCCTCCCCCGTCCCTGTCCCCGCCCGGGAACCACTGTGGGCCTCTGCGCCAGGGCTCGCAGGAGCCTTTGAACAGTTCTGCTTTAACAGCTCGAGGATGGGCCAGGCCGGCAGCAGCAGTGACTCAGGGCTTGGGGCTCAAGACGGTCACACATTGAGCAGGGAGGAAGGGATACTCCCAGAGGCATGCCCACCCCCACTTCAACCTGCCTGCCCCCCGCTGCTTCTCCCCAGCACCCTGAGCTCCCTCTCGCCGTGTACCACGTTTCTGGAGAGTTTGCCATGCTGTGGCATGGAGCCCAGGCCGGAGCGTTTGATCTCAAGGCTGCTGTACTGGAGGTCATGACTGCCTTCCGCAGAGCAGGTGAGCAAGCAGGGGTGGGAGTTTTTGACATGTGCCGCAGGGACTGATAGGCACTTTGACCAGATAGGGAAATAAAGTCATGAGACAGCCTGGAGTCTCATGCCTGGAAATGCCAGAGATCTAGACAGGCTGGGGAAAAGACATGAAACCACAGGACAGAATGTGGAACAGTGAAGTATGCAGAGCCCTCTGTTATTTTTTGGTTTTGAGACCTTGGCCAAGCCACTTCTCTAAGTTCAGTGTCCTTGCCTATGAACTAGGGATAAGATAGCTGGTGCGTGGTTGTCAGGAGGATTAAATGAGATGCTACGTGTAATTGGCGTATGCTTATCACTTCATAAATGGGAGCTGGTTTTGTTGGTAAAGCATACGGCGTGGGGAGGGAACTCACAGCTCACCTGTTTCCCCCACTGTGCAGTCTTATACATTGGCAAACTGAGGCCCAGAAGGAGAAAATGCCTTCCCCGAGGTCACACAACGTACAGAGCTAGGACTCACCCGAACTGAACTCAGGCTTAGGTTGTGACACCCGTGGGCTGTGCCTCTTCATGGTAGCCTTCTTCCCACCCCCGGCCCTCATCTCCCAGAAGGTATTCCCCGAGCTGACGCCCTGCCCTCCCCCTGCTTCCCGCTTCTCTCCCAACACAGGTGCCGACGTCATCATCACCTACTACACGCCTCAGCTATTGCAGTGGCTGAAGGAGTGATGGAGAAAACGTGCAAGACCCAAGAACTAGAACTTTTTAACTCCTGAGCCTTGGAGAAGTGAAAACCAAAGTAAACGATGCTTTTGGAACTGTGTGCTCGTGCCCGCTTCCTGCTTACGCGCTGGCAGGCACCCAGAAGCCCTGGGTGTTTCTGCCAGAGTGCCACATCTCCCCACTCACAGCCACATCCTCATGGGCTCTCCTAGGCTTCCCTACCCCTCCCCTGGGTCAACGCTGAGGCTCACCTCTGCCACCCCAGCTCCTTCCTCAGGGGCGGCTTCAGCTTGAAAGCCACCAGGAATCAGGGGCATTGGCTCAGTGGGGCCTGGGAGGAAGGCTTGGAGCATTAAAGGAAAAGGAGGGCAGTTGAATCTTGGACCCTCAGAAGCTCTGGAAAGCTCGAGGCCTCTGGCAGCAGAGCTGGGCACACTGGGACTGAGGCTTAGATTGACACCCTGGGTTTAGAGTTGAGATTTGCTGCGATTCCACTGGAAGGCGATTCCCACACAGGCCAGTGCTTGCCAGGCTGCCTGAGATCTCCTGTTGTTCTCTGAGCCATAACCCCAGAGAAGAATTACTCATTAACGAGCAGAAAAGAATTATTCATTAACAAGCAGGAACACTGCCTAAGGATAGAAATTCGGAAGCAAAGAGAGAGTTCCTGACGGTTGGAGATGCCACCACCAAAAGGGATTTTTATTGAAGAGGTGTTTTTTGAGAAGGTCTGCTTTGTGCCCACACACAATGCTGGGTCCTGGGGGTATAGCAGGACAGACCTCAGCTTGTCTCTTGAGTGGAATCTATACAAGGAGAACAGGGGTGACAGAAAACAACAAGAAAACAGACGAGGCAGTTATACATTGTAATAGTGCTTCTAGGGAAAGAAAGGGTCTGAGACAGAGAATAACAGATGATGGGCCTCACTTGAGAAGCCCTCCATGAGGTTGAGGGACAAGGAAAGACCCTTACAGAGGACAGAGGGAAGCAGACACCAGAAGCTGCGAGAATGACGGAGTGCACGGGCTCCTGCAGTGGGAGGGGCTTGGCAGGGCCGCTGGGAGCCAGATGAGGAAGAGGAAGGTGGGCTGCAGGACTGGAGGTTGGAAAGGTAGATCCTGCACCTTGTAGGAAACTTGGGTTCTATTTTGCATCTGATAGAAAGCCATCTGAAGGATCTTCACCAGGACTTGTATGTGTTCCAATTTCCCCCATTCTGCTCCTGTGAAAAAAATGGAGGGGTGAGGGGCCTCCCTTGTGGCGCAGTGGTTGAGAGTCCGCCTGCCGATGCAGGGGACACGGGTTCGTGCCCGGTCCGGGAAGATCCCACATGCCGCGGAGCGGCTGGGCCTGTGAGCCATGGCCGCTGAGCCTGCGCGTCTGGAGCCTGTGCTCTGCAACGGGGGAGGCCACAACAGTAAGAGGCCCACGTACCGCAAAAAAAAAAAAAATGGAGGGGTGAGCCAGAAAAAGCCTGGTCGGGAGACTGTTGGTGACCCCCTGGAGCAAAGACAGTGGCCTGGACCAGGGTGGTGGCAGTGGAGAGAGAAGGAAGCAGAATATATTCTGGAGATAGAATAAGATTTTGCTGATGCTTTCACATTGGGGGGATTGAGGGAGGGAATGGGAGGCAACAGATGCCTTCATGGGTTTCTGGCTTGGGCAGCTGGTTTCCATTCATTCTGAGGGTGACGCGACGTAATGTTTCCCCCCAGTGAAGGATCAGGCCCAGCTAAGGAGGTGCCAGTTTGTAAGTCCACCTGCCTGTCTGCAAAGTGACAGAATCCCAACTCTAGAGTCAAAGCAAGGTTAGTTTGGATGTTATAAAATTTGGAATTATATGAGTCAGAAGCAGCTCCCCTCTAACTCCTGCTAGTTTTCCCCAGAGCTGTGGCCGACTTAACTGAAGATCTGAGCTCATTCTGTCCTCAGCCTTTGGGACTTGAAGAGTCACCTAGAGGCCCGAAACATTCATGGGAGATCAGCCATTGATGGGTCTCAGGGCTTGGGCCACACCAGACCCTTCCGCCACCTTGGTTTCTTGGCTTCCTGGCCCCTGGCCCCTGAGCTCATTTCTGGTTAGTGTGGAAGGGAACATCCTTCAAGGCCATCGTACATTCATCATTGCCAAGCACATATGGGGGCCTGGCTCTGTTCTAGGCACATGGAGATGGGAGATAGACACTGCCTTTTAGGTACAAACAGCCCTCAGGGAGCACATAACCGTGTCGAGAGCCCCCAGGGGTAAACTTTGAGTGGAGTGATGATGAGTCTTCCTGAGGAGAACCAAGAGGCGAACCTGTTACCAATGATGTGACAGGTGCTGTGAAGGCCACACCTGGCCTGACCTGGTTTGAAGATCAGAAAATACTTCCCCTAGGGTCTGATATTTAAACCTAGACCTGGAGAACGAGCCACCAAGCTGAGACATGTTTAGGGAAGGGCATTCCCGGCAGAGGGAACCCTGGGGCTAAAATGAGCTGGAAGGCTGGCGTGGCTGGAACACAGGGAAGGATGGGGAAGAGAGGCCTGAACTGAGCAGAGAGACACCAGGGCCAGAGCGTGCCGGGGTTCAGAAGCCATGCTGAAGGAAGAGGGAGAGCCTTCTCATGATTCCCGGAGAAAGGGAAGCCATCTGAAGGCTTTACTCAGGGGAATGAGTGGCTCTCGATTTGCATTTTATAAAAGCATTTTGACAGCACTGTGGCAAAGTGCAAATAAGAAATGTGGCCTAGACTGAGTGGTGACAGTGGGGATGGAGAAGGGAATGGATTTAGAAGGTAGTTTAGATGTCAAGGACGAACCTGGCTTGAGCTCCTGGGTGGCTGATAGGCCATTTACTGAGGTGGGAAAGCTTGGAAGGGGAATCCTAAATTGAGCTTGGGTTTGCAATGAGGAAGCTCTATCGACAGAGTTTATGTGACTCTCCCAAGGCCACTCAACAAGTTTGTGGCAGAACTGGGTCTAGAACCCCAGTCACCAAAAACAGCAGAGCTGGGATTTGAACTCACAGAGCCCAACTCCAAGGCCTCTACCCTTACCCACTGTGCCATACCACCTCCTAATAAACTAACAAAATTATGGCCCTAACATTAGTTATTAGTATTAGTAGTTCCAGTAATGGGGTTGCCTTCAGGCATCATGGTCTATGTGAGTGGCACCCTCTGGAGTCAGGACTCGGCACCTGAGGTACCAGCCTACTGTCTGCTCCACCCCCACCCCTCTATGCTTTGTCTACAAACGCAGTAATGACCAGGCAGGCAGCTGGAGGGATCTGGGTGGTCCTGGGGGGCCTGGCTCCTCCATAGTCCCCGTCTCCTGCTGTGTGCCTTCTTCTTGCTAGTCGTAATTTTATCTTTGGGCAGAGAACTCAGTTTTTAACAATCAACAAGGCATTTTATTCTCAGATTTCCAGGCATCTGGTGAGCATTAAGGGCCTCTCTCAACAAGATTTGATTTTTTTATTTCCCTCTCAGATGTGCCAGCGTGGACGGTAGCTTGTCTCTGGGACATCCTGAAGGCCACCACAAATAGCCGACACATTCCATCGTCCTCACTTTTTGTTTCTCTAAGATCCCTAAAACTGGGCTTCCCTGGCGGCGCAGTGGTTAAGAATCCACCTGCCAATGCAGGGGACACGGGTTCGAGCCCTGGTCCAGGAAGATCCCACATGCCGCGGAGCAACTAAGCCTGTGCGCCTCAACTACTGAGCCTGTGCTCTAGAGCCCTTGAGCCACAACTACTGAGCCCGCGTGCCACAACCACTGAAGCCCGCGTGCCCTAGAGCCCGTGTTCCGCAACAAGAGAAGCCACCGCAATGAGTAGCCCGCGCACCGCAACGAAGAGTAGCCCCCTCTTGCCGCAACTAGAGAAAGCCCGTGCGCAGCAACGAAGACCCAGAGCAGCCAAAAATAAATAAATAAATTTATTAAAAAAAAAAAAAAAGGTCCCTAAAACTACCTCAGTGGGCCTATGGTTGAGGGTCCCCCAAAACAACAGGCATTTTAACCAAACATTTTACTACCAATTTCCCAACTAGGGAAGGGGGAGTCCTGACCTATTATATGCCCCATGTGGACTCTGCCGGCCAATTCCACATATCAGGGCCTGTGACTTATAACACCCTATATTCTGCATTGTTCTGGGTACTCTTGGTTGCCAGTGACAGAAACTTAATTCAGTAACAAAAAAGGAAGTAATTGGTTTCTATAATTGGGCTCTAATAAGGTCAAGTGTAGCTGGATCTAGGGTCAAAGGCTCTCCTGGAGACCTCTGTCCCTTCCTAGCTCTCAGATGTGTTTGCCTCAGCTTGGCTTTATTCTAAAATGGGCTTTTGCCACTTAACAGCAACATGATCCTTAGATGGTCCTTAATCCCAGAGAAAGATCCTTTCTATCCCATTATTCACATAGCAAATCTCTGGAGGTCTCTGATTGGTTCTGCTCAGGTCACATAACCAGCCTCTCCGTTCAGTCCCTATAAACAATGGAATGGGAGATGTGGCACCATGATTGACAAGGTCTCCCTCCTTACACGGAAGCCTGGTGGGATCTCAGAGCTTTTGCACCTGTGGTCGTCCCCTTTGCCAGGAATGCTTTCCCCAAAATCTGTATGGCTGTTTCCTTTTCATTGTTAAAATCTTGGTTTAAGTGTCACGTCCTCAAAGAAAGCTGCCCTGACACCCAATTTAAAGTCATTCCCCCGTCACCCTGTGTTAGTCAGGATTCAAGTGTAGTAATTATAACAAAAGCCAAAATAACGGTAACTTAAGATGGAAATACGTTTCTCTCTAAGTAGTCCAGGCTATGTCAGCTATATGGGGTGGTGGGTCACGGCTCCTGCCTCGTTCTTCATCCTCAACACATCTCCGCTTCTATCTCGTGATCATAGATGGAGGGTCCAGTTCCCACTATCAGGTCCTCTTTTCAGTCAGGTGGAAGAGGAGAAGGGCAAGAGGGCATGACGCTTCTTTACAAGGGCCCAACCTGAAAGTTGTACACACCATTCTGCCCTTGTCTGAACTTAGTCACAGGGTCACACCTAGTTGTGTAAGGGAGGCTGGAAAACAGAGCCTGGTGGGGCAGCCCTGTACTCAGCTAAAACTCAGGGGTTCAATTACTAAGGAAGATGGAGAGAATGCATATGCAGGCAAATGGCCATTCCCAACACATGGAGTTTCTTGTAATCACGGAAACAGTGCTCAGACTATCAAAGTAAAGAGGTCCTTAGTAACCTAAGTAACCACTTAGGTTACTAAGTAACCATTCTAATTCTACAGATGAGAGACAGACTCAGAAAGGGGACTTGTCCAAATTCACACAAGTCAGTGGCAGACTAAGGCTGGATATAGGTCTCCTAACTCCAAGCCCAGTGCTCAAAAGACAGGGAGGGATTGCAAGGGGTAGAGGTGAGGAATTGCTTTTAGAGGGACTTTCTCCTTTTATGTATTACCTTAGCTTGAAGTGCATTTTTATATTCATGTATTTTATCTAACAAGGATATATTCATGTGTTATTCATGTAAATTAAGTGAAAACTTGGCCAATACACATGAAAAGGTTTTATCTTCACTAGTCAACGGAGAAATTAAACTTAAAACCATAATGAGATACCACCATACATCTATCAGAATGCCTAAAATTTTTTAAAAAATAGACAATGCCAATTTTTTAAAAATTAATTTATTTGGGCTTCCCTGGTGGCGCAGTGGTTGAGAGTCCGCCTGCCAATGCAGGGGACACAGGTTCGTGCCCCGGTCCGGGAAGAACCCACATGCCGCGGAGTGGCTGGGCCCGTGAGCCATGGCCGCTGAGCCTGTGCGTCCGGAGCCTGTGCTCCACAACGGGAGAGCCCACAACAGTGAGAGGCCCGCGTACCACAAAAAAAAAAAAAAAAAAAAAAAAATTAATTTATTTATTTTTGGCTGCATTGGGTCTTCCTTGCAGTGCGCGGAAGTTGTGGTGAGCGGGGGCTACTCTTCATTGTGGTGCACGGGCTTCTCATTGCGGTGGCTTCTCTTGTTGTGGAGCACGGGCTCTGGGTGCGTGGGCTTCAGTAGTTGTGGCACGCGGGCTCAGTAGTTGTGGCTCGCGGGCTCTAGAGCGCAGGCTCAGTAGTTGTGGTGCACAGGCTTAGTTGCTCCACGGCACGTGGGATCTTCCTGGACCAGGGCTCGAATCCGTGTCCCCTACATTGGCAGGCGGATTCTTAACCACTGCGCCACCAGGGAAGCCCAACAATGCCAATTTTTGAGACTGTGGAGCAAGTGGAATCTCACACGACTGGTACAACCACTTCAGAAAACTTGCCCCATCTACTGAAACTGGACATACACATATGTATAGCCTAGTGATTCCACATCTAGGGTTTACCCAACAGAAATGTGTACACATGTGACCAAAAGATGTGTGCAAGAATGTCCATAGCAACATTTTCTAATATTTGTGATAACCAAAAACTGGAGATAACCCAAATGCCCATCAACAATAAAATGTGGGGTATTCATATAATGGAATATCACAGGAAGGAGAATGAATGACCTGTAACTACTCAAAGCAACATGGATGAATCTTACAACTAAAATTTTGAGCAAAGGAAGCAAGACAAAATAGTGCATGCTGTATTGTTCCATTTAGATACAGTTCAAAGACAAGTATAACCATGAATTTAGCAGTCAGCGTAGTGGTTCCCCTTCATGGGAGTAAGTGACTTGGAGAGGACAGGGACACCAGGGTTCTGGAGATGTTCTTTTTCTTGGTCTTGGTGCTGACTGCATAGGTATGTTCACTTCGTAAAAATTCAAGGACATATACACTTCTTTGCACTTTTCTCTATGTATATTTTAATAAAAGTTAAAAAATAAGTAAATGAAATTTGATCTTTTCTTTTTTTTTTTTTTTGGCCACGCCACGCAGCTTGCAGGATCTTCCCTGACCAGGGATTGAAGCCGCACCCTTGGCAAGCATGGAGTCCTAACCACTGCACCACTGAGGAATTCCCTAAATGAAATTTTAAAGAGAGAGAGATGTGTGTGTGGGGGGCCCATCCTGGGTTTACTTAGTGCTTTTGGATGAGAATCTCAAGGAAAAAGCCCTCATGTAAGAAGCTTGGTTTCTCAAAGAGAAATAACCTAAGCCAGCAGCCAGTATTGTGACAGGCCAGGTCCCTCCAGGAGCAATCACCAGGCCAGAGTCCACACAGGGTAGATCACAGGATGAAACCCCCTAGGAATTTGTCATCTGCCTTAGGAAGGAAACTATACCCAGGAAGTGGACCCATTTTTGAACTGACGAATCAAAAAGAAGCTTGTTTCAAAATAGCAGGACCTCTCATTGGCTTTCCTGTGACATGTAAGGCTCCCTTTTCTCAGCTGAAAAAGTTACTCAGAGAAAGGCCTGGAGTCAGGCTCTCCCTTGCCAGCCAAGGTCTGAGACTCTGACCTTTGTGTTTCCTCACAGGCCTGAGCCCAGTGAGGGTAAGGCAGTTCTGAATGAAATGAACAGACCAGCCTTGGCATATAGAAGGATGTGTTGTTTTTATTTTTTAAAAAAGGGGGGGGGGGGGGAGGGAAGGAAGAAAGAAGATTGCATGCATATTTGTGTGCTCCTAGAAAAATGTCTGATAGCATAACAACCAAAACTGCAGCAATCCCTGGGAGGTGGTTGGGAAATGGGGAGGCCATTGCCCTTGCTCAGCTGTACTTGTCCTTAAGCTTCACCTGGCTGCCATTCAGATCTTTTGCTCCTCCCCTAACTGGTTCATCCAAAGAGGTCCCTCGTCACTGCTCATGAAACCATTGTTTTCTACCTCCATAGCTCTTACCACTTCTGAAATCTTGATTTTTGTCTGCCATGCCATGTTGCATGAAGGCAGGAACCCCGTCTTATTTCTCGCTATATCCTCCGTGAAGAACAGGGTCAGGCACAGAGTAGATGTTCAATAAGCAGTTAGTGAATGAATGAGGTTGGGCTTTTGCTTTTCACTTTGTACACTTTGTATTTTCAAACGTTTTTGAGATGAACGACAACTTTTTTTTCATCAAAAGAAAAAATAAATCAGCAGGTTACTGCAGAGGACTCTACCCTCAGCAAATTGTCTTGGGTTAAGACAGGTTTCCACCTGAAAGCAATTCCCTCCTAGTACCGACGGGGAACTCAGACCAGAGAGGGGCAGCGCCTTGCCCAAGTTTACCCAGCACTCAGCAAGCCAGACCGGGACCCAAATTCCCCCCTCCCAAATCAGGCTGGTTACCTCCGGGGAGTGGGGGGCGGTGTCCGGATCCTTGGGAGGAGGAGTGGGTCTTCAGAAGGGGCAGAGAGGGTCACGGAAGGGACGGGGAGGGCAAAGGAGCACGGTGAGCGGGGACTAGAGTTCCGGGTTGAGGAAGGCGAAGGTGCAGCGGGAACGAGCGGAGAAGCCAGAAAGAAGTGGAGGGGGCGGGGCGGGACGAGGCGTGCCGTAGGGGACGCGGAGAAGCGTAGGGGGCGGGGCGAAGCGTAGGGGCGGGGCGAGGCGAGGCGTAGGGGGCGGGGCGAGGCGAGGCGGAGGAGGCAGGCGGAGGAGGCCGGCGGAGTGCTGGGACACGGGAGAAGAGGGTCGCCGCTGAGCTGCTGCCCCCTTTCCCGAGCGGGCGTGCGGCTGCGGCTTCTTTCTTGACCGGCTTCCCCGCGAGGCAGGTGGGTCGTGTGCCCCGGGGACTGGCGCGGGAGGTTCCGCTGCATACCGCAGGGGTAGAGATGTCGCTCTAGCAGAAGGCTACCTGGACTTTGGCCTCACCGAACCCTGGAGGTGGGGAGGGAGAGTGAGCAATTCAGGCCTGCAGCCGGAGGCCCCAACTTCGGCTTCCAGAAATGGAAAACGCTGTGGGCCCTTTGTTCTAGTCTTAGCTATGCCAGTGGCTCCCTGCGTGACTCTGGACGAGTTCCCGCCCCTCTCTGGGCCTCCGTCTACCTATCTGCAAAGTGAGAGGGTCTTTGGACGGGTCTCCCTAAGTTCCAGACTGACTTAAATTCATTTCCTTGATAAACTTCCTCTAGGGCTTGTCCCCAGATTCACCAGCCAAGTCCGTCCCTCAGCAACAACTTGGCAGCACTCTGAACTCTGGTCCCTCAAGTTTTAGCTGAACAGGTTGCATGTCTGGAATCAGTTCCGTCTGGGGCAAGAAGCTGCGTCCAGCCTCTAGACTTTAGGCTGAGGAATTTGTTTTCTGTGCACTGGGTCAGTAATCCTTCACTGGCTCTCCAACCAGGCAGGCGTCATCATCTGGGGCTGAGAGAGGCTTTAAGACAGGTAGGAACAGGCTGCTCTGTCCTGCCTTTTGTCCTGGGCTGTACAGGTTCACTAAAATCAGATTTTTTTTTTTTTTTTTTAATCCAAGTACGTCTAAGCAGTGGAAGGGAGTACTGGCCAGAGAATGTGGAGGTTTGGATTCTAGTCCTGGCTGTGCCGCTGGCTGCCTGTGACCTTAGGCGAATATCTGCCCCTCTCTGGCTCAGTCTTTCCCGGCTGAACAGTCAAGGGGTGGGTCAGATGGTCTGCAAAGACTCTGCTGTCTTTCATATTCCGAACAATAGTAATAGCAGTCATAATAATTGTTTCCTTAGCTGACCTACGAGGCCCTGCCTGAGCTGGCCCCTATCTACCCAAAGCACCAGACTCCTTGCCCTGCCTCAGGGCCTTTGCACTTGCTGTTTCCAGTGCCAGGAATATTTAATCATCTCCATTTCCTGAACAGGCTTTCTCAGATCTCCACTGACGCGTCACTTGCTTAGGAAGTTCCCCGACAACAAAGACTAAATCGGGTTTCTGGATTGATATCCTTCCTCATGGTACATGCTGTCTTCATTATGCTTAAGTATTCATGTAGTTCTTTGTCCGATAGCTGTATCCTCTGTTCTTTAATGCCTGTGCATGCCATGAGGCCTAGAAATCTGTCCTTTCCCAACATCTAGCACATAATAGGTGGAGTGAACAGATAATCTCATTTAGTCCAACAGTCTTACGAGGTTGAGTCACTGTGCTCTTCTTACACATGAAGAGACTGGGCTTCAGAGAGTGACACTCTTAGGGTCACACAGTGAGTTGGCAGTGTCAGAATTTGAACCCAGTCTGTCTCAGACTCCGAGGCCTGAACTTCCACCTCACTTGCCCTCACACTCCAGGATCTTCTGCTGTGAAGACGTTACCTAAGTGCCAGCAGATCTGACCCACGAAGCCTGGAAAGAGAAGACCATCAGGTTGTTGGGCGCGGTGCCGTCCAGCTCCACCTCCCCTAGAGGCCCCCGGACCTGAGGCAGAGGTGGAAGTGGGGTGGCCTGGCCCCCCTCCTGCAGACCCATGGCGCGTCGGCTCCAGTTACAACTGCTGACGTGGGATGTGAAGGACACGCTGCTCAGGCTCCGCCACCCCGTGGGGGAGGAATATGCCGCCAAGGCCCGGGCCCACGGGCTGGAGGTGGAGGCCGCGGCCCTGGGACAGGCCTTCGGGCGGGCATATAGGGCTCAGAGCCACAGCTTCCCCAGCTATGGCCTGAGCCGTGGCCTCACCTCCCGCCAGTGGTGGCTGGATGTGATCCTGCAGACCTTCCACCAGGCAGGCATTCGGGATGCCCAGGCTGTGGCCCCCATCGCTGACCAGTTGTACGAGGACTTCAGCAGTTCCCGCACCTGGCAGGTGTTGGAGGGGGCTGAGGCCACCCTGAGGGGGTGCCGAAAACGAGGTCTGAGGCTGGCAGTGGTCTCCAACTTTGACCGACGACTGGAGGACATCCTGGCGGGTCTTGGTCTGCAGGAACACTTCGAGTTTGTTCTGACCTCCGAGGCTGCCGGCTGGCCCAAGCCCGATCCCCGCATTTTCCATGAGGCCTTGCGCCTTGCTCAGGTGGAACCGGCAGTGGCAGCCCACATTGGGGACAGTTACCAATGTGATTACAAGGGAGCACGGGCCGTGGGTATGCACAGCTTCCTGGTGGCTGGCCCTGAGCCTTTGGACCCTGCGGTCAAGGATTCTGTACCCCAAGAACACATCCTCCCCTCACTGTCCCATCTCCTGCCTGCCCTTGACCGCCTGGAGGGCTCACCCCCAGGGCTTTGAGCCTGGCGAGGGAAGCGGTCAGGCCCAACAGACACTGGAGACAGGGAGCTCCTTCTTTCCCTGAGATCTGGCCTTCACCCCCCCACCCGCCGCAGCCTCCATAATGCATTCCAACTATAAAGCAGTGAATGCGGGGCATTCAACCCTGCGCCACTAACCAGCTCCTGGTCTCTGAGATGCTTCATTCCTCACACCTGTGTCCATTTTCTACGATGAGTCCCCCCTCACCTCCAACAAGATTCATGAGGGCCCAACTAGCTTCAAAACCAACACTTTCAAACTTTCTTTTTAGCAGCAGGGCCTTTCATCATGGGAGAGCTTATGTGGAACCCCAACATGCAAATCAGGAAAAATGAGAAACTGCTAGGGTTGAAGCAGAGGTCCTGGGGCCCTTCATTCAGGCCCTGAAGCCTCTGCGACTCTCCGCTGAGAAGCCTGAGATCAGAGCTTAGTACCTGCGGGTACTGGAGTTCTCATTTAGGCGTGTCTCACTCCGAAGCCCACTGGCTTGACTGCGAGGTTACAAGTAGAATGGGATCCATGTCACACGAGGCATAATGCAGTGGGGATCCAGGGAGAACAGAGAAGGTGTCCTAAGGATGGCGGTCCTGAAGGGCGCCCCAGTCATAGGAATAGCTTGGGGGTGGGAAAGCACAGGGAACAGGGACTGGAACACGAGGTGGCAGGAGTGCAGGGAATATGGGGGGAATCACTGGAGATTGAAGTAGGTTAGGCTTTTAAAATTCCACGTCTCTTCCTGCCTTTCCCCCTTCACACACCTCTCTACGTCGTATTTACTGGACACCTGTGCCTTGCCCAGTGCCAGGCACGGGGTACCACAAGTAAAAAGCACACAAACAGGCATACACAGTGTATGTTCTGGTGCCAACAGGCAGGGAGGACTCTGGAGTGGACCCTGAGCTGGGGGTGGCCCGTAGATGGGCAGAGGGACAAGAGGGGCATTCCTGGCAGTGGGCCCACAAACTGTGGACTGAAGACTGCTGTTGGGAGTTGGACTGGTGGTTGGGGGAGCATGGCCTGGGGGCCTTTGGGTGCCAAGTAGAAGAAATTGGCTTTGACCCAGGTTTGAGCAGAGACTGTGCCCAGGCAAAGGCAGGGAAGCTCTTCTCAGACTTGGCCGAACCTCTTGTGGGTCTCTCTTCCTAGGGCTTGGTGCTGAGGCCAGGTGACCCAACATTAATTCCCAACTGTCAGGCAGTGAGGAGATGGGTCATGAGCTGTGGTTTCAGAGCTGCAAGGGCCTCAGAAGTCATGTCAACTGAAAAAGTTGATTTGATCCACGCGGTGTTTCAAGTAAATTATTGAGCAAACTGAAGAGTGGGGAGGGCTCTGGCCCCCATCTTTGTTTTTGTTTCTGTTTTTTTTGTGGTACACGGGCCTCTCACTGTTGTGGCCTCTCCCGTTGCGGAGCACAGGCTCTGGACACACACGCTCAGCGGCCATGGCTCACGGGCCCAGCCGCTCCGTGGCATGTGGGGTCTTCCCGGACCGGGGCACGAACCCACGTCCCCTGCATCAGCAGGCGGACTCTCAACCACTGCGCCACCAGGGAAGCCCTCTGGCCCCCATCTTTGAGCCCAAGAGCCTTATAGGTAAGTTGCAGGTAAGATTGCCTTTGAACTGTGTTCCCAGATGAAACAAAATGGGAGGAGCACTGTTCTAAAGTGACCTCCTCAGAGGACTTGCCCTTGGTCCCCGCAATGCAGGGCACAGAACCCTGTCTCCAGGCTCTTTCAGCTGTGTATGCTGAGCTGCCTCCCACCTATACCTGAGAACGGGGATGGGGGTGAGGAAGATATCCCTTTCCCAGCAAACATACCACTAAGATCTGAGCTGGCACCTGGGAGATTTGCCCAATTACCAACAAAGAACATGGAAGAAATTTTCAGTCTTTGAAAACCTTTAATAATGTACATGTTCCCTAAGGCTGGCCCTCTTACTCCCTCAGCCCTTTCTGGCTTGAAGGCCTCACCCTGGTCCCCACATTATGTTAGAGAAGGCATTAGTTGGGAGCACACATCAGCTGCAGTTGGGGACAAAGCTCATTCCTGTTGCCACGGGTGGGTGCTGGCTGGAGCCCTGCCGATGGGTGTGCCGCAGCCAGGCTACCTGGAGACAGGGTCCCCTCAGTCTTCCCAGTGGCTATGCAAAACCTGGGTGAGGACACAGCCCTACAGGCCGGAGTCCTCTGGCCAACAGCAGCCTGGCAGGAGTTCTGAATCCCTTCCAGGTTGTCCTTATACTAGAAAAATATTTCCTCTGTATGCCGTGTCATGAAAAGGACTGAGAAACACTGAACTGAGGGGATGACAGAGCTTCAGCCACAGGCTTTTCTGCCAGAGGACGGCATCTACTGGGGGCAGTGCTGCTCCAGAAGAGTCTACCACGTGCATCCAGTCACCTGTCCGTCCACCCATCCATCCACCATCCATCCGTCCATCCGTCCACTTGCTGGCCAAATATTTATCGCACGCTTACTATGCACCAGGTACCATGCTGGATGCCAGAGAGAAAGTGGTGAACAAGACACCCTCAGAGGGGCAGATGCACAGTGCATTTGGGAAACCAAGGCCCAGGGAGTAGCAGGTTCCCCACAGATACCTGGCTTTTAATGGTTGTACCCAGAACCCCTCCTAAAAGCTGCCCATTGGGCACAGGCAACATCTGGGAAAAAGACACTGGGTAGAAATATGGCCTGAAAGAGTGGTGGGGAGGTAGACCTGGTCTCCCCATGGCTAAAGGTCAGCGGACGATGGAAATGGTCTGGTCAGCCACAGCAAAGACTGGGAAGAGGGGCCCAGGGAAGGACGCGTGGTGGGTGTGGAGCACCGTGCCCGAGCCTGCCTCGTAGAATAGCAGCTCCTGTGCCTGCAAGTCCAGCAGCACCCCCAGCTGAGCTGGGCAGCGCAGCAGTGCCAGGGGCTCATGCTGCCCATCGTGTGAGAAACGGAACTCCTGGTCGTAGCGGGAGAAGACCCAGGAGAAGGCATTGTAGCCCAGACGAGAGTCACTGCCAGAACCCTTGCGGGGCAGCTGGCCTAAGGCCACACCCACCTTATAGGCACAACTGTTCTCGACGTTCACCGTCCAGGCATGCAGCCCAGCCTGGAAGGAAGTGGTGGCCAGGGCATTGGGCCAGTGGTCAAAGCGCTCCGGGCCATCTGCACAGGTCTTGGACTTCTTGGCGTTGAAGGTCAGGGTCCTTTGATCATCTGACAATTGCAGGAAGGGGCTGACAGTCCTCTCGTTGATACGCACGTCCTCCGTGCCTGCCAGAAAGAACTCTCAGACTTGCCCAAGGCCCACCCTCAGCCCTAACCTGGCCCTGCCATGTAGCAAAGGGCTTCCTCACCACTCACTGGCAGATAAGCCATTTACTGTCTGAGCCTCAGATTCCTCATCTGTAAAATGGGGATCAGAATAGGACTTATCACACGGTGGATGTGAGGATCAAATGAGATGATGCATGTAAAGTGCCGAGCATTAGTAAGTGCTCAATAAATTGTGGCCATGACCACAGTAGTTATTAATAGTCCAAGACGCTCATCTGTTAACTTTGATAGATATAAGACCCAGAGAGGAGAAGCGAGTTGCCCGAGGTCACACACCAAGTTGGTGGCAGGGGCAAAATGAAGACCCAGCATGTTGTTCCTACATTTAGCATCTAACACTGATCATACCGCATTCCAGTTGGGCATATCTGCAGTTTCCAGATCAGACTTGTCCTAGCGACACGGTTCCTGGAGGCTTGGAAGCATCAGATATGCAGTTTCCTACAACTACCTAAATGGGACTGCTGGCAGATCAGGCACTACTGGACACCAGAATCTAGAGATGAGCTATAGCTTGTACTAATGTTTTAGGGATAACGTGCAGGGAGGGAGGATTAAAACTGAGGAAAATTCAATCCATTAACCTAACCTTTCTGTGAATTGTGAAAATACCACAACGGGCAGTGTGGGAGCTTCCATCTAGCTTGGGGGAAGCCTGCTTTGAGAACCCTCCCACTCGGGGAATTCCTGGAGGCAGGAGACCATGTTAGCTGGCCTGATCAATGTTAAGTTAGTAAGTGAGACGAATCCGGGAAGCTCAATTCTCGCTCAAGATGCTCTCCAGTTGCCCATCAATTATATCTTCTTAAAGAGAAACTAGGTTTCCAAGAAATAATACTGAGCTCTTGCACTAGGGCAGGACTTAAGGAGGATGTAATTTCCAGGAACAAGATTTATCCCAGACCCAAGCACAGAGCAGGCTGGTCTGGAAACAGGGAGGACCTGGCCCACCTGCCCCAGGCCTGTCCAGAACCTTGACTCCATAGACAAGCCTGCATCCAGTATCACTGGTTGCTTAACCTGAGATCCCAGATGCACCGGTCCCCACTGTGACCCAGCAGCAAACCCCAGACAGACAGACAGACAGAAGCCCAGTTACTCCAACTGGTGCCAGGCTCCAGCAGCTCCTGACCTGAGAGGGACCCGAGAATGGCTGTCGCCCAGAGCTGGGTCAGTAGTGGGCTGCGAGTGCACTTCTCATTAAAGTTTAACTTTTCCGACTCCTTGGGATCCAAAATGCCCTCTGCTTCCTCCGTCCTTATGCAGGAAAAAAAAAAAAAAAAAGATTTAGGAAGGTTCTAGAAATGTATCTGGATCAATACAGGATGGGGACAGAAGTCAAATCCTCTTCCCACGAGGGTGACACAAAGAATGGCAGACAGGCCCCACATAGGAGCCCCCAAAGGGGGGTGGAGCCAAAAGAGAAGGTGGGCATTCCCTCTATGCCTTGGAGCCTTAATTCCAGCAAGGCACACGGTTTACAGGGAGGTAAATACTTGGTGCCAGTATTAGAACTTGTAGTCAGTGTGTTCTATGGGGGAAGCAACTTGCCAGTGTCTCTGGTGAGTTAGCAGCAGAACTGGGAGGAGGACCTGAGCCTCTTGTGCCGTAGTCTTTCCGCTCCACCGACCTGCGTGGAGAAAATTTTGCCTTCCTACAAACCCTATTGCAGCAAAATCTACTGGTGTGGTCAGAAGGTAGAGCCATTCCTCTCCTCTTAAAATGCAAACAGCCCCGAAGGGTCACGCAAGAAGGAACTATCAGTGATCACCCCAACCATAAAGTAGTCATAGCACTTTGCTCCCAATAACTACCTCTATTCAGCTCACAGGGGGGACTGGGTTTTGTTGGAAGGGATTTGGGAACAGAAGATGCTTAGGAGGGGAGTACTGCCATTTATTATGCAGCCAGGCTCTGGGCTTGCTGTTTTCTATAGAGAATCTCATATGATCTTTGCTATAACCTGGGAGGCAGTTGTTATTCCATTTGACAGGAAAGAACGGAGATTCAGAGAAAGCACCCAAGCTAAAAAGAAGACCTGGATTCAACTGTTGCCTCCATGCAAAAACAGAACAAACCCAGGCTGGGATCCAGGCACCATTCAACATAATCCTTCCCCTGACTTGAAGTAAAATCTGAAGGGGTGTGGGGCAAAGTGAGGGTTCGCCACAGGGCTTCACAGACCTCTGAACTGGCTTCTGAGAAAGCCAGTTTGGGTAGGGAGAAAAAGCTCCCAAATGAGAATGTTTATATTTGCCTAAAGATGTCTTTAACAATATACAGTATGCTTTAGGCCTGGCCTATATAATGATTGTATGCCAGGAAAACAATTAGACTCAAATCAGTGATGTTCTTTCTCTTGGTAGTTATGACATATCAAAGATTAAAATTGTCCTGTGTTTCTTGTTTCAATGTACATGTGTGTGTGACGTCTTAAATGTTTTAATAGTCCACAGCTAATCAGCTTATGTATACTGTATGTATAATGAGAACAATGTCTTGTGTTTTCATCCTTTATGAATTCACAATTCTTACCTGTTCCCTTGTCATAACAAAACCAGTAATATTTTCCTGTCTTGACAGCTTGATTTTTAGTAGAAAATATATTAAAAGCGGGGTTCTCATTGCAGTGGCTTCTCTTGTTCCCACTGTCTCTAATCCCAAAGATGGCCTTTGAGCTCAGGCAGCAGAGAAGTGACAGCACACACTCTCTTCCCCAAATCTTGTGGCTCTGTCCATAAACAGAGGATGAGGGGAGAGGGTGGGGCATGTCTCCTCATAGATGTGAGCTCTTTTTTTTAAGACTGACACTGACTGCTCTGGCTTGGGAGGAGCGAGGTTAACAGAGCCCTAGGAAAGCTGAAAGCAGGCTTTGGTTACAAAAGCTCCTTGTGGTCAGGACAAGAGAGGCTCTGTTGCCATCTCCTCAAAGCACTGAAGCTGGCTCTGGAGAATCCCCAGCCAACAGGTGAGGAGGAAATAGGAGCTGGAGTCAGCCGTGCTAAATCATCATCAGAGCAAATCTGAGGCCAATCGTAGACACCAGAGTCGAGAGAACCAGCTGGTCCAGGTACCTCATGGTACAGAAGAGAAAACTCGTGACCCCAAAGGAGCGGGAGTGAAATGGGGCTGGGACACAGCAGGGCCCTGGCCAGGACCAGAATACCCAGTCTGTGCAGGGGAACCTGCTGCCGTGGCAGGCCAGGGTTGAGCTCAGCCACAGATGTGGAAATAACCTTGGGGGCCAAAACAACAGGTTTGGAAAACAGTACGGTCATCCCTCCATATCCTGGGGGACTGGTTCCAGACCCCCCACAAATACTAAAATCCATGGGGTGTTCAAGTCCCTTATAGTCAAGCTCTCTGTATCCGAGGTTCCCCATCTGCAGATTCAAAAACATTCAAATCCATGTTTGGTTGAATCTATGAATGGGGAAACCATGGAAATGGAGGGCCGACTGTACTTTGAGAGTATGCACCCCCAGTCTAAAGACACAAAGGCACAAAGGACTACAAGCAAATCTTGAACTCTACTAGTAGGTTTGTCAATCATACTATGGGTTTAGCAACTCTCAAACAACATTGCATGTATCATAGGACTGAACAGATGAATAAATATATTGGAAAGGAAAAATCCTGTGGTGTTTGATTGGAATTAGAAGTTGTGATACAAACTCAGGAATAAAAAAGTTACATGCACACACACTCCCTAGCTCTGTATGCTGTCCACTGGGAAGGCCTGGAAGCAATGACGCATTAGTAGCAATGAACACACCTAATGGTTCAATCTTGGTTTTTAAATACGATTCCCCACTAAAAAAACCCAAGACACCCTGGAGAAATTAGCTGATTCCAGGCTGAGGCAGGAAAAGAACACATTGAGCCTAGGATATCTTCCTGTGCCAGAAAGCAAGAAAGTACTCAAAAGAATGATGAGGAGTTGTCAAAAGGACAAAGGATCTGGCTTGAAGGGGCTCCTACTGGCCAAATCTGAGAGATTTTGAAGATCAAAATAAATAATAGTACTAACAGATTATAATGCACTGAATAAAATAAGAATCAGTGAGTCTATATTGATACTAAATAAGTGAATAAACAAGCAAACTAAGTCCTAGACACAGCAATCAGGCAACAAAATAAATAAATAAAAGGAATCCAGGGCTTCCCTGGTGGTGCAGTGGTTGAGAGTCCGCCTGCCGATGCAGGGGACACGGGTTCGTGGCCCGGTCTGGGAGCCTGTGCTCCGCAACGGGAGAGGCCACAACAGTGAGAGGCCCGCGTACTGCAAAAAAAAAAAAAAAAAAAAAAGGAATCCAAATTGGAAAGGAAGAAGTAAAACTGTCACTGTTTGCAGATGACATGATACTATACATAGAAAATCCTCAAGATGCCACCCAAAAACTACTAGAGCTCATCAGTGAATCTGGTAAAGTTGCAGGATACAAAATTAATATAGAGAAATCTGTTGCATTTCCATACACTAACAATGAACTGTCAGAAAGAGAAATTAAGGAAACAATCCCATTTACCATCACATCAAAAAGAATAAAATACCAAAAAAAAAAAAAGAATAAAACACCTAGGAATAAACCTACCTAAGGAGGTAAAAGACCTGTACTCAGAAAACTATAAGACACTGATGAAAGAAATTGAAGATGACACAAACAGATGGAAAGATACACTGTGTTTTTGGATTGGAAGAATATTGTTAAAATGACCATTACCCAAGGCAATCTACAGATTCAATGCAATCCCTATCAAAATACCAATGGCATTTTTCACAGAACTAGAATAATTTTAAATTTCTTATGGAAACACAAAAGACCCCAAATAGCCAAAACAATCTTGAGAAAGAAGAATAGAGCTGGAGGAATCATGCTTCCTGACTTCAGACTATACTACAGAGCTACAGTAATTGAAACAGTATGGTACTGGCACAAAAACAGACACATAGATCAATGGAACAGAACAGAGAGCTCAGAAATAAACCCACATGATGAAGGAGGCAAGAAGATACAATGGAGAAAAAACAGTCTCTTTAATAAGTGGTGCTGGGAAAACTGGACAGCTACATGTAAAAGAATGAAATTAGAACATTTTCTATCACCATATACAAAAATAAATTCAAAATGTATTAAAGACCTATATATAAGACTGGAAACCATAAAACTCCTAGAGGAAAACATAGGCAGAACACTCTTTGACATAAATTGTAGCAATATTTTTTTGGATCCATCTCCTAAAGCAAAGGAAATAAAAACAAATGGGGCTTCCCTGGTGGCGCAGTGGTTGAGAGTCCACCTGCCAATGCAGGGGACACGGGTTCGTGCCCTGGTCCGGGAAGATCCCACATGCTGCGGAGCGGCTGGGCCCGTGAGCCATGGCCGCTGAGCCTGCGCGTCCGGAGCCTGTGCTCCGCAACGGGAGAGGCCACAACAGTGAGAGGCCAGCATACCGCAAAAAAAAAAAAAAAAAAAAAAGAATGCAAATAATGTTGGCAAGGATGTGGAGAAAAGGGAATTCTTATACACTGTTGGTGGGAATATAACTTGGTGCAGTCACTGTGGAAAACAGTATGGAGGTTTCTCAAAAAACTAAAAATAGAACTACTATATGACCCAGCAATTCCATTCCTGGGTATATACACCCCAAAAACCAAAACACTAATTCAAAAAGATAGATGAGCCCCAACGTTCATAGCAGCATTATTTACAATTGCCAAGATATGGAAGCTACCTAAGTGTCCATCAACAGATGAATGGATAAAGAAGATGTGGTACATATATACAATGGAATACCACTCAGCCATAAAAAAAAGAAATTTGCAACAACATGTATGGACCTGGAGGGTATTATGATCAATGCAATAAGTCAAACAGACAAATACTGTATGATATCACTTATATGTGGAATCTAAAAAACAAAAACTGGTAACTATAACAAAAAAGATACAGGGGTATAGAGAACTAGTGTTTATCAATGGGGAGAGGAAAGGAGGGATGGGCAAGATAGGGGTACAGGATTAAGAATTATAAACCATTATGTATAAAAAAAGCTACAAGGATATATTGTACAACACAGGGAATATAGTTAATATTTTATAATAACTATAACTGGATTATAACCTTTAAAAATTGAGTCACTATATTGTACACCTGTAACATATAATATTGTATATCAACTATACTTCAATTAAAAAAAACTAATATAATATTGTATGTCAATTATATTTCAATTTAAAAAATTAATATCCCTGGGGCTTCCCTGGTGGTGCAGTGGTTAAGAATCCGCCTGCCAATGCAGGGGACACAGGTTCAAGCCCTGGTCCAGGAAGATCCCACATGCCGCAGAGCAGCTAAGCCCGTGCGCCACAATTATTGAGCCTGTGCCCTAGAGCCCGCGAGCCTCAACTACTGAGCCCACGTGCCACAACTACTGAAGCCGTGCACCTAGAGCCCGTGCTCCGCAACAAGAGAAGCCACCGCAAGGAGAAGGTCGTGCATCGCAACAAAGAGTAGCCCCGGCTAGTCACAACTAGAGAAAGCCCGCGTACAGCCAACGAAGACCCAACGCAGCCAAAATTAAATAAATAAAATACATACATTTATTAAAAAAACCCCTAATATCCCTGATAATGGGACAAAATGACATTATGTGTCCCCTGGTATGATGGACTGAGGACACATCACTTATGAAATATTCCTGCTCAAAATGCATAACCTGAATCTAATCATGAGATAACATTAAATAAACTCAAATTGCGAGATATTCTATAAAACTGTCCTTAGACTCTTTAAAAGTGTTTAGAAAATAAAAGGTTAAGGCACAATTACAGATTTAAAAAGACCAGATGGATCAGAGGGAAAAAATCCAAACACTGTTAAGAACATTCTTAGTACAACTGGCAACATTTGAATACAGACTGTATATTAGATAATAGTATTACATCAACATGAGATTTCCTGAATTTAATAAGTACACCGTGGGGGAATTCCCTGGCGGTCCAGTGGTTAGGACTCCGCGCTCTCACTGCTGAGGGCCCGGGTTCAATTCCTGGTTGGGGAACTAAAATCCCACAAGCTGTGCAGCGCAGCCAAAATTAAATAAATAAATAAGTATGCTGTGGTTATGTAAGAGAATGTCTGTTCTTTGGAGATCCACATTGAAGTATTTAGGGATTAAAAGTCGTGCTTTCTGCAACTTACTCTCAAATAGGTCAGAAAAGAATAAGTTGTTTTATATATACATTAGATAGATAGATAGTCAGACAGACAGGATGACAGACAGGAAAAAAGAGACAGATAAGAAACAGAGAGAGCAAATGTGGCCAAATATTATCAATTAATATTTCTAAGTTCAGGGCTTCCCTGGTGGCGCAGTGGTTAAGAATCCGCCTGCCAATGCAGGGGATACAGGTTCGAGCCCTGGTCCGGGAAGATCCCACATGCCACGGAACAACTAAGCCCATGCGCCACAACTACTGAGCCTGCGCTCTAGAGCCCATGAGCCACAACTACTGAAGCCCTCGTGCCACAACTACTGAAGCCTGTGTGCCTAGAGCCCGTGTTCCGCAACAAGAAGTCACCACAATGAGAAGCCTGTGCACCACAATGAAAAGTAGCCCCCGCTCACCATAACTAGAGAGAGCCCGCATGCAGCAACGAAGACCCAAAGCAGCCAAAAATAAATAGATAAATAAATAAATAAAATATTTCTAAGTTCATTATACTATTTTGGCAACTTTTCTGTAAGTTTAAAATATTTCAAAACAAAAAATAAAGATAAAACATTTTTTCAAAAATCAGATCAGCTTGATATTGAGGACAGACTGTTAAAGGAAGATGATGAAGATAAAGGAGAAAGAGAAGACTAGCAGAGGCATGGAAAGATTTTAAGGAGATAGTAAATTAAATTTAGGAACATCTGTACTGTGGAATAGTTCAAAGACTTTCCAAAAAGTGAAGTAAATATAAATGTACTGATATGGAAAGATTCCAAGATAGATAGCCTGATAAGTTATAAAACAAGTATAAAACGATCCCATCTACGTTTTCAAAAAAAAATTTTAAGAGGAAAACAGAATCCCACACACTCTTCTATGACTAAACACAGGAAAGCCTACAAGACACACATATAACTGTTAAAACTGATCACCACTGGGGACAGGATTGGGAAGAGGTGATGGAGACATTTTTAATTTTAAATGGTTCTAAACTGGTGAAAAATTTTTTCTTTCTCCCATGCACATGTATTGCTATTGAACTTAAATATAAAAATAAAGAAGAATAGACTGTGCTCCCCAAGTACAGCTCTGAAATCTCACACATACAGTGTGAGAATTTAATTTCTTTGCCTGGAAAATTACACCCTCTTGGCCACTTCCTCAGGCTCTTGGATCTCAGAACCTTTCAGAACTCAGTTAGGGTCTGGTGAAATTCTTTTTATTATTACATAATTAAAATGAAGTTTTGAGTGGTAATGCAGACTTAAATTTCAAAGATTCTTTCATCAGAGAAAGGGGAAGTGAGGTAGAGAAGACAGTACTGGGTCAGGTGTCAGGTGTGGGTCCAAGCCCCAGCTCTGGGGCTTAGGCAAGTCCCTTCCCCTCTTTGAGCCTCTGCATTCTCATCTGTAGATGGGGGTGGGAAACCCCTTCCACAGGGTGACTGTACGTTTTTTTAATAGG
The DNA here is from genome assembly GCF_003676395.1 of Aethalodelphis obliquidens. Classification (NCBI taxonomy): domain Eukaryota; kingdom Metazoa; phylum Chordata; class Mammalia; order Artiodactyla; family Delphinidae; genus Aethalodelphis; species Aethalodelphis obliquidens. The sequence goes on from NW_020837951.1 coordinate 20,368,513, forward strand.
ATAATATTTAAGAAAGCCCATGGCAAGCCTCTGACTCATTAGTTATTTCACTGCCCTTCCACATGGGTCTAAAGTGGCTCTCCAAGCTAGGGGCAGAAAGACCCTTGTCCACTGAGCCTGGCTTCAGGGAAGGTACTCAGCTGCCCGCCATGAGCTTCCTCCCAGGAGCAGCGGGCCTGATGGCAATGGACTAAGTAGAGGCCTAAGGCCGTGGTTTCCGTGACTGCCCAAGCAAATACCGGGGGCCATACTCACCTTTCAAAAATCTCCTGCTCCTTCTGCTGTGAGAAAAGAAAGCAGAGTCAGGCTTGGCACCAGAAACCCAGCAGGCAGTCATCAAGACTTAAATATAATCAACTTGCATGGAGGGCTCCACGTGGACAGAAACTCTAGAATACAAACGTCTACTCCTTCTTTAAGACCCCACACAAAACTTTATGGATCCTTCTTCACATACCTCCCCCATCAGCGATCCCCTCTGTCCCCTGTGTCCCATGGCATCCTGGGTTTCCCTCAGCTACACTTCAGGACAATCACATATTTACTCAACATTTCATCCCCCACCAAGCCTGTCACCGGCTCAACGGCTAGGACTCTTTCTGAATCTTCTACTGTGACTGTCCCAAGGTTTGGGGCAGAATGTGCTCGGCACATGGAAGCTGTGTAATGAAATAAACGCACAATCTGGGACAGTCACAGAAACTGCCCCCCTTGAACTGCAGTGGGACAGCTTGGTCGTTCCACATTCTCATTTCTCTGCTTGGCACATCTACTCAGATGGAGCACTGCCACCTTAGAACTGCAGGTACCTGCATAGATATATAAAATACTTTGAAAGGATATGTACCAGCATATTGGCCATGGTAATTTCTGGGTGTCAGGAGTGAGGATGAGCTCTGTATTTGCAGTGGACCCCTTGTCAGTGCAGTGTTCTCTTCAAGCTTCTGGTCTCTCTCATCCTCCCCACTTCCTTTAATAAAGCTGTGACTCTTGTCTTTCAGGCATCAGCTTCTAAGTTGCTTAATTCAGGAAGCCTTCCCTGACTACCACTCCCTCAAGGCTGGACTGCAGGGGCCCCACATCCCAGTAGTGCCCTCTACCATAGCACGTATCCCTCCATATCCTAATTATCAGTTCTATACATTTGTCTCTTCCATAAGGCTGTGAGTTGCTGACAGCTGTATCCTATACCTCCACCCCATAGCACAATGCTTAGCATACAGCAAGCACTCAGTAAATATTTGCTCACTATTGAAAGAACAATTACCAAGTGCAAAAAAAACATCCATATAGTTCTATTGCCCTGTCTCATCCCTTTTCCAAATTATCATTTTCCACCTACTTCCTACCAATAAACATTCTCGATGTTTTCAGACCTTGGGGGAGTCTGGCCAACTGGCTGTGTCTTCACCCTTGCCTGACTTACAATCAGCTGGAGGTCATCCAGATGGGTGAGCATGTCCACCAGGCTGGTGCGGATGGTGTCGAGCTTCTGCAGTGCCTCGGCCCAGTGTACTCGCTGTGTCAGTATACTCTGATGGGCCCGCTCCTCTTCACCGTGCACCTGTTCCAGCAGCCTCTGCTCCTCGCTCTCACACAGACTCCTCACCAGACCCAGCCGCTGGATGACCAGTTCCCGTGCTGCACTGGCTGTGCTCTGACAAAAGGTAAAATGAGGAGTCCTGGCAGAGCCCCAGTCAAGATTAGGAGGGCTTGGGCTCAGCCGGAAGGAGTGCTGAGATTGATTAGCAATGTCTGCCATGGGTACAGTAAAGGCAGTGCTTAAACCATCCGAGCCCTAAGATTTCCCAAATGTGGTTTAGGGTAAAGAACTTTGAGATACAGACATCCAGGCCATATCTCATGGAGCTAAGATGACAGAATGAAAGAGCTGGGCAGGACTTACAGATCAGCTGGAATCACCTGCTTTTCACAGTTGGAAATCCCAAGGTCAAGAGACCAAGGTCAGAGAGTCATAGAACTGCAGAGCAGAAAGGACTAAAAAGTCTTCCCCATCAACAGGATGCACATCAACAGTAGTCCAGTTAATACTTTGGCCATGGCTGAGGGCAAAAAGCTCATTACTTCCCAAATCTGTTCATTCTAACTGCTTCCATGATAGAATTCTCACCTTCCATGCAGGAGGGCTGAAATCAACTGTAAGTCAATGAAGTTAACATGTGTCCCCTAGCAGGTAGCACAGCATCTAGCACAGAGTAGGTGCTCAAATATTTACTGAATGACTGAATGGGAAAGTTCCTTCCAACTAGTAAAAAATCTCTTGGTAGTGCTCACATGCCAAGTCAATGGCAGAGCAGGGGCTAGAACCCAGTTCTGTTGACTCTCAGTCCAACACTATTCCCCTATACCAATGCCATCTGGTAACCAATCCTCCTCAAAGGCATTGTTGCATGAAGCTCCTGCACTCTTGCCAGACAAGTGAGAGTAGAACTGTTTCCTTCATGCCAGAAAGTCACAGGTAGCCAGCAGCTCTCCTCATTCCCTGCCCCGAAGACCTGCTTCAGAAGAAACTGAGACCCACAATTTACCCAATGGAGAAGAGAGAGTGGCTAACTGAATGGCCAAGTGAACCCAGAGATTCAGACTCCAACTCCAGTGTTCTTTTGAGGCAACATAACGCAGTGGTTAGGAAATTAGGCTGTAGAAACAGTGCCTGGGTTTAAATCTTAGCTGTTCCACTTACTATCTGTGGAACGTTGAGCATATTACTATCTTCCCTGTGCCTCAGTTTTCTAATATGTCAAATGAGGATAATAATAGTACCAACCTCATTAGGCTATTGTGAGGATTAAATGAGTTAATACATATAAAGTAAATAGAACAAGGCCCAGCACATAAATATTTGATTACATTAGGTATTGCTCTTCTCTCTATGCCACTTCAGTGCCTTTCCCATGGGTGGGTCTCTGCAGCCACATTTGTACTTTGTGATCAGGATCAAGGACAGACCCAATATGCACCAGATACTCCCAGACAAGAAGGCTGCAGTCAATTTCAACATGTTTCTTGAGTCATTCCCAGAAAAAAATAGCAGAGAAAAAAGAAAACTTTGCTCACCAAAGATATGCCTGAATAAACTAAAATGCCTCCCAGAACAAAACACAGAAGTGCTGGAAAAATAGCTCAAAACATCCTTTTAAAAGTGAAGCTACAGGGGCTTCCCTGGTGGCGCAGTGGTTGAGAGTCCGCCTGCCGATGCAGGGGACACGGGTTCGTGCCCCGGTCCGGGAGGATCCCACATGCCGCGGGGCGGCTGGGCCCGTAAGCCATGGCCACTGAGCCTGCGCGTCCGGAGCCTGTGCTCTGCAGCGGGAGAGGCCACAGCAGTGAGAGGCCCGCGTACCGCAAAAAAAAAAAAGTGAAGCTACGGCTTCCCTGGTGGCACAGTGGTTAAGAATCTGCCTCCGAATGCAGGGGACACGGGTTCGAGCCCTGGTCCGGGAAGATCCCACATGCTGGGGAACAACTAAGCCTGTGTGCCACAACTACTGAGCCTGAGCTCTAGAGCCTGTGAGCCACAACTACTGAAGCCTGCGCACCTAGAGCCCATGCTCCGCAACAAGAGAAGCCATCGCAGTGAGAAGCCCGTGCACCGCAGTGAAGAGTAGCCTCGCTTGCCGCAACTAGAGAAAGCCCGCACGCGCAACGAAGACCCAATGCAGCCAATAAATAAATAAATAAAATTTAAAAAAAAAAGTGAAGCTACTCTGGCAGCTCGGGAAAGGAAATCCCCTGGAGTCCAAAAGTAGAGAGGAAACTGAAAACCAGTGTAATCAAGAGCTGAGGACTCAACTAGTTGCCCTGAATAGGGCTTGTGATTTACTTTAGAATCTTATACTCATCTAAACCATCATGCAAAAATTAGAGCACAATAAAGACCTCTCTGATCAAAAATGGAAAACTTCTGGGACTTCCCTGGTGGTCCAGGGGAAGACTCCATGCTCCCAGTGCAGGGGGCCTGGGTTCCATTCCTGGTCAGGGAACTAGATCCCGCATGCATGCTGCAACTAAGGAGCCCACAAGCCACAACTGGGAAGCCCGCATGTGGCAACTATGAGCCCGCATGCTGCAACTAAAGATTCTACGAGCTGCAACAAAGGATCCTACATGCCACAACTAAAGACTTGGCGCAGCCTAAATAAATAAATAAATAAATGAAAATGGAAAATTTCCTATGAATGAGGGAATTATTAAAAGATGTACTTTAACTAAAATATTGGACAACATGTAAGACCTGAGGGGTTATTGACTGAAAGCATTCTTACGGTACTTGTATCATTCGGGTTGATTCATTTTAGACATTATTTATTTGTGTTAAAATCTTAAGGGGACCGAAAATAAACTGTAAATAGAAGGTATAACTTTCAAGCTAGCACAGGGAAAAAGGAGGGAGGAGGGGTTGATTAACTCAACAGAAGGGAGGAAAGGAAGAAAAAAAGCATAGAAAACGTAAAATAAAATGAGCCGTGGCCGCTGAGCCTGCGCGTCCGGAGCCTGTGCTCCACAACGGGAGAGGCCGCGACGGTGAGAGGCCCGCGTACCGCAAAAAAAAAAAAAAAAAACCAAAGCAAACATATTACCCTCTTGATCCCGTATCCCCCTCCGCTATCATCCCATTTCTCAGCTCCCTTCTACAGCAAAGTTCCTCAAGAGTCATCTAGGCCAACTATCCCAAATTGCTCTTCTCCTATCCTCTCTGAAACCCACTCTAATCAAACTTTCAAGGCAATGCTGTACAAAACTCCTCTTGTCAGGATCTCCAATGATGAGCCTGTTACTAAATAGTCCATTCTCATTTCTCACCTGACTTGATTTCTCTGCAACATTTGACACCAATGATCTCCTCCACCTCCTGAAACCTATTGTGGGACACAACACTCTTAGTTTTACTCCTAGCTCATTGATTGCTACTTCTTGGTCTACTTTGCCTCTTCCTATCTTCTCAAAGGTTAAAAGTTGAAGTGCCCTAGAGCTCAGTCCTTGGACCCCTGCTTTTTTTTTTTTAAGTTGTTTCCACTTTTTATTTATTTATTTGGTTGTGTCAGGTCTTAGTTGTGTCACGTGGGCTCAGTAGTTGTGGCACGCAGGCTCTCTAGTTGTGGCGCGCAGGCTTAATTGCCCTGTGGCACGTGGGATCACTCTGCTTCAGCCTCATAGGCCTCCTGGCTGCTACTCCAACTTGCCAGGTACACCCCCACCTCAGGGCTTTTGCACTTGCCTTTCCCCCGTTTTGGAACACTCTTCTCCCAGATATATGATCCATTCCCTCACCTCCCGTAAATTCTGTGCAAATATCAATCTTCTTAACTAGGTGATTCCTGATCACAGCATATGCAATTACAACCCCCATCCTCAACATGACCAAAAATCCCCCTTCCTGTTATATTTCTCCATAGCACTTATCACCTTTTGATATAGCATATATTTTATTTGTTATTACCCCTCTCCCCTGACTAGAATGTAGGCTTCATGAAAACAGAAACTTTCGAATGTTTTGTTCACTGTGGAATCTCTAGCACATAGACCAACAGTGCTTGGTGTGTGGTAGGTGCTCACAGAGATTTGTTAAATAATTAAATAAATGGCAAAATGTTGTAAGTATTCCCCGACAAAAGCTTCTATTTGACATTGTACTGAGGTCTTAGCCAGTGCATTTAAGACAAGAAAATAAAAAGACTGAGGAAAAAGAGAGTGAGAGAGGGAGAAATCGTCGTGCAGAGAAAAGCAGAGATGTACACAGAAGAGCCGCCTAGACTTCTAGCAGCTTCCTCGTTCCTGGTTCTGGTCCCCTTTAGGTTCTGAAAGACTCTTGTATCAGGGCAAGAAATTCTCGGTTTCGCTTATGCCAGTTCAACTGGATTCTGTTCCTTGCAATCAAAATCATTTTTTTTTAAATTAGGTTGGCCAAAAAGTTCATTTGGGTTTTTCCGTAAGATGGTATGGCAAAGCCTGAACGAACTTTTTGGCCAACCCAATACTAAAACAGTGCCAAGCCTGCTCCATGTACTTTGGGGGAATGAGGGAGGGATGTGCAGGAAGAAATTCACAGCCCCTGCCCTTGAAGGGCATACTTGAGAGTAAAGATGTAGCAGTGGCAATGAGTCAACTGAATAAAGGATCCGCAGTGAGGTGTTGCAGAGGGATCACCTGCTGAGCGTCAGAAGACCCAGCTCATAGAACTGACTCTGGCAGGAGGCTGGGAGTCATTTAAACTCTACGGGACCCATTTCCCCATCTGTAAACAGGGACGTTACTACCATCTACTGCATAAGATTGTCATAAAGAATATGCAATGTAAAATCCATAGGTTATTTTATAATACTGGGGCTGAGCACAAAATAATTAAGATGGTAAGGGAATGCTACCCTTCCTGATCCTTTACCTGAAGCAAGTCATCTTCTATCGGAGTCTTTGCACCAAATATGTGCTGGGAATAATCCACTCTGCCCAGATGGCAAAACCAAGGCTCAGAGAGAGGGGAAACCATCCTTCCTGGGCATCCAACTTTGCTAACAGCACAATGAGTCTGTGAGGTTGGGAAGGGACCATAGACTGGTCCAAGCCCCTAAGGCTGAGGGCTTATCCTAGGAGGGGGCCCAGAGGAGGAGGGAAAGCGGAAGAGTTACCTACCACTGCTCTCTGGTTCTTCCCTGGCAGGATGTCAGCCACATACTTGGTGATGGTAGCACTCTGTAACTGCAGCCTCTCACACTGGTCCACAATCTTGTTCTGCAACACAAATGACACCCATGGTGTCTTTTTTTTTTTTTTTAACATCTTTATTGGAGTATAATTGCTTTACAATGGTGTGTTAGTTTCTGCTTTATAACAAAGTGAATCAGTTATACATATGTTCCCATAACTCTTCCCTCTTGCATCTCCCTCCCTCCCACCCTCCCTATCCCACCCCTCTAGGTGGTCACACAGCACCGAGCTGATCTCCCTGTGCTATGCGACTGCTTCCCACTAGCTTGATCCACACTGGTCCATTCACTCCATTCCAGTGACTTTTTTCCTCTTACCCCACCTCAGCCACCCACTCCCACGGTCATTATCTCAGACCTCATCATTATTGAAAACTATACAACTTCCAAAATCTTCAAGGATCCTGCACCCTGCCCACCACTTCCCATCCTTCTAGATCACGTACCCTGGAATCTCCATTCCAACAATTCAGCTTAGATGGAGTCACCAATACGTTAGTCTTACCACTTTTCACTGTCCATCATCCCCTTTTGTGGCCCCACTTCCCTCTTTATCCTTAAATCTGGTGGCCCTTTATTATTCTGTCTCTCCTCTGGCCACTTCTGGTCTCCTCTACTTCTGCTATTCCACCCAGATCATCTTTATCTCTCACAGGAACTGCTGTTAGAGTCTCCTAACTGGGCTTTTATTCTTGACCACTGCCCACCCCCCCTTCCCATTGGCCACTGCCACCTTTGGTAAGGAAATCAGATCAAGTCTCATCCCAGCTCAAAACCCTCCAATGGCTTTCCAATACCCCCACGGTGAGAACTTAGCCAACAAGGCCCTACCTGATGGGACTCTGCATATCTGCATATCTCTCCAATGTCACCTCCTACCACTCCCCACACTGGCCTTCTAACCATTCCATAAACACACCAAATTTGTCCTGACCTCAGTGCCTTTGCACCTGTTGTTTCTTCTGTCTCCAGCAGTCTTCTCCCATATATTTCTTGCTCCCTGACTCCATGTTACCTCTTCAGAAGCCTTCTCTGACCATCCCCACACCCCATTCCCTTACTTAGCTTATTTTTCTCCATTGAGTTTTCACTCTCTGACTGTATATCATGGGTCTGTTTACCGTTTTTGGTATCTGCCACCCCCCCACCTCAGGCACATAAGCACCATGACTTTGACTTGTTCTCTATGTCCTACGACCTGGAAGAAAGTTCCTATACATGGAAGGCGCTGAATAAATATTTGTTGAATGACTAACACCCACTTCCTTGGTCACAAGAGTTTCAGCAGCTCACAGCTCCCGAAGCTGTGAGCATCGGCCATGAAAGCAGGGGAGAGTTTTAGAAATGAAGAAGCCAAGGCTCACAGAGAAGTTACTTGCCCAAGGAGACATGGCCAGGCCCCTGCTTTGCTACTCCATTTCTCCAGGTAACAACTGGAGCCCTTCCAAGCGGCAGTTCCTCCACCATTTCCCCTGAGAGCGTTGCCCCAGTTCCATCTGCCAAAGGGCCACTCAGCTGTCTCTTCTAGGCAGCTCTTGCAAATCCTTCCAACCACAATTAGGAATCAGTCTTACACTTCACCGGTCCAAATACACAGTTAAAGAACTGAGTCGACTGGAAGGAAGCTGTGGTCACCACACACCGTAGGACCGAGGGAACTGAGACTAGCTTCTGAAAAGCTACAGGGCAGGTATCCAGAAGGTAAGAGGCAGGTTGTTGAACTGGGGCTGATTTTGCCCAGTTCAGTAACAATCCTGCCCTGGGGCAAAATTTCTTTGCTGGCTGGAGGGACGGGAAGCCTGCAAAAAAGCCAGTCTACTCAAAATTGGAGGGAGAGAGGGCAAGACACATATCCCTCCAGGAAAAGATGAATATGCTAAGGGCCTCAGCAGGGTTCAGGGAAGGCGCCCTGCTCCAGGGCAGAGTGCATTGCAAAACAAGCAGCAGACCTGCCACCCTGGCCCAGCCTTCACTCCTACCACTCAGATTCAGCCTTGATGGAAACTTTTTTTTTAAGGTTTTATTAAATTCTCACTCCCATTAGCATCACTTCCTCCCTCCAACCACTGAAGCAGAGGTGGTTTTCTCTGGCCTAGTCAATGACTCCCCTGGTTCAGGCCCTGAACAATAGGAACCTTGAAAAAGTTACTCCCCTCTCTGGGCCTCCGTTCCCCCATCTGTAAAATGTAGGGCCGCTGCTTCAAAGGTCTGGTTGGAATGAGGCAACGGATATTTAAGTGCTTTGGAACTTGCAAAGTCTCTATCCATTGTGCAAGTTCATTATACCACATTATCCAAGCTTATTTTCATCATCACTGTGGGGAAAGTGGTGACAAGTAGGACCAACCAGGAGCCTTCAGGTGCCATTGAATAACTGAATCCCTCGTCCCAGCACCCTGTCAGGTATGTTTATTACCGTCCAGTCTGAGCCCTCTGGCCTCACAGCTGGGCAGAACTCCAGGGAGAGGTTGGGAGAATCAAGCAGGGTAATCAAATTGCAAGGAAACCCCCAGGGACCACAGCTGGGGTGGAAGGAGGCAGGAAGCCCCATGGTGACTTGACTCTCCAATCTCAGGGGAGGTTGGTGACAGGAAGGTGGCTAGCTTGGAGCCAAGCTGGAAGTGGAGGTGGGGAGAAAGAAACCCTAGGTGAAGGGTTCCAGTAGGAACCTCCCGATATCTTCCCCGCCCCCTCCGTTTACCCAAGTGAAATCGGCTTGAAGTACAGTCCAGGCCAATCCTGAAACGGAAAAGAAACCACCTTACCAGGAAGGCTGAAGGGTGGATGAGGGGAGAGGCTTTGAGTCGAGGGGCTAAGGAGCGAGGAGGGGCCGAGTTTTATCAAGTTACTAACGGGGCGGAAGCTGGGGCACATCTTGTCCCAGGCAACTGGAGCAGTGAAGCCCTTTATTGCCCAAGGCCAGCCCCATCGCACAAAAACTCTAATAAATGCCCCCAAACTACAAGTGAGGACACTGAGGGTCAGAGATTACGAGACTCACAGGGAGGACCTGATGGAGGTGGGAATCGAACTCAGGTCAGCCGGACTCCAGAAGCCACACCCTTAACCGCCTCGTTCTACAGCCAGTGCCACTGCGGAGCCTGGACTGTAGGACCCGCTGCTGGGTCCCCGCTGGGTCTCGCCCAGCGCCTCCCCGCCGGTGCCCCCTTCTTCCAGAGGAGCCCGCCGCCTACCAGCTCCCACGTCAGCTCACCCGCAGCTCTTCCGCGCGCTCCTCGGCCCGGCGGATGCGGTGCCCCCGGCAGCGGCCGCCCAGTCCCGCGCAGGCGGCGCACACGGGCCGTCGTTCAGAGCAGCAGAACCACCTCAGAGCCTGGCCGTGTTCGGGGCAGAGCGACCCCGGCTCGGACCCCGGCTCGGACCCCGGCCCCGGCCCCTGCTCCGGCCCGGGCCACGGCCCCTGCCCCGCACTCTCCACTGACATGGCCGAGCGCCCGGCGCCGCGCGCTCCACCTGTCGCAGGTGGCGGCTAGGCGGGGCCTCCCTGACCCCGCCCCCGGGCCCCGCCGAGCGCCTGGCACGCTGGCCGCGGCTCTTCCTCCCGCCGGGCTCTTGCAGCCGGGTGGGCGTCCGCCCACACCCCGCCCCCACCCCGGGACAGACCCCGCCCGCTTCAGCAGTCTTTTAGATATTTTGCTGAATTAAATCGCGTTTTGTGTGTGTTTGTTTTATAATAAACATAAAACACAAAATATTATGTGATTGTAGGAAACTGAGCACTATTAATTGAGCACTTATTAAGTGCCAGGATTTTGCTAAGCGCTTTACAAGCATTCCATCGTGTAATACAACAACTCCTTTTGACAGGCAACTTTAAACAAGTTGTTTAAAGCTAGGTTCTGGTGTCAGACTGTGTGAGCTCAAATCCCATTTAGCTGCTTACTGGCTCAGTACCCTCCAGTGTCTCACTTGCAAAACGGGCATTATGTGGGTAACTACCTCACCGACTTGTGCTGAGGTTTAAATGAACTAAAACACAAAACAGTATCTGGAGCTCAGACAGTGGCTGCAAGTGCTAAGAGTCTGCTAATAGTACAAGGAAAGTACTACTACGATCCCCATTTTTATGAGGATTAGGATCTTGCCGGGGGCGGGGGGTGGTGGTGGTGGTCACAGTTACTATTTGGTAGTAGTGTGATTGGAACTCAGGCAGTTTGACTTGTGGTAATGTGATTCATACTTTTTAAATTGCATATCAAGGCCCAAGGAGGAGCATCTGTGTTAGGCTGATTTCCCCAAAGTATTTAAATCCTAGTTTTCTTAATTTGAAAAAAAAATTTTAACTAGTATTGAAAAAAGTAATGCATCTTTACCGAAGAAAATAGAATGTGCAAATAAGCACATGGATGAAAAACCCATCCCCAGAAGGAACTACTGCTAATAATACCTGAGCTGTCTTGGGGCTTTTGTTCTTAGGATTTGATAAAGGAATCTAAAGCCAGAAAGAACCCTTTACGAGGGATCCAGACCAGTCTGCCTGGGTATACAGGGAGAGTGCAGCTCCCCAGCCCCCAATCTCCACTTTACGAGGTCTTGGCAGAGGGCTGAGGAGAGAACTCAGCCAAAGGGAGAAGGGGCCAGGCCTCGGGTGACAGAGGGTATTCTGAGTTCAGAAACTGGACACTTGTAAGAATGAAATGCTAAAGAAACACATCACTACATCCTGCTGCATGTTGGGGCTCAGGCACCTCAACCCCGAGGCCCATCTAAGCGACAGCTCTACAAAGAGAAGAGAATCCTTCCCTTCTCTCAGAGCCTACAGCTTCAGCCCCAGATCTACACCACTTACAGTTATGGGAACTTGGTCAGATTATTTAGTGCCTCAGTTTCCTCATCTCTAAATTGGGGGTGATAATAGTATCTATCCCTGACAGCTGCTTCAAGAATTAAATGGGCTCTTATCTGCAAAGTGCTTAGCTTGGGTGTATGGCATATCCTAGGGGCTAATAAAAGTTTTATTATACATGTAAGGATCTGTAAATATACTTGTAGCAAGTTTTCAGGATGAAAATTGTGTAAGATTCTTCAGCTAAGGGGGTGCAGTGTTCCTGGCATGAAAAGAAGTTTCTAGTGCATCCCAGTGGAAGGGTGAAGTCCTTGTAACAGTGTTGCCCTCATCTGGGGATGGAGATGGAAATGAGCCACCATAGACATTGTGGCTAGAATTTTTTGTTGTTATTCTAAGGGCCGAAGCAGCAGAGGGCTATTAAACATAAAACAGAAGGTGATTTTGTGTGGAGGGAAAAGAGACTGGGGAGAGCAGGGGGAGAAGAAGGGGTTAAGGTCCTTGGGGAAAGTGGGGCCCCTTCATTGGGTGTGGCCTTAGAGCTGTGGTAGCCCTAGGAGGACTGGAGGCAGGAAAGCAGGGACAAAATCCCCGGAAGTGCTCCCAGGCAGAGGGACTAGACAGTGAAAGGGGCTTAGGTGGGAATGGATTTACTTTCATAAAATTAGAATCATGTGTTCCAGCACTCAGGGGCTGAGTTAGACCAGAACTGGAAGATCAGCCCCTTCCCTTAATGTGTATCCAACACATTGTGTGCCCAACATATGTCCCCATGGGAAGCCTCAGGATACTCATAAACTCCCAAGTGGTGGCTCTCAAGCTTCATCAGACTTCAGAATCACCTGGAGTGGTCAGGGGAGAGGGGTAGTTAAGCATACAGACTTCCCAGTAAGATTCTCATTCACAAGTCTGTCATGGACCCAGGAATCTGCATTTGTGGCAGTTGTGCTGAGACTAGGCTACAAATGTGCCCTCTGGCTGCTCCTAGAAACAACTGCCCTAAGACGGTGGAGACAAGAAAGAAAAAAAAAGAGGACTGCCCTGGTGGCACAGTGGTTAAGAATCCGCCTGCCAATGCAGGGCACTTGGGTTTGAGCCCTGGTCCGGGAAGATCCCACGTGCTGCGGAGCAACTAACCCCGTGCGCCACAACTACTGAGCCTGTGCTCTAGAGCCCATGAGCCACAACTACTGAGCTGACACACCACAACTACTGAAGCCCGCACGCCTAGAACCCGTGCTCTGCAACAAGAGAAGCCACCGCAATAAGAAGCCTGCGCACTGCAACGAAGAGTAGCCTCCACTCGCTGCAATGAAGAACCAACGCAGCCAAAAATAAAATATAAATAAATTTATTTTTAAAAAAAGAGAAAAAGAAAGGGAGAAAGAGAGAAAGAGAAAGAAGGGAGGAAGGAAGGAAGGAAGAAAGCAAGCAAGCAAGAAAGAAAGAAAGAAAAAGAAAGAAAGGAAAGAAAAGAATGAAAGGAAGCAGAAAACATTGCTCATAGTAAGGGTTTTTTGGTTGTTTCAGTGAGCACTGGGGATTGAATATATATTTCATACTGAGGGTCATGATCAAAAATGTTTGAAAGCTACTACTTTAAGGTGACCTCTGGAGCCTTGGTGGGAGAGGGTGGGCTGAATTTGAACTTTAGGGCTTGCCTAGACAGGACACAGTGAGCAGGGGACAGAGAAGAATGGACACCTTTGTTACATTTTAGTCATTCAGCAGATTTATTGCACATCTACCTATGTGCCAGGCCATATTTAAGACACTGAGGATACAATAGTAAAGAAGAACAAAGTCTACTCTCCAGGACAAATAAAACACATGGATATGTAATATAATGTTGTTAAGTGATAAGAGCTACGATAAAGACTCACGTGATATAGGAAGGAGGGCTTGACGGAGGTGCTGATCTAGAGAGGATGATGGAGGAGGTCTCTTGAAGGTGTGGCACTGGAACTGTGCCCTAGATAAAGACAGCAAGCAAACTGTGAGAATATCTGGGGAAGGAGCTTTCCATACAGAGGGACAAGCAAGGGCAAAATTTCCTTTTATACCATGAACTCTGCTCTCTCCCCTCACCAAAGAACCGTACACAATTTACATTCTGAAACGGTGCTACCAGTATATTTACAGATCCTCACACATGATAAAATATTCATTAGCTCCTACTACATGACATAGGTGGGAAAGTATTTATTTATTTATTTAATTTTGGGCTGCATTGGGTCTTCGTTGCTGTGAGTGGGCTTTCTCTAGTTGTGGTGAGCAGGGACTACTCTTCTTTGCAGTACGCGGGCTTCTCCTTGCGGTGGCTTCTCTTGTTGCAGAGCATGGGCTCCAGGCGCACAGTCTTCAGTAGTTGTAGCACGTGGGCTCAGTAGTTGTGGCTCACAGGCTCTAGAGCTCAGGCTCAGTAGTTGTGGCGCACGGGCTTAGTTGCTCTGCTGCATGTGAGATCTTCCTGGACCAGGGATCAAACCCCGTGTACCCTGCATTGGCAGGCGGATTCCTATCCACTGCACCACCAGGGAAGTCCGGAACATATTTATTTTTTAAAAATTGGGATTATCTGTACATTCTGCTCTATAATATGACTTTTCACTTGCTTATGACATTTGGTTTTGGTCTTTTTTTTTTTAACTTTTTAGTAGTGAACATTTGGGAAAGTCTATTGGAAAGGACAATTCCCGGCCTTTACTCTCCCGCAGGCCTGCTCTTTAATGGCAGACCCAGCCCTTGACTGCCTGCGTGTCTCTGGTGTCAGGGCTGGAAATCATCTGACTGGGGTCTGCATGGTTTCCAGCAGTGGCAAAAAGACTCTCAACACTGTGACTTCTTTTCTCCTGTGATGTATTCACAGCACAACCAGACTCAGCTGTCACCTTTAAGAGGGACTCGGCAGCCTGCCAGTGCAGACAGCCTCAGACCACATGTGGTGAAGTCCAGGCCCCTGAGGAGAGAGAGTCCTCTCTGCTCTGGCCAGAGCAGATCCAGAAGGGACCGGATGAGACCAGATCTTGTCTCCGGAAGGCTCTCAGGACCAGCCCACTTCAGAGAAGAGACAATATCAAACTGGGCAAGTCCAGGAGAGAATAACCAGCTCAGGCAGTAAAAGGCCAAGAACTAGGATTATATTTATACAAGGCAGAGTTCGAGGCACAGGTAGAGTTAAGCCGAGGGGATGAAAGGTGTAGGGGAAGGAGGGGGTACGTGAGCTTATGTTGCTTACACCCACAGCGTTCCATCTGTGTCCTAATCGGCTGTCCATGCCTGTCCCCCTCTTTCATTTTTTATTCAGAAATACTCAATGCTTAAAAAAAGAAAGAAAAAAAATACAACCAGGGGAAAGAAATCTTAACATCGTAGAGGATCCCATCCATCCTTATATGCATCAGTATTTGGAGGGTGAGAAGTGAACGTAATGACCAGAAGTGGTTGTTTAAAAAGAAAAAAAAAAAAGGAAGAGAAGAAAAATATACAACCATGCCAAAAAGACTCAATGAGCATCTACTATGTGTTAGAACTGCGCTGTCCAATACCATAGCCACTAGCCACATATGGCTACTTAAAGTTAAAATTGAATACAACTTAAAAAACAGTTCTTCAGTTGCACTAGCCACATTTCAGGTGCTCAGTAGCCACAGGTGGCTTGGGGCCAGGTACTGGACAGTGCAGATACAGGGCACTGACATCATCTTGGAATGTTTTATTGCAGCGCTGTGCTAGACCCCGGGTTAGACACCAGCAATAGATCCAGGTGTAATCAATCAGTCACTGCCCACACAGAACTCCCAGTCACCTGAGAAAAACAAGCAAATGAGAAATTATGCTAGGCTGGGGAAACTGTGTGGTCTTTGTAAGCACGAAAGGAAAGATGGCCAACTCAGTCTGGAGGAAGACAGGAATGGTAGGCAAGACTTGAGGGTAGAGAGGGAGATGGCCTGTAAGCTGAGGATAAATAGTTAGGCAGAGATAGGTGAGGGAAGTAAGGAGCCCTAGGCAGAGGGAACAACTATGCAAGGATTCACAGGTGACAGCTGAAGAGCCAAGGAGCTGCAAGCAGTTTCGACCATCATAGCGTATAGTATGGGTGGTAGAGGTGGAAGATGAGGCTCAAAAGGTATATACCAAACCTTATAGACCTAATGAAGGAATTTGGATATTAGCTATCTGTTGTGTATAAGAAACCATCCCAAAGATAGCGGCTTAAAATGGCAACTGTTTATTTGCTCACATTCTGTGGGTTGGCAAATTGGGCTGGGCTGAGCTCAGCTGGGCTGTTTTTCTGATGGTTACTCCTGGGGTCGCAGTCATCTGATTGCTCAACTGGGGCTGGATGGTCTAAAATGCCATATGTCTGGCATTCGGTGCTACCTATTGGTTGGGCCATGTGTCTTAAACAGGCTTGCCTGGGCTTCTTCCCATGGCGGCAGTGTTCCAAGGTGAGAGCAGAAACTACTAGAACTTTCGAGGCTTAAATTCAAAAGTAACACAATGTCACTTCCACCACATTATATTGGTCAAAAGAAGTTACAAGGCCAGCTCTGATAGGAGAAGCTACAACAAATTTGTGGCCATTTAGATCCATTACACGCTGGGGTGATGTTGGCCTGAACCAGGGCGGTGGATAGAGAGAAGTGGAGAGATTTTTATTTTTAGGATATTTTGGAGTCAGAATTGAGAGGTCTTGGGGTTTGTTCTGGAACAAAGAGGAGAGGGTGAAGTTACAAATGACTCCTAGATCCTTGGCTTGCATGATTGATGAATGGTGGTGCCCAGTACTCAGAGAGAAAAGAGGAAGAACAGGTTTGGGGGGAAGATAATGTTTCCAGTGTGAGTCATGTCAAGGAGAAGTGTCCTTTAGACAGCTAGGTGGAGATGGGCAGGAGGCAGGTGTATAGGCAGATCTAAGGAGGAGTCTGGCTAGAGATACCAGTTTGGGAGTCTCAGGAACCTTAAGCCTAAAGCATCTTCCAGAGTGGCTGCATCCCCAGAGCATATTACCGGCAGGGATCTGGTAAGTCAACTCTGTGGCTGCACTGAGCCTAGCGCAGGGCAAAGCAATCAGTCTCTCCTGATTGCCAGGTTGTTATTGAGTTTCTAGGGAGAGCCCTCAGCTCTGAACTAGATCAATGTTGCAAGTGGCAACAGCTCCTGTCAGGCGGGAGGTCTCCTAACAACAGGTCACTGACTAATAAAGTAATGAATGCATCAACACTGAGGCAGCATGAACAGGGGCTAGAGGAACCCTGATGGGGAAGCCGTGGAGGGGATTCCCTCTCTCGGTTGGTTGATAGACACCATGGCCAGCCCTGACATTCTATGAAGGTACATTTCCCTCACCATCCCAACCTCCACTCCCACAGACACCTAACTTTCAGAAACTGCACAAGTCGTCATTGAAGACAGTTCTGCTGGGAGATCAACACTGCAGGAGGCACCTGTTAGGGTGTGAAAGAAATGTTGGCTAAGGTCCTTGCCATTCATTCATTCATTCATTTATTCATTTGTTCATTCATTCAACAAACATTCAACAAGCCCTTAGCAAACCCTGTTCTCTGTACTAGGAATACAGAGATGAATAGACTCTAGTCTAGAAGCAATTCGACTGCAACTACAAAAACTTTGTCTTGTAGCTGCTGTCAGTTTCTGGAACCGTCTTCCCATTGGACCTCAAGAAGTACTGCGGGGTCTCTTTGCTATGGTGATGGGCTATAAAGGTTTGATGAACGAAAGAATGAATGGAATAGGGAAGTGGGAGACCCGGGGAAGTGTACAAACACGGATCTCTGCCTGGGTGGTATCAGGGAAAACGCCAAAGAAATAAAGCAACATCTCTATCTGGATGAAGAATAAGTTAAAAGAGGACATTTATTAAGTGCTTTCTCCGTGGCTATTACAGTGATACCCTCTTTCCTTGGATTATATAGATTCTCTGGCAGCGCGGTCTTGGGCACATCGATCCTATTCTCTGGAACCTCGTCCACGCACTGTTGCAGTAAGAAGGCAGGGCGGGGCGCTCTCGGCTCGACCCCGGGAGACGTCAGGCGAGAGGAACGGCGATTCGGCGGCCGGCGAGGGCGCCCGGAGGGTTTTCGCCAGAACTCCAGCCCTAGCGACGCGCGCCTAGTTGCTAAGGGCGGAGGCGCGGGAGGCTGTGGACCTTGGAGGTCGCGGATGCCCTCCGGCTCGGCGTCCTCCGTCGGCCTCAGCTTCCAGCCCGACCGGCCGGCCGGAGGGTATGGAGCCCGAGGCGGGAGGAAAAGGCGCAGCTGGCGGGAGGGGAGGTGGGAGCCGTCGCTCTCTCTGAGCCGAAGCCTCTTGCCTGGCCGAAGCGGGGAGCGGGTTCCCAGGTCCGGCCTTGCGTTGGGTGGCGTTACATCCAGTCTTGGGCAAACACCCCTCCATCCACTCCTACCCCCGACCCCCATCAAAAATAAGCTTTGGCCATACGCTTAGAGAGGGCGAGGGGCATTTGTGATCTGAACAGCCAGAAAGGAAAGACTGCGCACAGGTTGTCCCCAAAACTTGGGGCAACCTTGGGAGTTCTGACCTAGTACTGATTCCCTGACTGACTTTGGGCAAGACGCTGTTATTCTCTGAGCCTCTGTACCATTAGTGGGTCAAATCAGACCATTTCCCACTTGCTTCTGGTTTTGTTTCTGTTTGAGCTTTGGTTTAGATTCCTTGGTCTTCCAGAGTGTAGTTTAGATGTGTGCAGAGGGAGATGTGGGGAGAGGGAGGGGGATATGAAATCATCATTTACATGAACAGTCGACCAGGAGTCCAGCTGAATAAGGTCCAGTACCCCATCTTCGCCCCTGTGTGACCTTTAGCAACTCATGACTCTGAGTCCCAGTTTCTTCATGGAAAATGACAGGTGGGTATATTGTGGAATATATCAAGGAATGTTGTACTGGAGAGTTAAAAGAGTGTTCTAAGAGTTATGTTTAGAGTGACCACTGAGGGACTTCCCTGGTGGTCCAGTGGTTGACTCCGAGCTTCCACTGCAGGAGGCACGGGTTGGATCCCTCGTCGGGGAACTAAGATCCCACATGCGGCGCGGTGCGGCCAAAAAAAAAGTAGTGACCACTGAGTATCTCAAAGCCTTTGAAAAGCAAATTGGGGCAGAAATGGGTCCTGGGATTCAGATTTAGAGATTTAGGCCTGATTCCACCTTGGAACCAACAAGGACATTGAGAGCCATATTGAATTGCAGGGTTTCCCAAGTCCTCTGTAGCCTTTACAGGCCTGATATCGGGGACAGGGCAGGGTAACCGCCTGAAGGATCTGTTGTTGGAGAGTTTTAAAGGACTTCATGTTGTTGGGTCCTTAAAAAGCTTCTTGCCAAGCAGACTCTCCCACCTTAGTATTTCATTCATTCATTCATTCATTCATTCATTCAAGAGATATTTGCCTTGCATCTGTTTTCCCAGGCTATGCTTAAAGTGCAAATACAAAAAACGAACAAGACATTATCCCTCCTCTCAAGTATAGTGCATGTTCACAATATAAACCATGGCAGGTAACTGAACAGTATTTTCATTTCATAGTCTACTCATAATAAATTACAACATGGACATTATTCAAGTACCTATATTTTGTTCTCAAGGTTTTAAATTGCCTTGCTATATAGTATCTAACATAATGAACTCTTAGCCTTAGAGTAATCAGTCACTCTGGTCAGGAGACATCATTGGCTTCAGTTTAATATCCTCCAGACTCATTTCCACTTGCATATGTTCTCTGTGTATATTTGTAATGTAAATTTAATATATGTGTATTAAGAGTAGAACTAATAAGAGTGAAATTGCTGCTTTCAGCATTGCTATCACTGTTAATCTAGTAATCATGCTAGTAGTCATCATTTGTTCCTAACAGTTTGCCAGGTTGAACCAAGAGTTTAGAATGCACTAGCTTTTGCAGAGATGCAGTATAGTATGCTGGTAGGGAGCAAAGCCTCTGGAGTCTGAATGCCTGGATTCAGGTTTCAGCTCCAGCACTTATTTGCAACTTATTTGTAAACTTGGGCAAGTTACCTAACATCTCTGTACCTGACTTTTCTCATCTGCAAAATGAGGATAGTAACAACATGTATCTAAGAGGCTTGTGGAATAGATTAAATGAGTTAAATATAAAGCGCTTAAACAGTCCTTTAAGTGCTATTTTTAATCTTCACAGAAGCCCAATGATAGTTATTATCCCATTTTACACATAGGAAACTGAGACTTAGAGAGGTTCAGCAACTTGCCCTAGGCCACAGTATAACTAATTCAAACCTAGGCCTCATTTCAAGGCTAATGCACCTAATTAAATATTATTCTGACTACTCTATGCTGCTCTAAATTATGAGAATAAGCCATGCTATCAAACAATAATTAGAATTTATTTGAATTCTTTTTTTAAATAAATTTATGTATTTATTTATTTTGGGCTGCATTGGGTCTTTGTTGCTGCGCGTGGGGGGCTTTCTCTAGTTGCAGAGAGCGGGGGCTACTCTTTGTTGCGGTGCGCGGGCTTCTCATTGCGGGGGCGTCTCTTGTTGCGGAGCACAGTCTCTCTGCTCTCGGCGCGCGGGCTTCAATAGTTGTGGTTCACAGACTCTAGAGCACAGCCTCAGTAGGTGTGGCACATGGGCTTAGTTGCTCCGCGGCATGTGGGATCTTCCTGGACCAGGGCTCGAACCCTTGTCCCCTGCATTGGCAGGCAGATTCTCAACCACTGCACCACCAGGTAAGTCCCTATTTGAATTCTTAAAATACAGTTGTTGGGACTTCCCTGGTGGTCCAGTAGTTAAGACAACCTGCTTCCAGCACAGGGGGTGTGGGTTTGATCCCTGGTTGGGGAACTAAGATCCCACATGCCTCGGGGCCAAAAAAACAAAACATAAAAACAGAAGTAATACTGTAACAAATTCAATAAAGGCTTAAAAAAAATGGTCCACATCAAAATAGAGTTGTTAAAATGCAATAAAACTGTGTTTCTTCTTTGTAGATGTTGATAATGGAAATTCTGGGCCAGAAATCAGGAGGTCTACCTAGTTAGAATTTTGAGCAAATGATGTTTCTGCCCACTTTCTCCAGATCTTTAAATAAAGAGTTTATATGTGATGATTTTGAAAAGCACTTCCATCTCAAATTCTATGATTCATCTTAATAAAGTATTATTTTAAACAGGAAAAATTGCCTTTCTCACAAAAACACAAAGCTCTGAAGTAAGCAGTCACCTCTGAAAATTTTTGATGAACAGAAGTACTATGAGTAAAATTAAAATATTTAATGATGAATTTAAATATATCCTATTTTGCATATTTTAAAAATAGTTGTATAATTAACATTATGGTATAGTTTCCCTAATTATTGGAAATGTGCAGTTATAAAATCTTGGAATTTTGCAAAATAGCTCTTCCTTTGTGAGGGAAAATACACTTAATCTCTTTAATTAACAATCTCTTATTTACCTTGTAAATCTCCTTTCAGTGCAAACATATGCTTAGAGAAGAGATTAATTTAAGTGTCTTTTCACTAATTACAGAGATTAGGAAGTGGCTGCCTGGACTATTTTCCAAAGGATAAACTTTACAAAAGTATTGAATACAGCAGCTCACGGAGAAGATCCTACTGGTTTGGGGGTAAGTAATTCTAAAGGTTTTCTTTTCCTTAGAATGTCCCATGAATACACTTCAGATGGAAGTATGGCTCTCAGAAGATACCAGCTAAGAATCCAATCAGTTTTAAGCAGAGCCAATCCATTTATAGCATATGCAGTTTCCAGTGACCTAGATCTATGGATGCCATCTGTCCTTAGTTTGATGACAGGGTTGAAAAATGGGTTAGGTTGGCAGATAGGAAGCCCTGCAACCTCTGTCTAACTACAAACAATACAACATTCCAAGCTTTTTGAAAACTATCCTGAAAATTTTCCTGTGGGCATATTTGTGTTACCTGAAAAACTGGATTCCCCTCTTGGTGGGTGTCAAGCCAAAAGACACAACCAAGCCAAAGAGCTTGGAGAGAAGGAAGGATTTAGTACTTGCAGCAAGAACACCAGGGATATTTCCCAAAACAGTGTCTCTCCGAACAGCAAAACTGGGGAAGTTTTACGATAAGGGTGCATGCATATTTATGAAAGGGCCCAGGTGGTGTATGCATATTCATGAGGGGCTTGAGCAGAGGAGAATTCAGCCTAGAATTGGGGCAAAGGCTGACGGAGTTTCAGCTCTAGTTGGTTGAAGTCATCAGGGTTAGCAAAGGTCAGCACCATCATTCCTTAAGTTCCAGTGAGTCTTGGGGTTGAGTGCTTGAGGGGGTTTTGGATCCTGCAAAATAGCTCAAGAATGTGCCTCAGGCTAACCTTTACCTTCAAAACAGAACTGGGAGTCTTTACAACTGATTTATTATCTCCCTGACCTGGTCAAGAGCAAAAGCCTTGTGGCCAGGCTTAGATCACAAAATGGCTGAGGCCTAAAATGGCTTCTCTTACGTCAAAGAAATTATGTCTGGTTCCGTTCCTCTGAGGACCCTCTGCCCTGTCTGCCGATGCTTGCGCTTGTTATAGAGAATCCTACAATGTCTGAACTAGGAGGGACCTTAGGTTCGCTATTTCACAACAAATGTGTTTGTCACACTGTGCAAGCCACTTGAAGTACAGAGAAGAATATGAGAGTCCTTCCTCTTATGGAGCATATAGTCTACTAAAAATCATTTAATCTGGTGTCCTCATTTATAGATGAGGAGGCTGGGGCACAGAGGGGAGGATAGAGGAGCTCAAGGACACACAGTGAGATGAAGCAGGGCTGGGGCTGGAGCCCAGGGCTCCTGATGCCACTCACAGTGTTCTTTCCACTGCATTTGCTTCTACACTGGTGTCAACTTAAAAAATATTTACAACCTAAAAGTTGAGGGTTATATTTTATTCGGCAGGAATTTTTAGGACTTCAACTCGGGAGGCAGCATCCCAAGTAGCCCTGAGAGAACTGCTCCGAGGAGTCGGGGGGGAGCTAGGATATATAGGAGTTTTGCAACAAAGGGCAGGTAGTCGGGAACATCAAAAGATTACTGTTAATTAAAGAAAACCATATATGTCAAGTTAAGGAATTTAGGGCTTTTCTAGGTATGGGAAGATGCAAGAGTCTGGGCTCACTGAAATCACTCTTTTTTTTTGAAGATTTATTTATTATTTTTTTATGTATTTTATTTATTTTTGGCTGCGTCGGGTCTTAGTTGCGGCATGCGGGATCATCGTTGGGGCATGCGGGATCTTTCCTTGCGGCGCACCAGCTCTTCATTGTGGTGCGCCTGATCTCAGAGAGGCAGCAGTGAGTGGTGGTGTGAAGCGAGATCTTAATTCCCTGCCCAGGAACTGAACCTGGGTAACCTGGATGAAAACCAGGAATCCCAGCCACCACACCCCCTGGCTCTTGCCCCCAGTAAAAAATACATTTCTCACGGAGGCAAAACTGTAAAACAGGTACAAAGTTTATCGTTAGAGACATAGCACAGCAACAAGTGGGAGAGCACACAGAGAATGTTTGTTAAGACAGAAGCAAGGCAGAGATGCACACCCGGAGAGAAAGGGTGCGGGCATCCTCCCTAATGAGGAGGAGCGCAGTGAAGAGGTGGTTAGGTCATTTATATAGGGCAATTCTTCCCGGTCTTTGTTTACCTTTGGCCAATTATCTGGTTTCTTTTTCCACACGTGACCTGCCTCAGGAGTCTCCACAACATGTGTGCGCAACGTTTTTCCAAGATGGATTACAGCCCAGAGGCCTATGGGACAGCCTTAGCATCACATATTACTTCACATATTATGGGGTGGTGCCCCCTCCTTTTTTAAATTTTTTTAATTTTTTGGTCTTCATTGCTGTGTGCAGGCTTTCTCTAGTTGCGGCGAGCCGGGGCTACTCTTTGTTGTGGTGCGCGGGCTTCTCATTGCGGTGGATTCTCTTGTTGTGGATCACGGGCTCTAGGTGCACGGGCTTCCGTAGTTGTGGCATACGGGCTCAGTAGTTGTGGCTCACGGCCTCTAGAGCTCAGGCTCAGTAGTTGTGGCTCACGGGCTTAGTTGCTCCATGGCATGTGGGATCTTCCCGGATCAGGGCTCAAACCCGTGTCCCCTGCATTGGCAGGCGGATTCTTAACCACTGAGCCACCAGGGAAGCCCCCCAACTTTTTTGACCACCAAGGAGGCTTTCTGTGCATGTGCAATGTTTTCCATGCCCTAAGGATGATCTCTTGATCTTTTAACAGGGTTTAGTCCTACTCTGTCCCTGCCATAAAAATGTCCAATGTCTGGTGATTTACCCTATTTCTGTTGCTGGTTTTTATATTGAGGTGCAGATCTCGAAATGTAGACAGGAGTCCGGTCATAAATGTGTAGTCCGGAGCCCATTTGTCTTTTGCCTCAGGAAATGTAAATGGGGCTGGTAATGAATGTCTGGCCTGGAGCCCATCTTCTTCTCACCCCAGGAAGTGTGAACAGGAGGCCAGTTGTAAATGTCTAGCCTGGAGCCCATCTATCTCCTGCCTCATGCGGGCTTGTCACTAGTTGTGGTATGTGGGTTTTCTCTTCTTTAGCTGTGGCACGCAGACACCAGGGCACATGGGCTCTGTAGTTTGGGGCATGCAGGCTCTCTAGTTGAAGCACAAGAGCTCAGTAGTTGTGGCACGTGGGCTTAGTTGCCCCGCCGCATGTGAGATCTTAGTTCCCCAAACAGGACCCGTGTCCCCTGCATTGTAAGGTGGATTCTTTACCACTGGACCACCAGGGAAGCCCCTGAAATCACTCCTTTGATATGCAGGATACTGGGGCCAGTATCCTGTGTTTTCATATCCCGAGTTTCCTCTGGGCTTACCAGCTCACCATAGGCTGTGACTTCAATCGCTGATGACTGTGACATCCTTTGTTTACTGATATGGCAGGAAATATTCCATTTCTCACTGGTTACCTATTCTTGTCAGGAGGTCAATTCTGGCAACTTTCAAATGTAGGCTGAAATTCTTCTGGAAAACTGTGGTGGGTTTTTTGTTTTAAGTGTGTTTTTTTTTTAATCTATTTTATTGAAGTATAGTTGATTTACAATGTTGTGTTAATTTCTGCTATACAGTAAAGTGATTCAGTTATACATATATATACATTCTTTTTCATATTTTTTTCATTATGGTTTATCACAGGATATTGAATATAGTTCCCTGTGCTATACAGTAGGACCGTGCTGTTTATCCATTCTATATATTATAGCTTGCATCTGCTAATCTCAAATTTCCGATCCATCCCTCACACACACACTGCCTCCGCCCGCTCCTTGGCAACTGCAAGTCTGTTCTGTATGTCTGTGAGTCTGTTTCTGTTTCGTAGATAAGTTCATTTGTGTCATATTTTAGATTCCATGTATAAGTGATATCATATGGTATCACTTTCTCTTTCTGACTTACTTCACTTAGTATGATAATCTCTAGTTGCATCCATGTTGCTGCTAATGGCAATATTTCATTCTTTTTTATGGCTGAGTAGCTTTCCATTATATATATGTACCACATCTTCTTTATCCATTCATCCATTGATAGACATTTAAGTTGTTTCCATGTCTTGGCTGTTGTAAACAGTGCTGCTATGAACATTGGTGTGCATGTATCTTTTCGAATGATAGTTTTCTCTGGATATATGCCCAGGAGTGGGGTTGCAGGATCATACTATTTTTAGTTTTTTGAGGAACCTCCATACTGTGGAAAGCTGTGGTTTTTAAAGGGAATGATATGGGACTTCCCTGGTGGTCCAGTGGTTAAGACTCTGAGCTTCCACTGCAGGGGGCCCAGGTTCAATCCCTAGTTGGGGAACTAAGATCCTACATGCCATGCGGCCAAAAAAAAAAAAAGGTAATGATGTGATGGAGAATACTTGGTGAGTTTTAGCTGCTGTTTCTGCCTGTAGACTGTTCTTCCTAGAACTAGGTAGGCTGGTCATGCCCATAAGAGACTCATCTCCTAGAATTTCTTTAAGCAGAGCCCCAGAAGAGATGAGGACTGGGTTCTCCCACCTCCACCCTCTGGCATCTCAGGGGACAGCTAGTTGCAGAGGAACATTACCCAGAGTAGCTGAGATTAGGTCCTAGTCACGTACCTTCAGTCCTAGCAGATGTCCACACTGGCCACATCTTCTGGTCTCTTTTTTTTCTCTGTTTCACCAGCAACCAGTATAGGACCTGCACAAATTAGGCGCTTAGGGGGTGTTTCCTGAATGAGTGTATGCATGAGTATCTCTCTTTCTCTTTAGTTCTCGCCTTGTTAGTTGTTGGGGGTGATGCAAGTAAGTCTAGGAAACATTTA
Source organism: Aethalodelphis obliquidens (assembly GCF_003676395.1). Classification (NCBI taxonomy): domain Eukaryota; kingdom Metazoa; phylum Chordata; class Mammalia; order Artiodactyla; family Delphinidae; genus Aethalodelphis; species Aethalodelphis obliquidens. The sequence continues at coordinate 20,394,378 of NW_020837951.1, forward strand.
ATAATTCTTTTTATTTGAATATAGTGTATCATCCATTATTGACATTATTTAATTTCTAGGCCAGTGGCTCTCAAAGTTTTTGGCCTCAGGACTTCCTTGCACTCTTAAAAATTACTGGGGACCTCAAACAGCCTTTGTTTATATAACTTGTAGATTGGATTCTACTCTGCCACCTCCTTTTGACATTAAAACTGAGATATTTTAAAAATAGTTACATATTAACTCATTAAAAAAATAAAACTATTGCATGTAAACATAAATAACAATTTTACGAAAAATAAACATACTTTTGAAAACAAAAAATTTTGGTTGGAAGAGAGTGGTATTGTTTTACATTTTTGCAAATCTCTTTACTGTTTGGCTTAAACAGAAGACAGTTGGAGTCTCATATCTGCCTCTGCATTCAATCTATTGCAGTATGTTGTTTGGGTTTTAGTATAAGAAGAAAATCAGGCCTCACACAGAGACATAGTTGGAAAAAGGAGTATTGGAAAAAGGAGTATCTCACAGACTCCCTGAAAGGTCTCAGGAATCCCCAGCAGTCCTGAGACCACACTTTGAGAACTGCTGGTCAGGTCATCAGCTGTATTGTCTCATTTAGTGTCACTGTCTCCCACATCTCATTCTTACTACAGAATAACCTCATGACCCTGGCACACTGATTTAGAGAAGTGTCACAGTGAAATTATTTAATAGCAATCCAGCAAGCTAGGAAGGTTATATAGCCTTTTAGAATAACTAAGGCTCTTTTTCAAGAAGCTTTATTACTGGTGTAAATTATTCTCTCTCCCTCTCTTTTTTTTGGCCACACCTCGTGGCTTGCAGGATCTCAGTTCCCCGACCAGGGATTGAACCCGGGACACAGCAGGGAAAGCCCGAATCCTAACCACTAGGTCACCAGGGAACCCCCTCATTATTTCCAAATACACACTCTTAGTATTTATTTTATTACGGCAGAATATATTTACATAGCATACAATTTATTATTATTTATTATTATTGTTTAGTACATAGACAACATTATGCAACCATCACCACTGTCTAGTTCCAGAACATTTTCATTGCCCCAAGGCAGCGTTGTACCTATTAAGTAGCCATTCCCCATTACCCCATCCCTTGGCAACCACTAATCTGCTTTCTGTCTATAGATTTGCTGATTATGGGTATTGCATAGAGATGGATTCATACAATATGTGGCCTTTTGTGACTGGCTTCTTTTGCTTAGTATTATGTTTTCAAGGTTCACCATGTTATACTATGTATCAGTACCTCATTCCTTTTTTTTTTTTTTTTTCCACTGGGCCACGCAGCTTGCAGGATCTTAGTTCCCCTACCAGGGATTGAACCTGGGCCCTTGGCAATGAAAGCGCAGAGTCCTAACCACTGGACTGCCGGGAATTCCCAGTACTTCATTCCTTTTTATGGCTGAATAATATTCATTGTAGGTATAAACCTCATTTTGTTTATTCATTTATCTGTTGATGGATATTTGGGTTGTTTTCCCCTTTTGGCTATCGTGAACAGCGCTGCTATGAACATACATGTATAAATTTTGGTTCGAACACCTGTTTTCAATTCGTTGGGCTATATCCCCAGGAGTAGAATTGTTGGATCACATAATAATTCTATGTTTGACTTACTGGGGAACATCTTAATATTTTCAAAATTAGTTTTGTTTTTGCTTTTGTTTATCTGCTAATGCTGTATTGGAGGATGCATTCCCAGGGCCATAAGAGTGAGGCAGAAAAAGGAGGAAAGCAAATACCTACAGTTTGTCTTTTTCAAAAAAAGCATTTTTACATAACCATACTACCTACCATTATTGTGCCTTACACAGTTAACAGTGTGTATTCTTCTTTTTACTAAACAGGGAACACAACTTCCAGCAGCCACGTGGAATGCTATTCAGGTGCCATCTGAAACGAGCTCTTCCCCAGAAGGTCTCACGCAGGTTCTGTGCAGTGATGGGGAAACTGCAGAGCAGACTCAAATACAGCACTTATAAATACAGGTACAGCAGCCCTCCCTTGAGTGGGATCCCAAGTTTTACGCCGCATTACAATTCTCCCCTAAAGAAAGAGAAGGCCCAGAGCCATCACTGATGACCTTCCCTGAACAGTCAGTTTGGTCTGTTTCCTTTTGGATAAGAAACATCTTAGTAGGTAGTGTCTGCAGCCACAGAGAGAGGGGCCCTACATCTTTGGGAATCATCTCTAGAGTGAGCAAAGACTCTGGGCTTCTTCCTTTATCAGATTCCAGTCATTCACTCATTCTGAGCATTTACAGAGTTAATAATACCATTTCTGGTGATGTCAGCATGTCTCCTTTCTCTACTCCTTTTCTATCTTTCTCCTCAGCCTGGCCTGAATTCCTACCATAACCCACACTCTTCTTCCCCTTGCTCCACTGTGCACCCTATACCATTGGGCCCCTCATTTTCCATCCTCTCTTTAGCAGGCCCGATGGATTTAGAGACGAGAGAACTCAAACTAAAGCTTTTCAAGAGTATAGCCCAGCCCACGTGGATACCGTCTCTGTTGTTGCTGCTCTGAACTCAGACCTCTGTGTCTCCGGAGGAAAAGATAAGGTGGGGTGTGCAGTGCTTCCCAGGGAACCAGCTTATTGCAGAGAAGGGAACGGAAGGGAACCCTGCATTTCTAGCAGCAACGTTGAGTAGTGTTAAAAATATGGGCTTTAGAGTTAGAAAGACTGGGTTTAAATTCCTGCTCTGCAACTTCGTATTACTTTGGGCAAGTCTTTTAATTCTCTTGAGCTTCAGTCTCCTTATCTATTAAGTGGGGATAGTAATGCCAACTGCACAGGACCGTTGCGAGGACTGAATGGTAAGACGCTTGGTACTCTGCCAGACCACCCACATGATTTTTATGAATGACAAGTATCCTTATTCCAGCCCGTCCATTTGTAACCTACCTGCAGACACAGGAGTTATAGCAGCAAAAGGAAACTTCTAGTCTCTTTTATGCCTCTCTTCTGCCAAAATGTCTACTTTGGTGTGCATCGTGATTCCTCCCATTGTCACTAAATCTCTTTGCTTTCTCTCCCTCATATTTGGATCTATTGTAGCACTCAGATCTAGGCTCTTGCTGGCAAAAATGTTGATTATTTTGTGATAAATAATGCCTCTAATTTTCGGTAGCCATTTAGAATCTTCAAATTCCATTTTCATACTGTATTTCCTTGATTCTAAGATGCACATTTCTGCATTTTAACACCTCTGAAATCGGGATGCATCTAAAAATTGATGATATCACCATTTAATTAGCAGCATTTTGTCTTAACATCTATATCATCTTAGACGTATGAAATTTTATATATATGATCCTTACCTGTGAGGGGTAGATAGAGGAAGGGTTATCCTCTGTTTTGCAGATTAATAAACTGGGATTTAATTAGGTCAAGTGCTAACACGCTCCTTATTCCCTAGCAATGAACTACAGAGACTGGGCCAGAGAATGCTCTGAAATCCTGTTTAGGGGGAGAAATACAATAAAATAGAAAAGTATGTACCTGGAAAAAGGATGGAAGGAAATTTTAACAATGATTCTCTCTGGCAGATGGGATATGGATGAGATATTTTGAAATTAAAAAAAAAGGATCTGTTTCACAACAATGTGACTATACTTTTAACACTACTGAACTGTACACCTAAAAATGATTAAGATGGTAAATTTGAAAAAAAAGAAAAAGTATGATACAGTTTTAGGGGAAAAAATCTAATCCCACGTAGATTTTCCTTCAGGATCTACAACCAGAAGAACCTCAACCTAAATCAGTTCCCCCAGGGGAGTGTTATCCCAAGCCCATCCGTAAGGTTCAGAGGAGTGGCCCAGTGGCTTGGGGAGAGACAGAAGAACTCAAAGTAGGGGGGCATAAGGACCGAGCAACAATAAAACCTTGATAGAGAGGGAGAAATTAGGTAGAGAATGAGGTAAAGGCTTGTTGTTTCAGTTCAACTAAAATATTCTAATGACTCTCTGCAGACAGTTGTGGCCTATAACTGGAGAACTGGAAATGTGGTGAAAAGGTTGAAAGGACATGAGCGTGAAATCACAAAGGTAATTGTCATATGATTATTATCATGGAGGGAATTTGGAATTGAATAAAGGAATGTCTAATAGCTCTAGGTAGTAAGAGTGATTGAATATTCAGTGTTAAGGAAAAATGCTGGGGCTTCATTTGATGGTGTGAAGCCCTACTCCAGGAAAAGCAAAGCAAACCATTCACTAGCTATTGTTACAGGTATAGGAGACTAAATTTTTGTTTCATTATTAAGCCCTTCATAGCCCGAGTGGGAAATAGAGAAGGCTGAGATTAACTCTCCCTGACCTATCCTAGCCTAACAGGGTCTTGTATTGAAGGCTTACTGAGTGTTTACTATAGCTAGGGAAATGACAAACTCTCCATGCTCAGGAACCTTTTAGCCTAGCTGGGGAAATGTTTAAAAAGCCAACAACAGTTAAATAAAAATTAATTTGTTAAAGAGCATTAAATAGTAGACTGAGCTTCCAGTGAAAATGGTAATGTCAATTTATATAACTCGCCTCTCTGAAGTCCACCTAAATGAACTAAAAATTCACAAGCAAACTCCATCATAATGAAACTAGGCATCAGCGACAATCACACAGCACAGAATATACTTACCTACCAGGGACACTGCATTTGGAACCAGCCTGAGAAAGAACTCCAGGCTCTAGCAGTCTTATCTCCAGCTCTTTTTCCCATTTTCAAGTCCAATGAAACAAACACACTGGAGCTTTTTTTTCTTGAGCAGATAGCTTGTATTCACAAATCAGGCCAGTTCTTCAGTGCCTCTCGCGACAAGATGGTCATGATGTGGGACTTGCAAGGCTCCTCACAACCAAGGCAGCAGTTCTCCGGCCACAGCATGGTGGTCACTGGATTGGCTGTGAGTCCAGGTAAGGTAAAGCTAGCTGATCTCTTCCCAACACCGTTGTACTTTCTGAAAAGCCCTGTTCCAGGCCTATCTCATGAACCGTCTTCTTGCCACTGTTTCCAAAGACACATCACAGCTATGCACTGGCTCTCGTGACAACACCCTCCTTCTGTGGGATGTGGGGACCGGACAGTGTGCGGAGAGAGCATCAGTCTCCAGGAACCTGGTATGAACTCAAACTTGGTACAGAGCAGGGCAGCAGGAGGGAGCATGGGGTGAGGAAGGGCCTGGGAAAGAGATCAGGAGACACATGACCAGGCACTAGAGGACTGGGTCCTAATTACTGCTCACCCCCCAACTCTCTGTTAGACCCCGGCCTCTCAGGGTTATCGGATTAGATGATCTCTTAAGTTCTTCCACCCCAGAGAACAACTCCACTAGTTTATATTGGAGTTTTAAATGGTGTCCTCACTTATTCCTTCAAAACATAGTTATTCCATATCTTCTGTGGACCAGATACTGTGCCAGAAGCAGGGTTAGTGACCCAGGGCACAGTCCCTGGGCTTCAGGAGCTCACAGTTTATGCTTATTGTGTGTTCTGTATATGTAACACTATGCAGAGAAATAAGCATGACCTTTTGCTGTATGTGTAATTTGCTCTGCTTATGAAGACCAGTGTTTTCTGTAGCAAACTGGTATATCAACTCCACAGCCTTTGGGGTCAGTCATACCTGGATTCAAATCATGGATTCCTTACTTTTTAGGTGTGCTACCCCAAGAAACTTACTTAGAGTCTCAGTGTCTTCATTTATACAATGGGGAGAATTATATCACCTCACATGGTAATGTCCTTTAGTGGTTGTCAAATGCCAGTCATAGTCATCTTTTCCAGTTTTGAAGACAACTGCCCATGGAAGCATGTGCTTGCCCTGTGCCCCTCCATATTTGTGCAGGTTTCTGGAAGAAAAGAAAATCGTGTTACCCTGGGTTGTTCTGAAAACTGTTTCATGTCTGTCCAGCAGGGGCTGCAGGGATAAAGCAAAACAAGAACACTCTTCCTGAACCCCGTGAGGCCTCAAGCTAGGGTTTCGTTGATCTCACTTTAGAACAGGGGCTGCTCTCCTTAGGTGTAACCCAGCCAGCGGTGTTTGGGTTTCAGGCACTCTAAGAGTGCCTGCATGCATTTTGGGGCTCACAACTGGCCCAGCTGCTTCCATTGCTGCTGATAACCTAGGAACTGCAGGTCGAGCATGACTGGTGGGAATCTGCAAAACATAAAATCCCTCTAAGTCAGATGTGCTAGGTTCGACATCTTTGAGAAGTGATGGCAGAGATGCTATTTAGCGAGATTTCCAGGAATTACAGCAGAGGAATGACATGGTATGGAGAAGTTTTGAAAATTTTGCCTCTTCCAGGTCACTCACCTGTGCTGGGTCCCCAGAGAACCTTATATACTCCAGACCTCTGAAGATAAAACCATCAGGTGGGCTTACTAAGCAGCAAGAAAGTGTTTCTGGTGAAGGTTTGTGGCTCCCATGCTTACATAACCTGTTCCTACTCTGCTTCTCCACATTGCTTCTCCTTCCACCCCTCTGCCCCTCGCCAGTGCTGGGGTCTCTCTGATTTGGGTGGATCATGGATCATGTGGTTAGAGGTTGAGTGGCAGGAGGTCATCTTGTTCTGACCGGTTTCCAAGCAGCTGATTCTGCCAGCCCCCACTGTGGAGATGTGTTCAGAGTAAACTCAGAGTCAGTCACTCACTCGTCCCGCCCCTCAAGCGGCCCTTGCTTGGCTCCATATGTTCTCAATCACTCAGCCCTCTGGTGAAGCCCTCCCTGTGGAAGTAGGGTCAGAATCACCATCAGGCAAGTCAGGTGAAGTAAACCCTTCTTAGACTAGAAAGCATGACCAGAAACTTTGGATCTCAGAAGAGATTCTACTTACAAAATGGGAGGAAGGAGATAAAGAGGTAAAAATGAGACAAGAGGCAAAACAAAACAGTCCCAGTAGACCCCATGGCTCAGGTTGGCCAAGACCTATAAATCTTCTGTATCTGATTCTGGAATGATGACTGCTCCTCTCCATCATGATAAGTATCTTTAAAAATTTTTTTTAAATCGCAGACACAGAAATATTCTCTTGTCTGTTGAAAGTAGTATCCCAAAGGACCAAATTAACAAATTAACTTGTACAATTAAGATACTTGGTCTAAATTCCTGTTAATTAGATCTCAGAATAGAAAGAACTCAGATGTCATTCAGTTTGGTTATTTCCTGCCAGCTTTGGAGTCTCTGAGATTGATCTGGTTCACGTTGCTGTTTTTAGGTAAATCACGGCGTTCCATTCTGACTGGCCAAGGCGGCAAAGAGCCAAGACTTTGCCGTTAACAAGTTGTTACAGGTGCCTTTCAGCACATTTACTATAAACCCATTCCCTGCTGTAATTTCTTTCAGATTATGGGACAGTCGGGGGCTGCAGGTAGCTCATGTATTTCCCGCAAAGCAGCACATCCAGACCTACTGCGAGGTCAGTGAGGATGGACACAAGTGTATCTCCTGCAGCAGCGGCTTTGGAGGCGAAGGCTGTGAAGCCACGGTGAGAGACTGCAAGGTTCCAGGTGTTTGGTTGCTGATGAGAAACGACTTCCTCTGGCTTCCTGCCTGTACTGGGCTACACAGGCAGGCTCTACTAATGTCTCAGGCCTATTCCAAGTGCATACTGTCAGTGATCCTTTGCATTCCAGACACTTCTTCCAAGAAACCACCATTGCCTAAGCTCTCTGCATTGGTCGCAGAAAAGAGGAATGCGATGAAAGTCAAGATAGGAAGGCATTAAATACAGAACCAGCCTGTTAATGTCCCTACTCCCAACAGAACTTAGAAAGGGGAGGGACTGTTTGAAGAACCAAGTGTGCTCCCACTGTACGTGTGGTCACAGTAAAGGAGTTCAAGCTCTTCGGGAAGTTTGGAGCTCTAGTGTTGGTTGAGGGCCCATCCCATCCCTAACCCATATACCTTTCCTTGCAGTTAATTTCGGGATTGATTGCCTAGGCTCCTCCGAAGTACCTTGGATTTCTTTCTTTCTTTCTTTCTTTCTTTTTTTTTTGGTTGCACCACACAGCTTGCAGGATCTTAGTTCCCCGACCAGGGATCAAATCCGTGCCCTCAGCAGTGAAAGCAGAGTCCTAACCACTAGACTGCCAGGGAATTCCCAGCACCTTGTATTTCTAATTGTGAGATATCAGTTTAAAGGCTTATCTATAATCCAAATAGGACAATTACAGTTCCCATTTTATTGGACACTTACTATGTGCAAGGCACTGGGCTGAGCACATTATAGTGCATTATCTCATTTAATCCTTAAAACAACCTTGTGAGTTAGGTATTATTATAGTTCCCATTTTACAGATGAGGAAATAGAGGCACGGCAAGTTGAAATCTCTTGTACAAGACCACACTAGTAAATGGTAGGTTGAGGTGTTGAATCCCAGGCTATTGATGTAGCATCTCTTCTCCAGGCTAAGCATTTCCAGCTCTTATAACTGTTCCTTGGATGACATGGTGTCCAGTGATTTCATTATTTTTTGGGCACAATTCCATCTGCTCTTGTCTGTGAGCATTATTCTCCAGGTGTGGTCTGATTTGTATCAACAAGAGTGGGCTGGCAGGACTATCATCTCCCTAGTTATAGAATCTAGTCTTCTTATACCAAGATTCAGTGTCTAGGCATTACATCGGAAGATCTGCACCTGTACGTACTTATGAGAAGGTGCTCCTAACTATGGGGCCCCACAGGACCCACAGATGCCAAGAGGCTGTCATAAGGCAGCTCTTGAGCTGTCATAGAAGAACCCCATTCTGTCCCGTCGTGCTACAGGACTTGGAGCTTTCACTAACCATGATGATAATAATGAAGGCAACAACCCTCTGGCACATCCTTAACCTGGGTTGTTTGAGGCATAGTTGTTGCTGAAATAGTCACCGCATGGCTGGATGCTTGGGTGTGTGGATGGGATGGATGAAGATAAGGGTGTCTATGAGGAGGTAAGTGGAGGGAATAGGTGCATCATGAGACGCCGGGGAGAGGATATCAGTGAATGAAGCATGTCTAAAGCTGGAGAAATACGTACATGTGAGCCAGCCTCTGTCATTACTTTGCAGTTGTGGGACCTAAGGCAGACGCGGAACAGAATCTGTGAGTACAAGGGGCACTTCCAGACTGTAGCATCCTGTGTCTTTCTACCAAGAGCATTAGCCTTGATGCCCATGATTGCTACCTCATCGCATGACTGCAAGGTGAAGATCTGGAACCAAGACAGTGGAGGTAAGGAGCCTGCTGTTAATGCTTCTCAAGGATACATGAAGTCCTACAGGCTTCCTTAAAACTCTTCCTTCCATAGCTCAGCATATACAAAGCCACCCATGTCCTGCCACTGTCCAGTCCCATAGTGGTTAAGAGATGACACCAAGAGGCCAGAATCTTTGTCCAATCTCTGCTAGGAGCTGTCACCATGTAACCCCTGGTATCTTGTTGTACAGATTCATTCCTGAGAGCTCACATGTATTTTGATTCTTTTATTCTTTCTACCTGAAGTTCCTCATCTGGTTTTAACTTGTGTTGCTCAAAATGTCTGGAAAAGAGAACGAGAATTGCCATTTTAAAATTCATCCTCGAGGACAAAAATGAGACCCTTAGCTCAGAGGGCATGAGGTGGGGTAAGGATAGTCTCAGAAAGGCTCTGCCCTCTCTTGACTCTGCAGCCAAGGTTTGGGATCGCAGTAAGGCAGTGACACTTCAAAGCACCAGAGAAAAAGATGTTTAGGGAACAAGCTGCCCAGAGCCCTCCATGCAGTGGTGCGGCAGAACCAGCTCCTACTGGCTGATTGTTAACTATTCAGGAATATCCGATATGGTCGTGGTGGGAGTATTTACACCATGAGAACTGGCAAATGCCATGAATGGAGGTAGTCTTCTTTTCCTTCCAAAAAGCCAGTTTACCAGCACCCCACTGCCCCAGTGCTATTCTGTCCTGGACACTGGCTTCTGCCAGACACAGGGGTAACATTAATTTAGAGAACCTCAAGCCAGATCCCTTTGACAGTCATCTCCCAGAAACTCAGCTCCCAGCAGGGGAGGATAGGGTCGCTCCCTCAGAGAAAAGGTGTGGGATCACGTCTAGTGGCTCACAAGCCAGGTGTGGGATCACGTCTAGTGGCTCACAGCGAGTGCAGCCTGGCTGCACCCTCCCGTGGAGTTGTGGGAGGAGGGGGAGAGCAGCTGTTCTAGATGCAGGAATCAAAAACCTGAGCCAGGGAGAACCAGGTGTGCAAGCGCTGCCCTGCCTGTTAGGTATGAAAGTGTAGCTCTTAGACGAGCAGAGCCTGCAAGATGCAAATGGAGGAGACTGGGTCAGCTGGCAGCCTCAGGCCGCCCTTCAGCTCCCCCATCATCCTTTGTCCTGAAGGGAGCTAGACCCCAGGGAGCCAGCAGCGGAAGATCAGTGTTCTTATCTGTTTTCTCTGAGCTGACCCATGCTTTGTTCTCTGGGCAGGTGTCTGAGGGTAGCATTTTAACATGGCCTTGCGGTGAGGCCCCAGTTGTCCAACGTACTTCCAGGTGGCATACGTCTTGTTGGGTCCACATGCCATTCTCTAGACTTGACGTCTTGGGGTTGACTTCCCCTCTGATGCACGTTCCTCTGAGGCACACAGTACCTCTCTCTTCTGGGTTAGATGCACATAGCACGTGCTTTATTTCTGGGGGTTTCTTACAAAGACACTGCCTTTCATGACATGTGCACTCTTGGCCTAACGCGCTGGTTCCCCCTTCCTTCCCAGCCTGCCTTTTCACCTTGTCTCTGGATGGATCAGGACCTTTGACTTCCCTGGCTGTGGCTGACACCGTCTCCTTATTGTGTGCAAGTTTCAGCAGAGGAATTCGCTTACTCAGGGTGGACGATAGCCGAGGGCTGGAACTGCAGGAAGTGGCAGGATTCTGAGGCCAAGACACCTTCACTGGACAATAGCAAACTGTGGCCCCTCCTTACTCAGTGTGACTTTGTATTTTTCCATGTTCTCTTGGGGGGAGGGCCATGTGGAATGGTGTTCTTTGCTTAGGCTCCCTTGGAAGGTATATCAGTGTTAGAAGCCAATTTAAGTCTAGTGGTTCAAACTCAGGTGCAGAGATTAGAAATATGGACTCAACCATAAGGTTCTCAAACTAAGTTAAATCCAAATGCGATTTTTAGTGAGCTTTGGGGACTGCTCTTCAAAAAAAATTAATGGGCCTCTTGCTTTCTGAGATGGCCCACACTCTGTCCGTGGAGTGTGTTTCTCCCAAGGCTGTCTCGCCTTTTGAGACAGACCGCATTCTGTCTATGGAATGTGTATCTCTCTCTAAAAAAATGTTTATGGCTTGGAATGATGACCTGTAGGTATAAGAGTGATAGGCCTCTGTCTGTGAGAGTCAGAACACAGGTCTGAGTCTATTGAACTGACCTTTCCCATGTCTCCACGAAAGAAGAAAATGCAGCAAAGAGAGAAACTCTGTTTTGGTTGCCTCGCAATTATCTAGATGGGAAAGAATAGTGCAGCTCCATGGAGGAAATGGATTGTAGACATGAGATTAAGCTCTAATCACAGCCCCTCAGCAATGTGAAGAATCAATGTTAGGGCAAGAAAGCAAAAGCCTTGGCTTCTACTCGGTGTAGTCGCAGAGGGGAGGTGGCAAATCCCTAGACCGGTGCTAGGGCTGCACAAACACGAGACCTGCGCTGGCGTGAAGAGGCCGGCCACCGCAGCGCCTCGCCCACAGTTAGACGAGTTATCAAACCCGTTCCGTGGATAAGAAAATGCAGAGATGAAGCCTAAAAAAATTGCATTTGTATATTTTAACATTTTTACTTAGTTTTATACAACTCTTTCTGGGGAATGGCCAGAATAAGGCAAAGGGAATCTCTGCAACAACAATGGAACATATAGAAAAAAGCAGAAAGATGGATTCAACTGTGCCAGCCACTGAGCCCCCCTCGGTGAGGAGGAGCAGGATGCTCGGCTCTGTCTGTGTGGCCCCCAGGAGCTCAGTCCCCAGCCTGGTGCTCACAAGCCTGCTTTCCTCCAGGAAACAGTCACTCCTGCAATCAGGCAGGTCCATACCTAAGGCAGCTGAGGCCTGGAGAGTCCCTTTCTGATGAGTCCCAAAGAAAGATTTAGCATTCGTCCTCTCTGGCCCCTGCCTGTCCCTGATACCAGTGGCTGACAGCCATCTTCCTTGTCCCCTCCTGCTCCTCTTTGGGGCCACCTCCCCCACGCTGCCTCCAGTCACGAGGCAGGAGAATCTTAAGCTCGTGCAAAGCGTCAGACCTGAATTGGACTCTCCATTTCCCCATGTAGCTGGATGATCTTGGGAAAGTTATAAAACCTGTTTCCTCACTTATAATATGGAGCTTCATAATCAGACGTTTTTTACGGGGCTGTTCCAAGGATTCAACTGTGTTAAATGTCAGGCAAGCTAGTGGGTGCTTACAAATGGCAGCCACAGCTCCTTAGCACCCGCTCTGTCCAGACTAAACGCTCACACAACACATTTACCACTCCTTCACCCGTTCTCCTTAGATGGTATTTTCTAAACCTTTAGCCACTGTTCAGCTTCCCTGTGATTCCCTAAGTTATGGATCTTTGAGCTCTGAAAGGACAAAGTGGGTGGTGGGAGAGGAAGCTGCATCGTTGAGCACCTACAGGTGGCTGAATACATGTATCCTCACTGCAGTTGTGTTATTCTCATGTCACAGATGAGGAAGCTGAGGCCCAGGGACATCCAGTCCTCTGCCCGAGGTTACACGCGTGGGGAAGAAGGGGAGAACTGAGATCTGGGCCTGGGTCTGCCTGACTTTCCTCCTCACCCCTTTGCCTCTGCATGATGTCACAAAGTTCATTTTAGAAATTTGTAGGCCATGACATTGTGTATTTTCTGGACCAGTTATTAACTTTTTGGCTCCAAGGAGATCCTCCTGGCCAGGTGCCTGGGAGCAGTAGACAGGTGTCTCGGGGAAAGTCCTAGCAAATCCCGAACTATTAGTGCTACAGGTTAGCCTTTCTTCTAGAAGGAAGACAGAAAATCCAAGGGAGTGGTTGGGAGGGGTCCCAGGAAAGGGGAACAGCGGGAATATATGTGAGAAAATAGAAGGGCTCTGATGAAGTAGCCCAGTTCTATTACCAATAAAATTGTTTCCCAGGCTTCCCTGGTGGCGCAGTGGTTAAGAATCTGCCTGCCAACGCAGGGGACACGGGTTCGAGCCCTGGTCCGGGAAGATCCCACATGCCGTGGAGCAACTAAGCCCATGCGCCACAACTACTGAAGCCCATGCGCCTAGAGCCCGAGCTCCGCAACAAGAGAAGCCACCACAATGAGAAGCCCGTGCAGTACAATGAAGAGTAGCCCCCGCTCGCCACAACTGGAGAAAGCCTGCATGCAGCAACAAAGACCCAACGCAGCCAAAGGTAAATAAAAATAAATAAATAAATGTTTCCCTACACTCTATACATGCTTGCTATAAAAATTCCTTATCTGTGCATTTTAAGTAGAAAAGAGATTAATAAATCCAAATGTATTATAGGATTTTTCAGTCTTATATGCTCTAATCAGGTACTCTCAGCACCTAAGATACGGGCTGCTAAAATGCGTTCATTTGTGCATTGAACACTTCATTTTAGAGGCTATTCCTCTAAAACCATATAAAGGAATTTTCCAAAGACACCTGACTTTTTCTTTTTTTTTTTTCCTTTTTTGGCCACGGTGCGTGGCGTGCAGGATCTTAGTCCCCCTACCAGGGATCAAACCCACGTTCCCTGCAGTGGAAGCGTGGAGTCTTTATCACTGGACCACCAGGGAAGTCCAAGTTTTTTCTAGGAAAGTATATAAACCCTTGGAATCTGGCCAATTAAATTTTAAAAAAAATTATATATTTACTTATATAAGTTGAAAATATTTATATATTTAAGGAAAAATGCATGGTGATTATTAATGACCTTTTAATTTATTTTTTGGTGGCTTATAAGAGGACATTTATTTTTACTAAAGGTTAAAAATAACCTGGAAAAGAGTGATTATTTTCTTTAAAATAGCTACCAGCAAGTACTGTGATGCAGTGAATATCATTGGTATCCCCAAGTATCAGACAAGTCCCCATTATCACTATCTTCCTGAACAGTGATTATTAAAGAAGGTTCCCCAGGAGTTCTGAGTTTACAGTCATTGAAACAGAAATAATGTCCGATCTTTTAGCTGTAGCAGCAGAAATGTACCTTCACATGTGTGTTTTCAGCACTGGTATTGAGAGACGTGTTGTTTTCAGTCTGTAACAGCCTTCATTTTGACACAGGAATGGCAAGTATAGAACTCAGGTCACTTGTTTTTTTAATATTTATTTATTTATTTGGCTGCACCGTGTCTTAGTTGCAGCACACGGGATCTTTCGTTGCAGGGTGGGGGCTCTTTGTTGCGGCACAGGCATCTCTCTAATCGAGGTGCTAGGGCTCTCTAGTTGTGGCTCACGGGCTCTAGAGCACGCAGGCTCAGTAGTTGAGGCGCAGGGGGCTTAGTTGCCCCGCGGCATGTGGGATCTTAGCTCCCAACCAGGGATTGAACCCACGTCCCCTGCATTGGAAGGCGGATTCTTAACCACTGAACCACCAGGGAAGCCCCCACTTGTTTTTTTTAATCTTTTAACACTGAGATAAAGGAACTTAGCTTTTTCTGAATGGCCTTTTTAAAGCATAATTATCAAAGAACAACTTCATCATTAAAACACAGCAGACTGTTAGTTGTTCCTGCAATGGGCACTTCTTAGCACGGGCAGTCCAGCTAAGACAGCATTCCCAGCTAGGCACAGCCATAAGAATAAGTTGGTTTCAGTGGAGTGTGAGTGGAAGTGATGTAACTTCCACCCTATTAGATCAAAAGGAGTATGTTTGTCCAGGATTTCCCCTCTGAGTCCCTTCCCACTAGGTGGGATGCAGACTGCCAGCAACGGCTTTAGCTATTCAGATTAGGACAAGATGATGCAACAAGAAGAAAGAAGGAACCTGGGGCCCCAAATAACCTCCAGGAGCTGAGCTGTTCCAACAGCCTGACTAGCTGTACTGTGACTTGAAAGAGAACTTCATTCTTTTTAAGCCACACACACACACACACACACACACACACATATAAACTTTTAATTCAAGTTTAGCCATCACAGAGTTTCATATGTCTTAAGTTTATAGCTGGCAGAATTTTCTTAAACTGAACACACTCTAGTAACCTAGATGAAGCAGCATAATACATCCAGGAACGCAGATGGCCTCCCTCATACTCCCCTTCAGAACTATCAGCCAAGGGATTTATAACAGCATAAATCGGTTTTGTCTGCTTTTCTACTTTATATAAGTAGAATCATATTGTAGTAGACGGAAGATATGGCCACAAGCTTCTCCCATCCCTGTATGTGTGACCCTTCGCAAAGTAACTTCTCATTAATAGCTGGGATCTATTTTCCCAGCCCTTGAATCTGTGACAGCCTTTGACTTGGTTTGACCAACAGAATGCAGAAGAACGAATGCTATCCAAGTCTGAGGCTCAGCCTTAGAGAGAGCTTGCCGCTTCACTTTCACCCTCTTGGAAAGCTACTCCGAGGCTGCCATGTCAGGGAGTGACCTAGGCCCTGTGGAGAAGAACCCAGTACCACCACACATGTGAACAAGGTCACCTTGGACCTTCCAGCCCTGCCAAACCTGCAGCTGAATGCAGCCATAGATGAAATCAGAAGAGAAACTGCGCAGCTAGCCCACAGAATCATGAAAAACAATAAATTGTTTTAAGACTAAGTTTTGGGACAGTTTGTTATCCAGCAGTAGAGTTAGGTGAAACAATGTGTGCGCTTAATTTTCGTCAGGCTTCTTGGGCTCAACATGTTTGTGAGATAGCTTGACACTGTTTGATAGTATTCTATTGTGTGACAATATTATAATTTATCCACTTAACTACTGATGGGCATATGGGTGTTTCTAGTTTGGGGCTCTTATAGTTGGTGTTGCTATGAACGTTCCATTAGCATGTCATCTGGTGCAATATGCAGGCACTGTATTCACTGTATAACCAGGGGAGGCCACTCTGGGCCACAGGGCAGAGCGCATGACCAGCTTTAGTAGATGCCACCTCTTTTCCAAAAAGTTTGTCACAGGTCACACTCCCACCAGCTGTGGAGGACCTTCGGCAGAGTTTCCGTTGTTCCGTACCCTTGCTCACACTTTGTGATCTTAAACTTTGCAAGCCTCAGTTTTAAAGATGAGTGTGAAGACTGTACGAGGGAAGTGTCAGCTCCACGGGCCAACATTAGAAAGAAGCTGGACCAGCTGGTCTTGATTATACCTTTCTTCCTGACACCTCCAGTTAAGAGGCCAGAATTTTAACAGTAAAACCTTATATGCTCTATACAAACTACTTTCACAATCGTAATTTCATCTGAGTCTTCCAATAAAATAACACTGGTGTCAACTAGCACTGCATGTTCAGGTGCTGAACTCGCAGTCCATCCAGAAATAGTCTTTTGGAAACCAGCCACCTTCACATGACTAATAAACTTGTACACATTTAAAATGGGGCTGCATGAAATGTTGTCCATGATTCACCCTAAGTGAAAAACACAGGTGACAAAACAGCCCCATACAGCCTCATCCCATTTTGGTAAAAATATATCTGCACATATGTCTATGTTTGGTAAAAATAAATCTGCACATTCATAGATGAAGTTCTGGAAGAAATAGAGCAAAAATGTTAACAGTGTTAGCTCTGGGTATTGAGTTTAAAGATGAATTTATCTTCTACTTTATGCCTTTTTTTTTGTAATGAGGATGAATCAGTTTCATTTTAAAAACTTAATTATTTTTGAAATAGATAACTCATTCACATAGTCACAATCAAGAGTGCAAGAGTTTATACATTAAAGCCTCCCTCTCATCCACGTCTGCCTTCCATCTGGCTCCCTCCAGAGGTAACCAGTGTTACCAGCATCTACTGTACTCTTTCAGAGACATTTCATGCATATTCTACAAGCAAATACATAAATTTGTTATTTCCTTTGTCACTTTTATGATCAAAAACAAGACTATTTTCATTTTGAAGAAAAGGTTGTAGAAGACTATTTTATGATGTGGAAAGATAAGCGGAAAGGCTACAAAACAGTATGACATATTTTATAATAATGTATGAAAAAATTTTGCATTTAAAATACTTATAAAGAGACTGAAAGGCTATACACTGAAAGGCTATGATAAACATACCTTTGTCCAGAAAGAATTTTTCTTTGTTTCTAATTACCATCCATAGAAAAGTTCTTATTGTGAAACCATAATTCAAATTTCATACTGAAGATTCTATGACCCATTTGTTTGAACCATGTGATAATTAGAATACAATAATATAATTACAAAAAACCACTTTGAGTTGCCTCTCATCCAGAAGATGTTATTTTTACAGTCTTATTTATTGTGGAGAGGGCTTTATTCACATTGTTGGGATCCTGAGCTTTATTTTTTCGGTGGTCATCTCTGCATGTAGGATTTTGGGTGAGTTTATTTCTTCCTTATAGGTGACAGTGTGGCCTGGTTTTAGGGCGTGGACTCCAGCACCACCATGCCTGGTTCAAATCCCAGTCTGCCGCTCCTTAGCCTCACGACCTTGGGCAAGAGACTTAATCTGCGTCTCAGTGCCGTCATCTGTGCAATGGAGACGGTATGATGGCAGCACCTACTCACAGAGTTGTCATCAGGGATGTCATACGATTCAGGTAGAGCCCCTCGAATAGTGCCTAGCATTGTTCCTAAGTGTCAGTGTTATATTCATCTGAGTTGCCTAATTTTTCCATATTGGACATGTACTACAATAAAAGTTAAAGAATAAACTCCCATGAGAGAAGGGAAACTAGACAGATGTAGAGACGAGCACAAATGAGAAAGTGCCATAGAGAAGAGTGCGAACCATGAGGCCCTGGGAGCCCAGCGAGGGGGGAGGGGCCCGGCTTTTTGATTTCGACTAAAAGCCCCGTGAAAGGATCCCTCTGTCGGTACTGCAAGCTGAGCATTCCAAGAGCAGAGATGGACTTTGGTCCAGGAGCATTCTCTCCGGGCATTTGGAGAAGGCCTTTGAGACCTTCCTGGAAGCTGCCCTGGCCCTTCCTTGTACAAACGGCCTCTTGCAACTTTTTGCCACTGTCTTCCCGGCAGGGGTCATGTGGAGAAAGGCTTCAGAGTAAGTGTCAGGACTTACCTGGCTGTGCCTGGCCCAACTCACTCCAAGGACCTTCAGGGGGCAGTTATTGCCACCCTGATGTGGCGGCAAGTCTGGGGGACTGGAAGACAAGATGCTTCATTCACAGCCCAGCTGGAAGAAGAACCGTCCAATTGCAGTTCTGTGTTTCTAAACACACCAGGTGGCATAGGCAGGAGGCCTGCTGTCCTGTGTCCTCAGCCGGGAACCCTCTGCCTGGGGACAGAGAGGGGAGGGGAAGGCAGATGAAGGGAGAGGAGGAAAGCGAAGGGCTAGGAGCTGGAGGCCCTGGGGTCCAGCCTTAGCTCTGATGTTTCGCATTGATGTTAGCTGGGATAAATTCTTAATTTCATCAAAATCCAATCACTCCTCACAGAATCCCTTGAATTGATCTGGGAATAACAATGCCAGATGTGACCTGCTTGATGAAAGGAATTATGTGAACTACTTTATATTTGAAAGAATATCTAGATCCTGTAGTTCCTGCTAAGTCTGAGGTAAACGAGGGCTGGGAAATAGTGTTATATCAGTGTTTCTAAATTTATTCAATTGACACATTTTTAAAATAAAATAAAATAAAATAATAAAACAGTTCATAATCCTTATCCACAATGCTTAAAATCCCCCCGTTCTGGAGACAAAGGTTTTTTTTTTTTTTTTTTGCGGTATGCGGGCCTCTCACTGTTGTGGCCTCTCCCGTTGCGGAGCACAGGCTCCGGACGCGCAGGCTCAGCGGCCATGGCTCACGGGCCCAGCCGCTCCGCGGCATGTGGGATCTTCCCGGACCGGGGCACGAACCCGTGTCCCCTGCATCGGCAGGCGGACTCTCAACCACTGCGCCACCAGGGAAGCCCTGGAGACAAAGGTTTTTTTCATTAAATTTGGTGCCAAAATTGACCTGATGTTGCTTATTCTTTTGGGTATCAATCTTTATAATAAATTGCAGAATATTAATAAAATAAAATAAATTGCAGAATATTAATGCATTTGATTACCAGGTGCTGCCTCAGGTCTCACTAGTATATGGTAAATGCATCATATTATCTTCCTAAAATATGAAAAATTCTGAAACACATCTGGCCCCAAGGGTTTTGCATGAGGATTGTGACGTGTAAAACAAACTCAGATGCTGCACACAGGAAATGGGGAGGGAGGGACGGTGTCCATTCCCAGGCTGAGATTCACCCAGCCCTGTCTGGGACATCTTCTTCCTGGTGTCAGATCCTTGAGAAGTCTTTAAGAACCTGAAGACAAATGTACCCGGGATGAGTCAAGGAGCATATACTGGGGATATTTTTCCTAAATTAGTCCTCATACTTCAGTGTGTCTCTGAATCCCCCTGGGGATCTAGTGAAAATGCAAATTCTGATTCAGTAGGTCTGGAATAGGCCTGAGCTTCTGCATTCCTATCAATCTCCAGGTGATGCCTCTGCTGCTGGGACTGTTCTGGCCTCCGGATAAGCCTAAGGCTTGGCTCCAAGTGATAACAGTGTGGTGCCCCACAGGGAGAGCTGCCCCCTGCCCTTGGCGGGGGTGGGAGCTCGCTCAACACTGATCACCTGACCAAAACCTGCCTCGTCACCGCCTTTTCTCCATCCTCCGCTGCCCATTTACTGCCTCTGCTGCCTCTTCCTCCCTGCATGGTTCATGCCACCCTCCGCCTCCATCCCCGACCTTGGCTGGGCCTCCCCAAGTCTCATGACTCTTCACTCACCCGGTTCCAAGGTACTGCTTAGACGAGGTGCTTTTCCAGCTGACTGACCTCACCTCCGAAGCATGAACTAAATTAGTTCAACTCTCAAATTCCTGAGATGGCTCACTATCTCTCCTGGGTATCTCCCCGGAAAATTTTCCACTGTTTGCAAAGTACTCCCTAGCCCTGACCACCCAGAGATATTAATGATAATGCATTTGCTCACTAGACAAGCAGTGACCGGGAAAGGGCCATGGGTTATTTTATTTTTATGTCGATGCTTGCAATGCCCTGACTGATTTCTTACACACCCTCCTTGCTTCTTTTTAAGTTCTGGATTCCCGGGTTGCAGAAAACTCAGACTTCCTTGTTTTCCAAGTGAATTTTCTGATTGCAAAAGTAATACATATTTATTAATAAAAGTTTAGAAAATATAGTTAAGAAGAAAATGTCAATACCAGTACACTTAGCATGCAGAGATAAGCATTGGCACATTTTGTCTCATGGGCTTTCAGGCTTTATATATAAATTTTGTTTTACAAAATCTGGATCATACATATAACATTTTGTAACTGCTTTGCCCCCCTCCATTTATAGTATATTGTGACCATTTTCACAGATCAATAAAAATTCTTCTGCAATAGCATTTTAAATAAGGGACTTCCCTAGCGGTCCAGTGGTTAAGACTTCACGCGTCCACCACAGGGAGCGTGTGTTCAATCCCAGGCCAGGAATAGAATGAAGGCCAAATACACATATATTTCTTATTATAAATCACAATATCACACATACCTTTTGGATACTTACAGGGAATTATATTATTATGTAAAAGTGTATAAACTTCTTCATGGTTCGCATGAGTTGCCAAACCAGAAAGCATGGCTTCCAAACTCTCAAATACGAACCAGATCCTTTGGGCTGAATCAGTGTCTTGAATTCTCACTAACCTTAGTTAACCAGAAGTGATACTGGAAAGCAGGGCGTTCTAGGTCTGAGAGGGAATTCCAGGCCACCAGGTCATGCCTTGAGGCATCCCTCTGTCTCCTGCTCAGAAAGAGGAAAAATGCTTAGAGGTCTTTGTTAGGGATCTACAACTTCCCAAAGAACACAGCTATTTTTCAGACAATTCAAGGCTAATCTAAATCCTGCAATCATTTTGGCATTTATTTTTCCAGCCAATATTTATATATTTAAAATGAAGGGATTAGGGGAACTTCCTGGCTGTCCACTGGTTAGGACTCAGCGCTTCCACTGCAGGGGGCCCGGGTTCAATCCCAGTTCAGGGAACTAAGATCCCGCATGCCTTGAGGTGCCGCCAAAAAAAAAAAAAAACAAACAACAACAAATGAAGGGATTAGATCAATAAGGGAATGGTTAAGTAATCTGTGGTACAGCCATTCAATGAAATATGATACAACCATTAAAAAACTGAAAAAGCTCTTTATGCACTAATACAGAATGATATCTCAGATACATCGTTAAGTGCAAAAAGCAAGGTGTAGAACCATGTATACCAAATGCACATTTGTGTAAAAAGGAGGAATAGGAATACATAGATATTTTGACATAGGAGTTTTGCTTGTGTATTCATAAAGCGTCTTTGGAAAGATACACAAGAAACTGATGGCATAATTCCTTAATTTTTAGGGAAATTAGGTAGCTGGGAGAACAACTTTTCGTTGCAAAATGAAACCTCTTGTGCTGAACATGCAAATGTATTACCTCTTCTAAAATAAAAATTTTAAAACACAAAATAAGGGGACTAGGGCATTTGATTACATCCTAAAATACATTTATTTCTGTTTATTCTCCAAACCCCAATTTAAATGGTCAGTAAAGGAATAAAAGAAGAGGACCATATGTACAGAGAATAGGAGAGGGAACAAAAGATGGATCGTATGAACACACTTTTGGGAGACAGTGAGGCAACGGCACAGATTTCAGAGTCATACTTGCAGTCCCAGCTCTTTAACTTGCTTCTCATGAGCTCTTGCGTAAACCCCTTACTTGCTTTGAGCTTCTGATTCCTTATCTGTGGAAGAGTAAGGACAAGTCATTTATTTTATGTGATGCATATTGTGCCTTGTGGGAGTCTTGGGAGGATTCATTGCCCCAGATCAGAAGCATTTAATAAAGCACATAAACTGCTATTATTACTTTTAATAATAGTAGCGGGCTTTAGCTAATATTATGTTAATGTTTGTCAGTCTGATAGGAAAAATAGCAGTATCTTATTTAAAATCTGAATTTCTCTAATTATAAATGAGGTTGAACAATTACATATATATTCCACTTGTATTTCTTTTTCTGTGATTTGCCTGATCATCTCTTGATAATAGTTAACATTTACTGCATGTTACTGTGTACCAGGCACTGTGTTATGATCTCTGCATGCATTATCTCATTTAACCTGTGGATCAAATAGGTAAAATTATTATGCCCATTTTCAGCTGAGAAAAATAATATTTAGAGAAATTAATTTGCTCAAGTCTCCATCACTAGTAAGTAGAGTCTGGATTCTGAGCGAGGACTTGACTCTGACCCAGAAATCTGACTTGATCGAGAACCCAGGCTCTTCAGGCTTATGCTTCAGTGACTCTCTCCTAATGGTTTTTCTTTTGGATTAAATAATTTTCTCAATATTTTGCAAGTGCCCTTTGTATTTTAGTTGCAGGGCGCAGAGTAGGAAAGGGTAGATCTGCGCCGAGGGGCAGAAGTGGCATCAGAGACAACCTGCCTGCCTGTCAACTGCCCATAAGGCTGTGTGTGAGCCAAGGCGGTGCAGTCAGAGGTGATGCAGGAGACCAACCGGGTGCAGAACAGAGGCCTGCAAAGATGAGTGGACTTCGACCCCCTTAGAGAGAAAGCAAGAGTGACTCACAGGAGGAAGATGAAACCAAAGCTTCCAGGCTGTCCCTGGTAGGCTCAGACAGTCCAAAGGCAGCAGAGGGAAGGAGAGAAAATCCTGAGATGGAGAGCTGGCCAAGAGCTTCCTGAAGACCATGCAAATGAGGCACGCCCACAGCTGCCTGGAAACCAGGCCGGGAGAAGTCAGAGCCCAGAGCACATGCTGCAGGGCCGTGCTAGGCAAAGGAGCTGGAGGAGGTGGAGGAGGCACCAAGGGAGCAGGTAAGGAACCAGGGAGGGTCGTGGAGGGACGGCTCACAGGGCCCTGCATCCTGAGAGGCAGCATCGTCCACCGACCGGGTGAACGCTGTCCTGGGAGGCAGGGCTCCTGGGATCATCTTTCAAGCTCAGCCATTCTTTAGCTGTGAAGCCTTGGGCAAGTCACTTCACCATTCTGAGCCTTGACGTTCCCATCTATAAAATGAGTGTAAAAATAGCATGCTACCTGTGTATTGAGCATCTGCTGTGCTTTGCTGGGCACATAACAGTCATTATCCCCTCCTCACAGCAAGCTCATAAGGTGAGATCATTAGCCTATATTACAGAGGAAAACAAAGCTCAGAGAGGTTAAGCCATTTGTCTAAGACCTCACAGCAAAAAAGTCTGGTTCCATAGCTGCACACTGTCGACTCCTGATCCTGCTTCCTTCAGAGGGTGGTTTTACAGAATCAAATGGTCTATGCAAATGGAAAAAAAAATTGCAAAAGGCAAATTATACCATCAAGATGTGAGTTACCACACTTAGACCCCGGCCAGGACTGAGGCCCTTTGTAAACTGGGAAGTCCTATAAAAATGCTAGTTCTTCACCTCTCTCCTCTGGAGGTTGAAAGTATTGGGGTGATGCTACAGACAATGGATATTTGGCTGACTGACCTGCTCACAGACTGAGGCGATGTCTTTGGGGTGGTATTGGGATGTCCTGGCTTGAGAGTGAGTCGTTGGTGGTTAAGTGGCCAGAGTCCCTCCTGGCGACAGACTCTGAAGCCACAGACAAGGCCTGAGGTGACCATGGCAGATAAGGGCCCAGGTGCTGATTCAACAGTGATCATCCCTCCTCTTGAGCATCCCTTTACAGCTTTGGCCATGGAACTTCAGAAAACAGAAGCCTGCTTTGTGGGGAGGGGAAGATCTTTAAGGGTAGTAAGCTTAGTGCAATAAAGTTAGAATAAAGTTCAAATTTTCAGGCAAGAGAATGAAAAACAAACAAACTAACAAACCTATAATCTTACCCCCAGAGACAACCACTGTTGACATTTCAGTGTTTGTTTTTCCACACATTTTTTTCCATTGCACACATATATTGAAAAATTAGATCATACTGTAATATGTTGGGGGTTTTTTTGGGTTTTTTTTGCGGTACACGGGCCTCTCACTGTTGTGGCCTCTCCCGGGCCGGGTGACTGGGGTGTAGTGGGTGGGTCTGGATGGGGAAGTGGCTTTTAAGAAGCCAGAGAGGCTGGCTTCAGCAGGCCCAGCGGCCCAGAGGCCATGGCTCACAGGCCCAGCCGCTCCACGACATGTGGGATCTTCCCGGACTGGGGCACGAACCCGTGTCCCCTGCATCGGCAGGCAGACTCTCAGCTACTGTGCCACCAGGGAAGCCCTGTAATATGGTTTTATTACTGGTTCTTTTCACTTAATGACATGTCATGAACGTATTTCCATATCAATAGATGTTTTATCACATCATTTAAAGGCTGCAGAATGTCTCTTTGTATGGATGGAGCAGAATTTATTTAATAAGTGTCCTACTATTGGATAATTAGGCAGTTTTCAATTTTTAACCATTAGAGCCGTGCTTTCTACTCAAATCTTGGCACAGGTCCTGGATTATTTCCACAGGATAAATTACCAGTGGGGGAACTGCTGAATCAAGGTTATGTATATTTTAAGGCCTTTGATAAATACTAAAGGTCTGCTTCTGACACACTCTGGAATTCAGGGGCTCCTCAAAGCTCAATGCAGAAAATTTCATGGCCTCAAAGTCAGCCTTGAGCCTTCCTCTCTCTCAAATCCATTTGCAGGGATAATGCAACCACCTCATATATAGTCTTTACTGGGTGCCAGGCTCTGTCTAAGAGCTTTACCCTCTGAGGCACCACTTTTAACTTCCTCTTCAGAAGAAACTGAAGAACAGAGAGGTTAAACAGTTCACTTGGAATCACAGCCCTAACAAGCAGTGTGTTGGGGGTCAATAGCCTTGACAACCTGGTTCTAGAATCTATGCTGTCCACTGCTTCTTGGAAAGTATATTTAATTGCATCTGCAAAGATATCTTTCACCCATCCCTTTGATCTTCTCCACCAACACCTCACATGCATCAAGCCCCACCATCCCAACCTGGACCATGGCTAGAGCCCCTAACTGGTCTTCCATTTCCACTCATCCCTTTCACTCTGTCTTCTGCTCTGCAGCTGGAATGTTGCTTTAAAAATGGAAACAGGGGCTTCCCTGGTGGCGCAGTGGTTGAGAGTCTGCCTGCCGATGCAGGGGACACGGGTTCATGCCCCGGTCCGGGAAGATCCCACATGCCACGGAGCGGCTGGGCCCGTGAGCCATGGCTGCTGAGCCTGCGCGTCCGGAGCCTGTGCTCCGCAACAGGAGAGGCCACAGCAGTGAGAGGCCCGTGTACCGCAAAAAAAAAAAAAATGGAAATAGGATCAGGTCACCCCCCCCCAACCCCCGAACCCTGCCGGCAAGCACATACATACACACACGCTCAGCCCTAGAATAAAACCCAGATGCATCCCCCAGCCTCCAGGGCAGCCTCTCTGGCTTCTTAAAAGCCACTTCCCCATCCAGACCCACCCACTACACCCCAGTCACCCGGCCTCCTTTCACTTCCTCAACGACAGAGCTTTTTCTCACCTTAAGGCTTTGACACGTGCTGTTCCCTTGAGCTCGAATGCTCTTCTTCCACCCTGCAGGGCTGGATTCTTCTCATCCTCTGGTCTTGGCTTTCATATCATCTCTCTGGAGAAAGCTTCCCTGGTGATCTCACCTGAAGCAACAAGTCCCCTAAGCCCATTTTCCTTTTTGTCCTTTATAGTATTAATTAAAATTGTGTATTTATTGCCCATTACTCATTAAATGTCTCTTTCCCTCACTAGACTCTAAATGTCATGAGGTCAAAGACCATGTCTATTTTGTTCCCCATTATTTACCCAGTGCCTAGCACAGCACCTGGCATGTGGCGAGCTCTCATTAACTCAATGACTGCTCGTAGAAAGGACGAATTGTCCACAGAGGGAGGCATTCATTGGTGAGGATCTTTGGCAAAGTATCCGAGCTTCAGCCAGAGCTGTTCCACCCTCCTCCTGCATGTCTTCACTTCCTCTTCCCTGTCCCGAAGCAGTGGCAGAGGTCTAGGGTCTAGAAGGAAACCAGGAAGCCATGGGTGAGAATGTAAGCAGGTTTTGCTGCAGGCGCCAACTCAGTCAGGGTAGATGATGTCATATCGGGGGCACAAGGGAGACTCATTACCCCCAAGGCCCCCCTGCACAGTTCCTGGATTCCCACCATGAGAGACTTTTGGCCACGAGGAATCTCCTAGTGAAAGGCAAACACTCACTATCCAGTTAATAACACACATCCAGCAGGTGGACTGAATGGCTGAGGGCTCTACCTTTCTGACAGCAGCATGGTGGTGGCCTGGAAGTCCAGGTGTCACCACTAACTAGTGGGTGACGTTGGGTGAGAGTCACTTCTTGCCTCCCATCTGCAAAGTGAGTGGTTAGGATGGAGAAGAGGTTTTTAAACTTCTTTTTCCTCAGAAGCTCAAGTCTTCAACTTGTTCAGATGACCAATATAAGTCAAGTGTTTCTGGGTGAAATAGGGATGTGGGGCTGGAGCGGTCCTCCTCCCTGACTCCCGCTTTTAAGTCCCAAGGGTGGTGGGAGGGCTGAGTCTTGGACTCCAAGATCTCAGCGGTCAGTGCCTGCCAGGCTGACCATCTGTGTCATCTAAGGACAAAGAAGGCAGCCGGGCTCGCATGTTCTGGGTGTAGCTCCTTGGGCACATTAAGTGATCAGAAGGGGATGGGAGAGGACTTGTTGAATCTGATATTCAGAGAGTATTCAGAGACTTTAGGCTGTGCAGCAGGTGAATTTCATAGCAATTGAAGGGCAGGGCAGGCAGCCCCTTTGTTTGAGTAGGAGGTTTCAGCCATTTTAGAAAAGAAATGAGGGCCCGGGAGAGAGGAAGCCCAGAAGGCTCACTTACCCTCTCCACAATGTAGAAGAAGGAAATTGCCACCCCTGCCTTTCCAGGCCAGGGATCCCAGGTCTTGAAGAGACCGCCCACAATCTCACAGATAACTAGGCTTCCAGGGTTGGTTGTTTGCCACGCCCCAGGGGAACACGGGTCCCTCACCTCACTACCCGCCACCTGGGCAGCTCTCTGGCCTTCGCTGCAGGCAGGTGTGCTCAGGAGACTGCCGCCTGGGCTACCTGGCAGCTCCAGGTGCTGCGTGGACGCTGCTATGGAGACGTGCCCCGGGGTTGGTGGTGAGAAGGCAGTCTCCCAAAGCTTTGCAGATTCTGGAGGGGAAGAGGCTGGAGCCTCAGGCCCTTCAGGGTAGTCTGCCTGACAGCCGTAGTGCCAAGGAAGGCCAGGTGGGTGCTCTGGGAGTTTCTAGGACAAAGTGTGTGTGTGGGGGAGGAGCCAGGGGAGGCCAAACTTCGGGAGGAGGTTCTGGAAGGGCTGATCTGGGCAGGGGAGCCTCTCCATGTTTCCAGGTCAAGGGGAAAAGCCTTCCCAGAGGCCCCCTTGCCAGGCCAGTGCAGTGCCCTGCACAAAGACTGGGCCAGTGGCACTGAGGATTGGCCCTGCAGCCCAAGGGGAGGAGGGAGAGAGGGCCTGGCATTTGCCCCCAGAGGAGGGATAGACCAGGGAATTCACAAAGCCCATCTCTGGGCTAGTCAGGATCCGAGGCAGCAGGGAAGGAAATATTTGCCCTGTAGCAGGAAGCACTGACTGTGGCTCCTCTCCCTCTCCCTGGAGCCCAAGAGGCCAAGGGCAATCACGTGCAGCACAAGGAGCATTTTTATCCATTTCCAAAGCCAGGGTGCCGTCTCCTTGAGGGAGCTCGATGATCGTGGGGTGCCTGAGGCCTGGGCCCGGTAGAGGGGATGCTGCAGGAGCACCACACCTAATTCTACGGCTTAGGGACTGGGCGATCTGAAACAATCGCTTCATTTTTTTTTTTTTTAATTTTTATTGGGGTATAGTTGATTTACACCTGTTAGTTTCAGGTGTACAGCAAAGTGAATCAGTTATACATATACATATATCCATCCTTTTTTTAGATTCTTTTCCCATATAGGCCATTACAGAGTATTGAGTTCCCTGTGCTATATAGTAGGTCCTTATTAATTATCTATTTTATATATAGTAATGCGTATATGTCAATCTCAATCTCTCAATTTATCTGTCCCCCCCTTACCCCCTGGTAACCATAAGTTTGTTTTCTACATTTGTAACTCTATTTCGGTTTTGTAGATAAGTTCATTTCACTTCACCTTTTGAACCTAAGTTTTTTCATCAGTGAAATGTGGGCGATAATACCTTTTAACAACCCACAGGACACAGCCTAGGGCCAATACAGGCACGGAGCTTAATGGGTGTTCCTTTGCTCCTTTTCCCTTTCTGCCAGGACATCTCCTGCCAGACCTCCCAGTGTCTGGTCTGAGGATGGCGGAGAAGCAGAGCCGGGAGCCAGAGTGCCCTGTGTGCTGGAACCCCTTCAACAACACGTTCCACACCCCCAAAGTGCTGGACTGCTGCCACTCCTTCTGCGTGGAATGCCTGGCCCACCTCAGCCTGGTGACTCCGGCCCGGCGCCGGCTGCTGTGTCCGCTCTGTCGCCAGCCCACTGTGCTGGCCTCCGGACAGCCTGTCACTGACCTGCCCACGGACACTGCCGTGCTCACCCTGCTCCGCCTGGAGCCCCACCACGTCATCTTGGAAGGCCGCCAGCTCTGTCTCAAAGATGAGCCCAAGAGCTGCTACTTCCTGCGCCAGCCCCGGGCCTACACGCTGGAACTCGGCCCCGGGCCTGGGAGCCAGACTGGGCACCCCCGGGACGTGGCCCCTACCACCATCCCCAGCCCCATCCCCAGCTCCAACCACGACTCTCTGAGGGGGTGTTTCCGCAACCCGCAGTTCCGGATCTTTGCCTACCTGCTGGCTGTCATCCTCAGCGTCACTCTGTTGCTCATCTTCTCCATCTTTTGGACCAAGCAGTTTTTTGGGGGTGTGGGGTGAGCATCTGTTCCAGACAAAGAACCACGCCTTTCTTGGTTGCTGCTGGGTATGAGGACTGCAGAGCCTCATTTGGGGTCGTCTTCCTTTGTAGTATTGTTCTTTTTTACATTCCAGGGATCGGCTAGGCTGTGCATCTGCTTCTGGGAACGGAGACAGTCCTACTATAATGAGAACCTCTGAAAGCTAATGGGAAAAGATACGAAGAGAGCTCTGGGTGTGAACCACGAGTCATGGAAGGGCCGAGAAGCAGATCTGTGATGCCAGGGCTACGTAGCATGTTGTACCAAAGGGCTGGGCGATGGCATCCAGGAACCTGACCCACTCAGACAGCAAGCTGCAATTCTTACTGGAGCTGCTTTGAACTCAGTTCACATTTTTTGGAGTTGCTCTACTATTTGTTGCTAAAAAATTTGGAAAGTGAACTTCAATGGTGAGCAAATGTGTTTGTCTTCCCCTTTCAGTTTTCTCTTTGGATGTTTTGCCACCAGTCCCAGTAAAAATGGCCTGCATTCATTAATTCATTCACTCACTCATTCAACAACCAGTTGGCTTGTCCTCTGTCAGAACTAGGGGGAGAGAAGGGTAGGATGAACCAGGGCTGGCAGAGTCCTTACCAGCAAGGAGGGCACGTTCACTCAGCTGCTTCTTGTACAAGACGACCTCTTGTCAGTGCGTGGTTTATGGAGTGTTAAGAGCAGAAAAGTTTAAAGGTGAAAGAAACCAGAGTCAGTGATCAAAAGAAATCCGGGATTTGGAGGAAAAGATTTTTATTCCTCCTGGTAGGTAGTGGGGGAGCTCTGATTCCCCTCCTCCAACCATTGTAATTCTGGCCTTGAGAGGTAAGGCAGGGAATTCCCTGGTGGCCCAGTGGTTAGGACTCTGTGCTTCCACTGCAGGGGGCACGGGTTTGATCTCTGGTCGGAGAACTAAGATCCCACATGCCGTGTCGCATGGCCAAAAAAGAAAAAAAAAGACGTAAGGCAGAAACCCCGGATAGAGTAAAAGCCTTAGTTCCCATCCCAGGCCATGCAGGCAGGGGATTCTGGTTTTCATTTTGCATGACAGAATCTAGGAACCAAGGAAAACTAGATAGAATTTGGATGCTGCTTGACTACGGGTTGCCACCTCTGCAGTATCTAAAACCCTGATTTCTTCTTCACTTTTAATACTGCCTGGTGGCTCAGGGCTCTGAAACAATCTCAAAGCGGTTAAAACACCAACACAAAAAGATAACATTTTGTTTTTTGGGATTTGTAGAATACGCTTTCAGAGGCCAGAAATTGGTTTTATTTGCTCTAAATAACATTTTGTAAGTTTAATGAAACCAGCTTCTATAAACTCTTAGGGGTCTTAATGTACAAGATATTCCAAAATAGTTAAGACATACATACTTCATGTTTAGTAAAACCAAACAGTCTTAAGCTCCACTGTGAAGAAAAAGTTCTCCATTACGAAATTGGAAAGCCGCCTACATATCCTGCCAGGGGACTAGCATCTACCTCTCCATTTGCACCACTGAAGATAATTATACTAATGCTGGGACTGGATGTCTCCTCACTGACTTCATTTCTTTACACATCCTTGCTCCTTAACTCTTGTGCTGGGTAAATTAGGCAATGATCTCACCATGTTCTCAGAGCCAATGACGAACAGAGAGGAGCCGGGGGAAGTTCAGGGAAGAACACTTGCCTCTGTACTAGGGACTACTGCTTCCGAGTTAAGCAGGCTTCGTCGCAGACGAAATTGATGCTCCCCAAGTTTAGTTACCTTGTTCAAGGTCACCCAGCTAGCATGTGGTGGAGGCCTTTCAGTCAAAATAGAACACTCTTGGAGTGGCTGATTCACCAAATAAGACACAGCTTTGAGTCTTCTGGGATAGGGAAGGATATAGTTAACATTGTGGCATCTTCTGTCTTCACATTCAACAGTTCTAACGTTGGGCAGTGCTGTCCTTCTAGAGAGCATTTAGGAATCTCTGGTACCCGATGCAGGGGTGGGTTGTGCTTCTGGCTGTGAGTGCCTTAGAGGTCAGGGATGCTAAGACATGCTGCAATGCTGAAGACATTTCTACACAGCAAAGTATCATCTGTCCCAAGATGCAAATAGTTTCCTGTTGAATAACACTATAGGCTCCTTGCAAGTTCACAAGGTAGAAGTGGTAAAATTAACTCCCTTTGGCATGAAGTCAGAGTAAGAGATGCAGTGACTCCTCAAAAGGGCAGTACAAATGGTAGAGTGGGCTTTCCCCGTAAGTGGTCTGAGGTGACCAAGAAGTTCAAATCTTCATGTTCACTTTAAGAACACTCGTGAAACCGTCCAGGCCATTAAGGGTATGCACATCCGAAAAGCCACCAAGTATCTGAAGGATGTCACTTTACAGAAGCAATGTGTGCCATTCCGTCATTACAATGGTGGAGTTGGTAGGTGTGCCCAGGCCAAACAGTGGGGATGGATGCAGGGTCAGTGGCCCAAAGAGTGCTGAATTTTTACTGCACATGCTCAAAAATGCAGAGAGTAATGCTGAACTTAGATGCAGATTCTCTGGTCATTGAGCACATCCAGGTGAACAAAGCCCCCAAGGTGCCGCGCAGGATTTACAGAGCTCATGGTCGGTTCAACCCATACATGAGCTCTCCCTGCCACACTGAGATGATCCTTACTGAAAAGGAACAGATTGTTCCTAAACCAGAAGAGGAGGTTGCACAGAAGAAAAAGATATCCCAGAAGAAACAAAAATTTACGGTCTGGGAATAAATGCTGCAAAAAAATAAATGCAAAGTTTTAAAAAAAAAAAGGTGGAGCACTTAAAAAGTTCAGACTTTGTACAGGGAACAGGCCACGCTGGCTGGACTGTTTTTTTTTTTTTCGGTCTGGCCCATGTTGCCAACATACTCACTAAAGCCCTATGAAATCTCTTATAAGGTCACAGATGGACCAGACTCTACCATTTACTAACTAGGTAACCTGGAGCAAGTTACTTAACTTCTTTGAACTTCAGTTTTTTCGTAAAAGAGGGAATAATAATTAACTCGTTAAGACTGTGAGGATTAAACAAGATGTCTGAATGTGCCTGGTGGTGTCTAGACAGCGCTAAGCGTCCTGTTAAGTGATGACGATGACGTTTGTCTCACTGTTAGCACGAAATGACACACTTGGGATATGCTCCTCAGCTAACGGCTTTTGGACAATGATACTCCCAGTAAGGAAGTGTATATCCCGCCAAGACATTCATCTGGCCAAAGTCTTAGATGAAATCTTTTCACCCAGTTGCTACCCCTCTAGATCTCTTGGAACCACCCACCCCCCGCAAAACAAAAGACAAGTTTAATGGAACAAGTGGTTAAATTTCAACTTGAAAAACTGAAAACCTTTAACACACTATATTTGAAAGTTGCACGCTAATACACTAACATTCATTATTAGTTTAAACACACTACAAAGGTAGTAATGAAAAATAATTTCTTCTCATGGCTAACTATGGAGGAAATAGAGCCCATTAATACTTAAACAACAGTGAAGTACCCAACAGAGAGTAGAGCTGATAATCCAGAAGCTTAACAGGTACACAGGATATGCAACTACTTGGTTATAATTGAAATCAGATTAAACAGACTATTTGGCTACATACCACATATTCCTAGTTATGCACGATAGAGCCAAACAAAGTCACTCTCATCCTCCCTGGAACAGCAAAGGAAAAGTGTTTTGAACGTTCAAGGAGAAGCCATCATATAAGCCCTTCTTGAATTCTCTCTATACAATCCTTTCTTCTTGCCAATTCCTCTATTTTTTGTGTGAATTTATTGTGTATTTCCAGAGTTCAGTGGTTGTATACCTGGGGTGGAGAGAGCTGAAAGTAACTGCTACTTGGCCAATAAGTAAGAATTATAGAGTCCAGATTCAGTTCACTGGTAGTCTCGCTCACAATGCAACAGCCCTCCATTTAAAAATTACTAACAGGATGCTTACTAAGGAGACAGAATTGGAGTACGCCACACTTGAGATCATTTGCTATATCTCAAACTAAAAAAAAAGGGACCTCTGTGGACCAATGCCTAGGATTCAGAAAATGCTTAACTATACAAGATAATTCTTTAAAGGGCAGTTTTTAAATAGGATTTTACTCTTTAGCAAGTGTATAATAAAGAAAAAGTTTATGTTTAGGAATACCCATTAGGGATTTTTTTCCAGAGTTACCTCAACATGAAGGGTACATTCTTTAAATAACCAATAGAAAAGAACTTGCACAATAGAGACATCATGTTTGCTTTCTAAAAATTTCATTGAATCTTGACACAACAGCCTAGCTTTTGGGTAACACAAAGGATGCCAATCTTGAAAGCAAAATGGAAGACATCTTCTGACGAGGAAAATGTTCAGCTCTGAGCTTCCCAATGCAGTTAGCATTCCACGTGAACTCAACAGGAAGAGGTAAAATATTTTCTACTGCAGAGCCCTGAGCATAGCTGTGGTCTACCTCTTCACCTCCTGTTCTCAGGGTTCTTGCTCTGTCAGGCACAGTTTAGCCAGTGCACGGTGAGGCGTGTCTCTCTACTCGAGGGCTTCCAGAATATAGTCCAGCCACCTTGCTCTCTGGGTCACAGGTAGTCCTGAAGCATGTACCATGTAACGGAAAGTCAAGTTTCAAGAATTAAAAATGGAGTCAGTCACAATCCGGAGTGCTGTGAGGGAAGCAATAGGGCATTCAAACAAAAGATTAATAAAAACAATGTCTACAAAGTTCATGGCAGGGCTTGAAGATGAAAATCAAAATTTCAACCATGAAAGGGGTTCACCAACACCCAGGGACTGGGCTGCCTGCTTGAAGTGGGAGCTGACATGGATATCCAATTCTTTTGAGGGTCTATACATGGTAATTAGCAAAATACATGAAAGAACAAAACACATCAATTCCTTTCCTTTGAAAATGGCTCTAAAGAGAGAGTGAGGCTAGAATCCTTCTTCCATGGTCCTGCCTATTCAGCCATCCAGAGCTTGAAGGTCCTGTCATATGAGCAAGTGGCTATGAGCTGCCCGTTGGAAGAAATGTCTAGGCCCATCACTTTGCCTTCGTGGCCAGCCAGAGTCTTCAGTGGCGACCAGCCTGGGTGGGTCCAGATCTTGGCTGTGTTATCATAGGCACCAGTAAGCAAGAAATTCCCATGGATAGCTACAAAAGAAAAGGGGAGTTGCTTCAGGAATTCAAGTACTCAGAAGAGCATAAGAAAATAAAAGACCCCAAATCTGCTAGAACATACTATTTTGAAAAAGAAGGTATCTACATTCAGAAAAACTCAACACTCTGACCTGTATTCCTACTAGACCTCTACGAAAAAGACAACTACAGGCAGACTTAGGGAAACAAATAACATTATTAAGGTCTTTTGGCTCTTTCCCTGATAGACAACCTATTCAGAATAATATTAAGGATTCAGTGCTTGGACCTTCCATGGAAAAAAAAAAATGAAGCAAAACATTCATGGAAGTTTTCTTTACTTCCTAGGAACAAGATGCAGGCTGTGTCATAGCTCTGTCTGAAAGTGTGGTGGAGGGAAGGAGATTATAATTTTCTCCTTCAATAGAGGCCAAATTCTCTCCTGTTCCACTTCCAAGTCTTAACACCCGGACTGCATTCCTCAAAAGTGTAATTTGTCTGTCTTGTAATTAGGCCTACAACAGGAGGAAAGCTTACGCTCAAACTTGACACCAGTCACTAAGTTCTGGTGGGCAGGAATGGTATAGACACAACGCCGCTGTCGAAGGTCCCACACTTTGCAGGTGTTGTCACCACTGCCAGTTGCAACGTGGTAGCTGTGGATCAGATGTAGTACTGAAGTTAGAAACAAAGAGTACTTTCTGACCAATAACCCTCTCCACCCCTCACTCAGTGAGCTTATTTACCCATTGGGAGAGAAATTTATTCCATAGATTTCCTTCAGGTGACCTTCTAGGAACATGATGCAACGTCCTGTACGCAGGTCCCAAACTCGACCAAATGCATCCAGTCCCCTGACAAAATAATTTATGAATGAACATTTTGAATACAGTTCTCTGTGGAAGCAAGTATACTTAAGAGGTGAGACTACTGAGCTGCCCCCGCTACGTGGAAGAAGCCTTACCCAGTGCCGGCCAAAGAGCCATCTTGATGGAAGGCAATGTCATACACACCCATGCTGTGGCCTTCCTGATGCAGGATTTCCTCTTGAGCCTCCAAATCCCATAAGCGCCATGAACGGTCATAGCTAAAAAAGTCAAACTAACGATTAACCAGCAGATGTTCAGTTCCTACAATGTATAAAGTGCTATAAACAGCTGTAGCTCAAGTTATGTTTCTGAAACTACTCATACAACCATATTAACAAACTCTTTTCTGGCATAAACAATGTCTCAACAACTAAGCATATCTGTCTTGGGTGCTAACTGGGAAACCATGGTTCCTATAAACCTACTTCAGTAGCTATTTTATTTTATATTTATTTATTTAAAAACATTTATTTATTTATTTATTGGCTGCGCTGGGTCTTCATTGTTGCACACGGGCTTTCTCTAGCTGCAGCGAGCGGGGGCTACTCTTCGTTGTGGTGCGCGGGCTTCTCATTGTGGTGGCTTCTCTTGTTGTGGAGCACAGGCTTTAGGTGCGAGGCCTTCAGTAGTTGTGGCACGCGGGCTCAGTAGTTGTGGCTCGTGGGCTCTAGAGCGCAGGGTCAGCAGTTGTGGCACACGGGCTTAGCTGCTCCGCGGCATGTGGGATCTTCCCGGACCAGGGATCAAACTCGTGTCCCCTGCATTGGCAGGTGGATTCTTAACCAGTGCGCCACCAGGGAAGTCCCTTCAGTGGCTGTTTTAAAAACAGAATTCCTTAGAATGGCCCAGCAAAGATTCTGTTGCCTTCTTTCTTCCCTTATTTCACTGTTATGTCCTTCCATTCATTGAGTATTTATTAGGTCCTAAACTGAATGTTGGGCATATAAAAATCAATCACAAACAAATAGATCAATAGAATAGAAAAGAGAGTATAGAAATAGGCCCACATATACATGGTCAAATGATTTTCAATGAGGCCATCAAAGCAATTTCAATAGTGAAAGTCTCCTCCATAAATGATGGTAGAACTGTAATACATATGGAAATAAAGACAAAACAAACAAACAAAAACCCCTCAATAATAAAAATGGGCAAAGCACCTGGACCCTGAACAAAAGAGAATATACAAATAGTCAATAAGCATATGACAAACTACTCAACACCAATAGTCATCAGAGTAAAAAAAATTGAAACCATGAGATTTTACTACATATTTGCTAAACTTAGCAAAATGATAAGATTGATTAATGACAAATGTTGGCAAGGATGTGAAAAAAACCAGAACTCCAGAATTCTGGGAATGTAAAATGGCACCAACACTATGGAAAACCACTTGGAAGTTTAAAAAAACTTACATATACATCTACCCTATAACCCTGCAATTACATTCTTAGGTATTTATTCAAGACAAAGGAAGGAAAAACACATCCACTAAAAGCATTGTACAAGAGTATTTATAGCAGCTTTATTCTGATTAGCCAAAAGCTGGAAACAGCCGAAGTGTCCATCAGTAGGAGAATGAATAAACAAACTGGCAGAGTTACACAACTGAATACTTCTCAGCAATAAGAAGGAATTACTGATACATGCAACGACATGAATGAATCTTAAAAATGTTATGCTGAGTAAAAGAAGCCAAACAAAAAGAAGCCATATGAACAAAAATGAGTTCATAAACTATGAATAGATAGAATTAATTTATGGTGACAGAAATCAGGCCAGTGATTGCTCTGGAACAGGGAGTTGACTGGGAAAGGGCATAAGGGAACTTTCTGGGGTGATGCAAATGTTCTCTCTATTGACTAGTCTATGGCTATGAGCATAACTGATGCCATCTTGGGCCTGTACAGTTCTTCCTGTCCTTCTGCTGACCCTACCCAGAACTATACTGTGTGGTAAGTCACTTTCCTATAGTCAAGGGCTTTGTAGTTAATAGATATTGTTTAATAATCATTAGGATCAGGTGGCCTCTATGCTCTGTCAGTCCTCCAACAATGATGAAGACCTTTGCTGATATATTCCCAGCACCCACCCATTCTTCACTTAGGAATGTACTTCCTGTTTCCAAACACATACCCCCATACCTTAGGTTAACTATAAAATTGCCTCAATGGTCTCTTGGGGGTGCAGAGTGCAGCTGTGAATGCTTCTGGATTGCTGCCTGCCATATCCCACCCTGTGAGTAAGTGACCCTATAATAAACGGATCCATTGGCTATATGGAGCTGCTGGCCGTGTTTTTCAATCTCAAGATGCCTTCTCAGTTTGGTGGGCACCTTCTGTTCCCTTGGACCTCCAACAACAGGGATGTGGGCCACATGAGTCTATACATTTGTCAAGACTGACTGAATTACACACTTAAATCCATTCCATTGCATGTAAATTGTATCTCAAAAAATTCTTTAACAGATTCTGGCCTCATTGAATTTGTAGAACCAGAAAAGGAGACTGATTTGTAAGCAGAGAAATTACACTGTATAGCAAAAAAAAAAAAAAACCAAAACACCTCTAGTATTGGCCAAGAAAGGGAAGAAAGAGGGAAGAACTCTAGTTTTCTGGGAGTCAGTGACTCTGAAATTTCAGATTAACTGCAATTTAAAATCAAATTTGCTTAGCCCTAACTATGTCATATATTCTTTTCTGATTCTGATTTATTGAAGTCCAAGAAAATCTCTTGAAGATCTCTGCTCTAAAAACTTACTTGGCAGTTTAGCCATAAAAGGTTAACAAGATGCCACAGGCCTGTATGGATAGAACAATAAGAGGATGGCTTACCAGGTGGTACCTAAGAAACGTCCTGATGGATGCCACATTACACGGGCCACACGCACTGTATGGCCTTCAATATCTGCCACTGGTTCATCACTGAAAAGGAATCAAATGTATGTAAGTAAACTATTTTACAGTCCTGTAAATACTCATTGAATTTATTAACTGTTGAGCACATATACACCCAATTCTGCATGGTTTGACAGGCCAAATTGTAACTAAACCTGTAATTTGTTAAACTTTTAGGGCTAATGATAATTTAACTCACTTCCCAAGGTTATTATAAAAGCTTTGGGACTATTTCATGTGCCCACGGGGCAAAACTGCTCTTCAATACACACTGTCTATTTCAATTCACTATGTTAATAAACTCTTAATGCTATATCATTTGCTTAGAGAAAATTAAAGCTATTTCAGCCTGACAAGCAAAATAAGCTCTCTGCACCAAAGGAGCATTGAGATTCTAGAAAGAAAACATACTTTGATCGAGATGCAAGGCTATATCAAAAAGTTTTGGTGCAAGTGGATTACAGATAAATTTATCTCAAACTTCAGCTTGTCCAAGGATCCACATGAAGAAAGGAACTCTCAAACAGAGGCTTAGTTTCCTTTTGGTGGCCATTAAATTCTACTACCAGCAACGACAGAAAGAAAGTCTGAACACCAGCAAGAGGAAATAAACATGAACCCTAAAGAGGGCAATTAAAAAGGGAACTTTGTCAATGGGCATACACAGAACTAATGAAAGCGCTAGGGGAACAAATATTGCTATGTATTACCAAAGCCAATTAAAACTTGCTGTGCTCACAGGTAAGATCTTGTCTGGAAAAGAGTGGAGACACTAATTAGCTCCTCACAAAATCCTGGAACAAAAGCCTCATGTGCTTTCCCAAAGAAAGAAAACTAAGCAACTGAATTCAGATTTCTTTTAGGCAAACAAAGTGCTTCCAAAAATTTCTTGGAAAACAATAATCACAAACACATTAAAAAAAAAAAAAACTGTTGTAATTGGAAAATGTAGTCTAGGTAAAGGATGATGCTATTGGGAGTAGACATCACTTCCTTGGCAATACTGCCAGACAGAACCTCCTTCCTCTCCCCTGTGGTTGTTTGCTAAGAACCAATGTGCTGTCTAGACTATTATTTTTAGTCAAGCTACCAAATAGTGCATTTCTCCAATGTCAATCTATTGCATGGGAGATATAATGGATCCTTCCAGAATAGCTGGAGCCAGGAAACAGTGGCTACTGTTAGAGGCAAAAATCAAGGTACAAAGTTAACAAAGAAGGGAACCTGACACAACTCCTCTGGTGAGAAAAGGTCTAAGAAAAAAATCCTCCATTCTATTTTCACACAAGTTACCTTGACTCAGAGCATCTCTGGGGTTAAACGCTAGATTTTTAAGTCTCAAGGGCCAACCAATCAACTATTTACTTTAGCGATTGCAGTGTGGACAGAGGGTAATATTCACCTGTCAAGGCTCCAAAGCTTCACAGAACCATCAGCAGCACAAGAGGCCAGATTGACATCTTTTTGGTCCAAGGAGACAGTGGATTTTGGATGGAATACAATTGCTCCCACATTTGTGTTATGGCCTGAAGGAGTGTAAGAGATGAAAATTAAAGGGGTCCTGCTCCCTTATAACTTAAGTGTAAATACATACATGACAAATATTATATATACACATATCAGAGGACATGTGGACCTAGAGAGTATTAAAGTAGCTATTCAACTACTAAAAAATTGAACTATTTTAACATAAATTGCATTAAAAAAAGCTAAACACACAAAAAAATGTTTCTTGGTTTAGAGATTGTAAATGCCAGAGTGGGGCTGGACATGAGAGGAAAGTGGTAAGCGTATGAAGTCATTATCGTCCAGCCCTGCAGTCAGAGAAAACCAAACCAAGTCAAATCAAATCAAGAATTAATCTGTGTGTACTGGGTCTGAGTGTCAGGCAGAGTTTTAGAGTTGTTTTGCTTGACAGAGTTCACAGTGAGAAAAAGACTGAGATTTAGACAAGATTCTGACTCACCTCGAAGAGTATGGAGGAGGTTGCAATCAGGAACAGACCAGAGCTTGCAAAGCCCACTCCTAACAAACACAAAGGAAAGCATCTCAGCCAGGGTTGGTCTGGGAAGGAAAAGGTACCTTGGTAACATTACTAAAGGACAATCTCTCTCACCACCCCCCTCCCAACATGTTACAGTGGCAGACACAAAAAGAAACAGAAAAGGCTTATCGTTTGAAGGGTTAGAGAAGAAAGCTACACCCAGGTCTCATGCAAACAGAGGCCTCTACTGGACTGTAAATATTATAGCACAAGCTGCTCTTCTCCTTAACTTTTGGATCAATTTCTGAGGGAAGGTAGGACAAATTAAACTATCTAACATTAATATTAATAATGATACTATCTTCTTAAATACGAATAGCATTTTGCTGCTTACTAAGTACTTTAATTTTTTTTTTTTTTTGGCAGCACTGTGAAGCATGCGGAATCTTACTTCCCCAACCAGGGATCGAACCCATGCCCCCTGAAGTGGAAGCACGGACTCTTAACCACTGGACTGCCAGGGAAGTCCCCAAAGTACTTAAATTTAAAAAAAAATGTTTTTACTTTGGAAAATTTCCAACAAATTACTTTCATATCTATCATCAAATGGTCCTTATAACAGACCTGTGAGGTACATATAAGGCAGGAATGATCGTTTCTACTTTATTATTTTTTTTCTTATTTTATTTTTATTTTATTTTTTGTAATTATTTTTTTTTAATTGCAGTATAGTTGATTTACAACGTTGTGTTAGTTTCTGTTGTACAGCAAAGTGAGTCAGTTATACACATACTCATTTCTACTTTATAATGAAGGTAACTGAGGCTTGGTGGAGAGGTGGAGGGATCTGTGTAAGTCCCTGGCTTTCTCCTGAACCACAGTCTCAATTTCTGCCTAGTCAAGTAGTTCTTGTGCGTACAATACAAGCGAGTTTCCCCTTCACTAGATGACAATGTTCCTCAAGAACTAAGTAACTAAACAGAACAAAACAACAAAGTTATCACATCCTAAGAGTTTTCTGCATATGTGGTGAGTAGAAAACAAAATGAAGATAAAAACAATAATTCAAGTTTACTGAGTCCTTACCACATACCAGGCACTATCAAGGCAAAATGTTTACAAACATTATCTCACCTTACTTTACAGATGACAAAAGTGAAGCTTACAGAGATTAAGTATCTTGCCTAGGTCACATAACCAAAAAAGAAAAGTTATATCAAGGTGTGTATACTAGTCTATAAGCTCACTATCTGATCCAAAATGATGCTAATGCCAAGAATATGACTGACATGTCATGGGTCTCTGGGGTACCTTGTGAACAGTAAGAACTGCTAATTGAAGGCTATATTGTAAACTACAGTGGGTAACTCCTAGCATCTCTAGTTTGGTGTGATCATGAGAAGCAGAGGCAAATGGTATTGAAATGGCCTTCTAAGACAAATACTGATTTTTTCCCCTGAACCCCATTTAAAAAAAAAATGTCACTGTAAAATGGGACTTACCAACAAGCTGTGGCCAGCATTTTGGAATTGGGACTAAAGTGACAGTAGGAGATAGGCCGATCATCCCCAATCTGACTGCAGAAATTATTCAAAGACTTAAAAAAAGACAAACAAGGGATCATTAACAGGCTAACCCAAGACTTTCTTGGCTTTTCCACCATAAAAACAAAAACAAAAACCATTCCAGTTTTAACCCTCCCCAAGAATCTTCTACCACCTTTTTGTTGTTGCTGTTAGGAGACACTTTTACAAATGAATGAAGTCAAGGCTTATCTGGAACTCCAGCATGCTGTCTTCTACAGTCTTAGTAACACTAGCTTCTATGTCAGCTAAATACAAAAAGGAAGGCCATGGCGAGATCTAAAGTACAGTCTGACATATTAAAAGGGAGAATTAAAGAGTAGACCGATAGGCCTCTACATAGTACAAAGCACAGTAGGTTCCCTGCCACCTTAACTGATGGTTCCTCCCAAATAGCAACAGTGTAAGCAGAGAGGAATAAGTATAGCTGCCTTT
This sequence comes from Aethalodelphis obliquidens, assembly GCF_003676395.1. NCBI lineage: Eukaryota > Metazoa > Chordata > Mammalia > Artiodactyla > Delphinidae > Aethalodelphis > Aethalodelphis obliquidens. The sequence continues at coordinate 20,436,383 of NW_020837951.1, forward strand.
ACTTGCTAGAGGTGGGCCAAAGTAGAGCATCTATTAAATATTTAAGAATCTTTAAGATATTAGACAATTATATATATGAAAGCATCTTATATATATAAGATGAGAGCATCTTACCCGGAGAGATTTGTGCAGTTCTTGCATCTGGGAGGTTCTCGTTGTCTCAGGAATCTCTTTATGAAGACGGGCCTCTTCCAAACGTTTCATTGCCCTGTGACACAGAAATAACATTATTAACCCTGAGCAAATGGGTTCAAAACAAAGGTCCATACAAGTCTCTTTACCACTCAATTTCAATTAATAACCACAGTCATTATAAAGCACCTCCTCAGTCCTTGAGAGGAAATAAGAAAAAGTATGTTTCTTCCTCCTTCTCGAGGCTCTCCTTACCTGGGCAGTGAGTAATTAGCAATCCACAGTCTAGCAACCTTCAGGCTGTTTGGTCCTTCATGGTACCAGGTTTGCTGATACTGAAAGTTACATTAAGAGCAGAAATGTCAAGTCTGAAGCATTCTTGCCCCTTTCATAGCTGTCAATTCCCTATTGTTAACTGCCCAGAAAAAAGATGAATTAGTTCAGTAATAGGATGAAATCAGGTATATGTGTTTTCTCTTGTGTCTCTTTCTATGAACTCTTATTGGATAGTTTCTGGTTACTTGTTAAAAGTGACACCAGGAATGCTATGGTTCTTTCCTGAATGGGGAACTCACTTATCTCCATTTATACCTACAAAGGAACCACAAACTATTGCCAACAACTATTCCGGAACAGTAGAGTCTCCAACTCCCCCTGTTCCCCATCCCACAGAAAACAGAAAATGAAAGAACTACCCCCTTGTTTCCTGCATGTTTATACTATGAAACCAAAGACACATTTTACCTCTTCTTTGGACTTCTTTGATTTCTCATCATCTTTTCTGGTCTTTTTTAAGGCATCAGTACCGACCACTGAAAGGATATTTCTTAACCTGTAACAAAAAAGATTAGAATTTAAACAGAGCTAAGACTGTGAAAAGTATACCTAAGAAGGCAGCAAGCCTGCCCTACTCTCTCACCATTCAAATCCCAAGCAACCTCCTTTAAGGGCCAAGTTGTGATGCCTAAACTTCCAGTGTGATTTCTCTCACTCAGTAGTCTTTATCTGAAGATTCCCTAAATTGAACTAAAAGCAATTACCCTGTTAAACTTAGAGTCAACTAGCCCCAACACCGCTACCACTCGGGCTGTGGATACAGACAACCTTCACTCAATGCCACAATGTGCTGGATACTGCTCAGGTGCTAAGTATAAAAAATGACCAAGAAACAGTCCTTGATTTCAAGTAGCATAGTGAGGGGTGAGGCAGTGGGGGGTGGACAGGACATACAGAAAATCGGGGAACTAGAGTACATTCCATTAAGTATTATGACAGTGGTAAGTGCATGGTGCTAAGGGAATCATAAAAGGAGTAAACAACCTAGGCTTGGAGGGAATCAGGGAAGGCTTCATGGAGAAGATGTTACCTGAACTGAGACCTCAAGTAACCAAGTCAATGGGTCAAGAATGGGAAAGGACAGTTGAAGCAGAGGGTTCAACAAATGTAAAGGTCTGGAGGCAAGAAAAGCATGTTGAACTTGGAATCACAACAATTCAATATGGCTGGAGCACAGAGTACTGGGAAAGGGTTGGTGAGAGATAAGGCTGCAAATCTAAGCAGGGGCCAGGTCACAAAGAGCTCCTCATGCCATGGTAAGGAGGGTTTACATTTGAGAAAGACCCCTGGAAAAGTATGGAGAATGGACTGAAGAGGGAAGAACAAAGGCATACTATTGTATCCCCTGAGTCTTATGGACTGAATCAAGACAGTGGCAGTGGGGACTCAAGACATTCATTTAAGGGACACAATAAGACAGACTTTGCTGGTGAAGAAGACAAACAATAAACAGTAGAAGTAAACCTCTGAAAGGCTATTAAGAAAGTATGTTACTTTCTTAATAATGGCAGGACTTACTTTACAAGGGGTCAGGTGTTAGGAAAGGCTTTTTTGAGGAGGCGGCATTTATTCTGAAACCAAAAGAATAAAAAAGCTCTAAAAGGCAAGAGAGGGGGACAAAAAGAGAAAAATTCAGTGGATAGACAGCAAAAGAGCTTGAGTGTCCCAGGAGGACCATTACGGCTGCTAAATCTAGTAAACTGGGGAAGAGTGGCACAAGGCAAGGATGAAGAGCATGATTAGGAGCTTTGTACTCTAAGTTTAATAAGAAGACTCTGTAGGGGGCTTCCCTGGTGGCGCAGTGGTTGGGAGTCCGCCTGCTAATGTGGGGGACATGCGTTCAAGCCCGGGAGGATACCACGTGCTGCGGAGCAACTGGGCCTGTGCACCACAACTACTGAGCCTGTGTGCCACAGCTGCTGAGGCCTGAGAGCCTGGAGCCCGTGCTCCGCAGCGGGAGGCCACTGCGATGAGGGGCCCGTGCGCTGCGATGAAGAGTCGTCCCCGCTTGCCGCAACTAGAGAAAGCCCGCACACAGCAATGATAGATCCAACACGGCGAAAAATAAAATAAAAAAAAATAAATAAATTAATTAAAAAAAAAAGAAGACTGTAGGATTTTAAGCAAACAATTAACACAACACATTTGGGGTTATTACAACAGTCTAAATGTGAAAGCAATGGAGGTAGAGAAAAGAGGAAACACTGGAGGTACATTTCACAAGTAGAAGAGACAAGATTTTGCTGATGGGTTACACAGAAGGTGAGCAGGTTTTCAACTGAAAACTGTGTGAATGGTACTGTTATTTGCAAGGAGAACTGGAAAATAGATGAGTTCAATTTAGACATGTCAAATTTGAGTACCTATAGAATATCTAGGTTACAGAGACCTGGGAGTCATCAGAATATATATACACAGAGTAAACCATGACATGGGAATGGATTTGATCACTCAGGGTTAGTGCAGGATAAGGGCAAAAAACAGCACTTTAAAACAGGAAAAAAAGAGGCTTAGAAGAATTAGCTAGAGAAACAGGAGGAAAACCAGGATGATTTGGTCTTCTGAGAGCCAAGGAAACGGAGTGTTTGAAGGAGGGAATCGGTGGCAGTGTACTAGGGCTATTCTTGATAACGATGAGTTGATGACCTTAATTAAGAGCAATTTCAATGTGGTAGTGGTCGATCAGTTTGCAGTAGGTTGAAGAGTAAATGAGCGGTAAGGGCTTTAAGAGAGTAAATATAATGAGTGAGGAATAGCTGAGCCCCAAGTCCTAAAGAAGCAGGTAGGCAGGCCAGGTCTGCATAACTGCATAGGACTAGCCTGTCACCAAGAGATTTTGTAACTTCAAAATCACAAGAGGAGCATTATATGAGGACAGTGCCTTTTTGCAGTAACACCCAAAAAACACTTATCATTATGTCTTACGTTAATGACAAAGAACGCGTTTGTTGTTTAAATTTTCAGAGTTCAGTGACAAATGTTTACCCAACTCACAACTCCATAATGAGGAGAGGAAGGGAGGGAATGTGTTAACATCTTCTTCATAGTTTATAAAGAAAAATTAGTAGTGGAGTAAAAACTGGCCTAAGACTTAAATTATGGGCTAAAACATATTAATGCAACCTAATAAGATATTCTGTCAACATTACCTGAGACATTCTATTAAAGTTTTAGCTACGAATTCCAACTGAACTGGAACCCTGTGATTAAAAAAGAAGAGAGTAGATACTTAGAAAGGGCACCTTTCTCTTCTTTCAGCAGGACCCTCTCCAAAAAGTGTGATGGGTTCCCCCAAGGCCCTAAGGCAAGCCTTGACCTCTGAGTCATCTGTGGAAACATTGATTTGCCGGGCTCGCTTCCTCCTCTCAAACTCAGCTAACACCTCGGCCTGTCGCTCACTGATGTGGTCTTCAATTTCAAACACTTCTCCTGTAAAAAGAACCGGCAACATCAGCATAATCACCAGATCTTCCTCAAGTAGGGAGAAAGAAATAATTTCATTTTTTTTCAATTTAATTTATTTTTGGCTGTGTTGGGTCTTTGTTGCTGTGCACGGGCTTCTCATCACAGTGGCTTCTCTTGTTGCGGAGCACAGGCTCTAGGCGTGTGGGCTTCAGTAGTTGCATCAGGCAGGCTCAGTAGCTGCAGCACGCAGACTCTAGAGCACAGGCTGAGCAGCTGTGGTGCACGGGCTTAGTTGCTCCGAGGCATGTGGGATCTTCCCGGACCAGGGATCCAACCCGTGTCCCCTGCATTGGCAGGTGGATTCTCTTTTTTTTTTTTTTAACATCTTTATTGGGGTATAATTACTTTACAATGGTGTGTTAGTTTCTGCTTTATAACAAAGTGAATCAGTTATACATATACATATGTTCCCATATCTCTTCCCTCTTGCGTCTCCCTCCCTCCCACACTCCCTATCCCACCCCTCCAGGCTGTCACAAAGCACCGAGCCAATATCCCTGTGCCATGCGGCTGCTTCCCACTAGCTATGGCAGGTGGATTCTTAACCACTGCACCACCAGGGAAGCCCAGAAATAATTTCTTACATTTGGAGTCTATATGCCTCTAGGGAAAGTTAACTGTTTAATCTACTACAAACTTTACAGTTTCTCAGTTTATTAAAGTATGCCAGGGTTTCCCTGGTGGCTCAGTGGTTAAGAATCCACCTGCCAGGTGGATTAAAGTATGCCAGGACCTCCTTGGTGGCATGGTGGTTAAGAATCTGCCTGCCAATGCAGGGGACACAGGTTCGATCCCTGGTCCAGGAAGATCCCACATGCCTCGGAGCAACTAAGCTCACGAGCCACAACTACTGAGCCTGCACTCTAGAGCCCACGAGCCACAACTACTGAACCCATGCACCTAGAGCCCACGCTCTGCAACGAGAAGCCACCACAATGAGAAGCCCGCACACTGCAACGAAGAGTAGCTCCCACTCCCCGCAACTAGAGAAAGTCTGCGTGCAGCAAAGAAGACCCAAACAGCCAAAAAATAATTAATTAATTAAAAATAAATAAAGTATGCCAAACACAGAAAACTAAACGAGGTTTTAAAAGGCAGGAAAATAGTTGAAACCATCTTGTTTCATTTGGCAAATTTACATAAACACATAGCTTGCATGAGACAATAAGAGTATGGAGCATCTTTAATAAATAAGTTATGTACGCTTTCTATCCATGATAAAATAGAAACATTATTTTAACAACTGCCAAAGCTACTCTCTGAAATAGTCTCAGTATAGGGACACTAACTGGAAATAATTACCATGAAAATGATATTCTTTGTAAGGTTTTTTGGATAATCTATCAGCTAGTTTTAAAACTCACACCGAATACAAGCATTTCGATGAAAAAGGAAAAGTATAGTAGTGATGCAGTTATGTTTAAAATAACATAAAAGGTTTAAAAAGTCACTACAGTCATGTGTATAGAAAAGAAAATGTATGGGAGGATCCATGAGAAACTTGACAGAAGCCCTATCTGCAGAGAACTCTTTTTATACCCTTCTGTACTCTCTGAATTTCTCATGACAAACATAAATAATTTTATTTCAAAAATATAGTGGACCACTAGTTACTGACACGAAAAAATATCCTCAACAGTATACAGAATGACAAATGCAGGTTACAAAACAATTTGCTTATCATGGTTTCATTTACGGAAAAAAACTTGTATTTTGATTTCTTTCAAAATAAAAATGGCTACTACTTTTATAATCTAAAAGAGGTATTTCATTTTGGGTGAAAAATAATTGGAAAACTAAAAAAGCAAGAATATTATAAACCACAGTAGCTCCAAACCAATGCCACAACTATGCTAGATCTCCATAAGACAAATGGAATCAACTTGAATCCAAATACACAATGAATAAATTCCTAGGAAAATTACTAACAATTCATAGAAGAAAAACTGTATAAAAGGTTTTAAGAAAAAGGTTCTCCAGATGATACTAAGTGGAGTGGGCAGAGTATGGCCTTAAGATAGATGCAAGTTTAATATTTGAAAGTTTTTGACACTAAACTAGTGATATCTGAGTTTAGGAAGGTAATCATTACAGATAATTTGAGCACCAAAGGTAAAGACGGACTCACAGTTTGCATCTTACCAGAGGTTATGTTAATGTTCCCTGCTTCAATTCCTGCTTTAAGTCCTTCTTTTCCCAAAATCCCAGATTCTCCTTTGGCCAGGCGCTCCCTCTCCTTCTCTTCCAAACTTCCATAATAGATGTGTGGTTTCTTCACAACAGGAGCGACTAAGTCATCAGATGCCTTAGTTTTGGTTGCCTGCTAAATCAAAGACCTGGATTAACCTAAAACTTAATCTTAAGCAATTTACTAGACCTCCCAGAAGGATGACGCTTATCCAGAGCTTCAATCCTATTTCTTCTCTAAAGAAAACACAAATTGGACACCAGTTAAGATGTGTCTTCCCTGATTTGGCCGTGGTCTGGGGGTGATTCCAGTCTCTCGGTCACTTAACTTTTGCAGATAGGAAGCGACAGATAAAACTAGTGAATTTCTCTTGGTGATTTTTCTATCAAAGGCGTGCTTTGGAACATGTTTACTTCATTCAGTTCCAAGTGCAATCTCTTCCTGGGTTTTACGAAACTTCCAGGGTTTCTGCTCATCACAGGCGATATCAAGGATAACTGAAATAACCAACGCGATGGTAAGGGCGACAAGTTACAAAGTTACTGTCTATACATTTCAAACGTTTTCAGACGTGGGGCAGTAGATAGGAAGTTAGGAGGCCTCATTACAATTAAGAGGTCTGACATTGTCATAAATCTTGGCCAAGACACTACTCCCTTCCAGAACTCCGTTTCTGAACCAGACGGAGAAGGTATTTACATTTCGGGGTTGTAGCGAGAGCTGAAAATGAGCTAAAATACGAAAGCACTCAGGGATCATGAAAACGCTGCTCCGCTCTCTAAGACCAGACCGAGTCTGAGGAGATCTTTCCTCCTCAGCCCTCCACCGCCGCAGCCTGTTCCCTAACGGCCCTGTTCCGCAGGGACCCCCAACCCTCCGCGCTCCCTGCCAGAGTGAGCTGAGACCTGTACCGCGGAGGAAGCTCGTGAGGAGGCCATGCTGGGCTCCGGAGCCGCGAAGCCCCACCGAAAGCCGAGCTCTACGTTTCAGACCATCCACCGCGCGCCCAGCAAGGCGGAATTACGACACCTACCGGAAGTGGGCCGCGGGCGGACGCAGCGTCCTGGGCGGCGTGAAGCATGATGGGAATCGTAGTAGGAAAGAGTCTGGGCGCGTCGAGTGGTTTGTTCCGTGGAGCCTCCGAGAAAAGCACGCGAAGGACAGGGTTCTGCGAGGAGAGAGACTCAGAGCAGTCTGGGAATTGTAGTCCAGTTGGCTTAGCCGGAGATTCGGGGTGAGCGCCGAGGTTCCGGGAAGGGGCTGAACAGGTCTGAAAAGAGGTAGGTGCGGCGAGTCGCGCGGCTACGGACGGAACTCGGGGAGTGAATAGACGGCTTCCGGGGCCTGCTGTCGCTCCGGGTCCTGCGAGGGACTTTAAGTCCTACTGGAGCGAAGGACCGTGTTGCCATGGAAACCTTCGCTCTGGACCAGCGAGTGCGGCCTTGGAGCTGCGGGGGTGCTATTCTCTTCCGCTGTCAGGAAGTTCTCTCGGCGGTTTCTTCTGAGCTGGCTGGGTTTTCGGTGGATTTGGGCAGTGGCGAGAGAATAAGTTCGAAGAGCCCTCTAGCGCCAAAGGAAAATAAAGACCTGGCGGAGGAGCCAAGGCCTGATTTTGCTGTCTTCAGCCCGGTCTATCTTACTCGGAGTGAGATGATGAATGTGAGGCGTCAGGTAAACTGCACGCCAGCAACTCTGCACAGCCCCGTGTGCGCTGGGTGCTGGGGCATCAGAGATGGACAAGACAAGGTTTTGTCCCCGTGTCGGGGGTGGAGATGGTCAAAATATTGGTGTTTCCCGAGCTGGACAGAGCCCCCTACCCTCCCCGAGGACAATTACAATAATAATGCCTGTTTATTGAGCGTTTCCTAAATGCCAGGTTATGTTACAGGAATTTACGCTGCAATACGACATTCAGTCCATACAACAATAGAGTACAGGTACAGACGAGGAAACCATGATCTAGTGAAAGGTGAAGCTGATGGTCCAAGATCAGTGGCGATGGGATTAGAATCTGTGCCCTCTGCCCTTTCACCTCCAGAACAAGCACTTTTACCCATTACTCTATACTGCTCCCTAGTGGCTATCTTTTCATAGTTTGCAGAAAAGTTAAAATGTATCACAGTTTTTTCTTTTCCCTTTTTAAAAATAATTAATTATTTTTTGGCTGCGTTGGGTCTTCGTTGCTGGGCGGGCTTTCTCTAGTTGCGGCGAGCAGGGCCTACTTTTCGTTGTGGTGCGTGGGCCACATTCATTGAGGTGGCTTCTCTTGTTGCGGAGCTCAGGCTCTAGGCGCGTGGGCTTCAGTTGTTGTGACACGTGGGCTCAGTAGTTGTGGCGCACAGGTTTAGTTGCTCCGCGGCATGTGGGATCTTCCCGGACCAGGGATCGAACCTGTGTCCCCTGCATTGGCAGGCAGATTCTTAACCACGGCACCACGAGGGAAGTCCCTGTTTTTTCTTTTAAGCAATCTCCCCCCTTGGAACTTTGGTTTCCTCTACCTTTTGTCTACTTTGGAATCAAGATAGTATCTGTATCAATTTACATTCCCCACCAACAGTGCAGCACTATTAAAATAGCCAGGACACGGAAACAACCTAAATGTCCATCGACAGATGAATGGATAAAGAAGATGTTGTAAATATATATAATGGAATATTACTCGGCCATAAAAAGAAATGAAATTGGGTCATTTGTAGAGATGTGGATGGACCTAGAGTCTGTCATACAGAGTGAAGTAAGTCAGAAAGAGAAAAACAAATATCGTATATTAACGCATATATGTGGAATCTAGAAAAATGGTACAGATGAACCTATTTGCAGGGCAAGAATAGAAAGGCAAACGTAGAGAACGGACGTGTGGACATGGCAGGGAAGGAGAGGGTGGGATGAATTGGGAGATTAGGTTTGACATAAATACACCACCATGTATAAAATAGATAGCTAGTGGGAACCTGCTGTATAGCACAGGGAGCTCAGTTCCGTGCTCTGTGATGGCCTAGTTGGGTGGATGGCGGGGAGGGAGGTCTAAGAGGGAGGGGATGTGTGTATGCGAATGGCTGAGTCACTTCGCTGTGCGGCAGAAACTAACACAACATTGTAAAGCAATTATACTCCAATAAAAAAATAATAAAAGAAGAAAAAGATAGTATCTGATTTAGTACAAAGCAATTTGAAATGTAATGTGCCATTGTTTCATGTTGATAACATCACTTGTATCTGTCCCAAGCTTCGTGGTAGAAGGAGGAGACATTTCTTCCTTTGTATACTTCACAGTCCCTAGCTATATCCTAGATACATGTAATAATAATTTATATCTGTACATATTTTAAAGGAGGCTTCACTTACATCATTTTCATTTAATCCTCACCATGTGACCTATATATAATTTTCCCAGGAGGCTGACTTTTGTTTTTGGTTGCTCTGCTGCGGCATGCGGGATCTTAGTTCCCTGGAGAGGGATCAGACCCGTGCCCCCTTCAGCAGAAGAAGAGTGTAGCCAGTTTATTCAACAGAACATTTAATGGCTGGTTATTGCAGACATTCTCTACTGGACGCTGTGAGAATATAAAGATGATGCCATCAACAGCTTTTAAACTCAGTTGGGGAGTTTTATTTTCTTCTAAAAAAAACCCAGCTCTTCTTTTTTTTTTTTTTAAAGCATAAGCATTACTTTGGGTTTTCAGATTCTAGAGTGTTCTCTTGAGCTTCTGTGCATACTTGTTCTCTCTGCCTGCCCTTCACAAGGCAACTAAGACATCATCTCCTCCAGGAAGTCTTCCACATCCCTGTTCACCCCACTGGATTGTGTGTCTGTGTGATGCCATTGCATTACCCTCATCAGAGTTCTAATTACAGTATGCTGCAATTTTCCATTTATGTGTTTGTTTTCCCCACAGACTGTGACTATGCCTCTTAACTCTGTAGCTGGAGCATAAGAACTGTTTGTTTCATGAATGACCTATCCATTTAGGACCTATTTAGACCCTGAGGATAACCCTGTGAATTGGTGAGTTAGAGGGAGTTTTCATAAGACTTAGTAAACTGATTTTAGCATTCGGGAGTGATCACAAATCTCTCATAATTCCCACATACTGTTGATCAAATTTAATGGTTTGTATACTCTCCTACTAACTGTACCGAATTAAAATGTGATATTTTAACTTTATTCTCTTAGCTAAAATATTTCTTTGTGAATGGAGCATGAGATTAAAGTGATTGTTGCCTAGAATCCTCTTTTACAGGCAGCTTGCTATTTTAAGTTCTGGAAGAAAGAGCTTTTGAGAATTACAGAGTGGTGGATCTCCATCACATAATAAAAATGTAATAATGATACACGTAAAGACTTAGAAGTCAATGTGTGAATCCAAATGAGTCTTTTGTATCGCCATTCGTTTTAGTGTGCCTGCTTACAAATTGAACATATTTGTAGCTGAGATTTATCCCTTCCAATTTTTCCTCCTCTCTGCCATTTTTAACAGCTGATAGTTCACTGGGTCTGTCCCTTAATGTTGGTTTCATTATGCTGAGACGAAAACCAACCCGTCTGGAGCTGAAGCTTGATGACATTGAGGAGTTTGAAAGCATTCGAAAGGACCTGGAGGTAAGAGTGCAACTTTCAAACCGTTAGGAATATTTAAAACAATAACTCTAACTTTTGGACTCCAGATTCTTATACCAACAGCTTATTCGAAATCTCTATTTGGATGCTTTACAGGCATCTTAAACATAATGTATTAGTTTCCTGTGGCTGCTGTAACAAATTACCACAAACTTGGTGGTTTAAAGCAACAGATATTTATGCTTTCACAGTTCTGTAGGCCAGAAATCTGAAATTGGTATCACTGATCCAAAATCAGGATGTCAGCAGGACCACGCTCCATCCAGAGGCTCTAGGGAAGAATCTATTCCTTGACTATTGCAGTATTTGGTGGCTGCTGGCATTCCTTGACTTGTGGCCATATCACTTCAGTGTCTGCCTCCGTGATCACACTGCCTTCTCCTCTTCTGTCTGTGAAGTCTCCCTCTGCCCCCTCTTATAAGGATACCTGTGTTGGCATTAAGGGCCCACCCAGATAATCCAGGATAATGTCCACATCACAGCATCCTTAATTTAATGACATCTGCAAAGACCCTTTTCACATACAGGGCAACAATTACAGTATCCAAGGATTAGGACCTGATAGCTTTGGAGGTCATTATTCAGCATACTATACTTAACATGTTAAAACAAAAAACTCTTGATTTCTTCCTCAAACGAGTTTCACCTCAGAGTTCCCTATGTCAGTATCTAAGTAGTTGCTCAAGCCAGAAACCTAAGAGTCAATCTTGAGTTCTCCCTTTCCCTCACCTTTTATATTCAATCTGTCCATAAATCCTTCGGCTCTACCTCCAGAATATTTCTAGAATCTACCCATACCTTTTCATCTCCACCATTAGAACCCTAGTCCAAATAACCATCAACTAACTCTGTACAATTTCAGTAGCATCCCAAGTTGTCTCTCTACTTCCTTTTTTTTTTTTTTTTTTTTTCGGTACGCGGGCCTCTCACTGTCATGGCCTCTCCCGTTGCGGAGCACAGGGTCCGGACGCGCAGGCTCAGCGGCCATGGCTCATGGGCCCAGCCGCTCCGCGGCATGCGGGATCTTCCCGGACCGGGGTACAAACCTGTGTCCCCTGCATCGGCAGGCAGACCCCCAACCACTGTGCCACCAGGGAAGCCCCCCAATATGTATTTTTAAGTATAGCCTTACACCACGGTATTAGATGTCCATTGATAAGACTTAAATTCTTTTTTTGGCCTTCAGAATAAAGTCCAAATTCCTTAGGATGGCATGTAAGGCCCTTTGTGATCTGGTCCTTGGTCATCTCTCCACTTTATCTTCCACTGCTGAGCTATCTTTAATCTCACTGCCTATGCACACTCTGCTCTTTTCTTGAAGTGCCCTTTATGGTTCAAAACTTCAATTGTAATGAGTCTCATAAAGTGTTAGTCTTATACCAAACTTTGACTCTGCAGAGTCAGCTCACTATTGAGTTACTTTTTTTTTAATTGAAGTAATTTTTATGACTGAGTAGTATTCCATTGTGTGTATGTGTGTGTGTGTGTATATAAATATACACCACATTTTCTTTTTTTTTTTTTGCGGTACGCGGGCCTCTCACTGTTGTGGCCTCTCCCGTTGCGGAGCACAGGCTCCGGATGCACAGCCTCAGCGGCCATGGCTCACGGGCACAGCCACTCCACGGCATGTGGGATCCTCCCAGACCGGGGCACGAACCCGTGTCCCCTGCCTCGGCAGGCGGACTCTCAACCACTGCACCACCAGGGAAGCCCTAAACACCACATTTTCTTTATCCATTCATCTGTCAAGGGACACTTACGTTTCCATATGTTGGCTATTGTAAATAATGCTGCGATAAACATGGTGGTGCACTTACCCTTTTGAATTAGTGTTTTCTTTGGATATATACCCAGGAGTGGAATTGCTGGATGATATGGTAGTTCTACTCTTTATTTTTTGAGAAACCTCCATACAATTTTCCACAGTGGCTGCACCAGTTTACATTCTCACCAACAGTGTGTGAAGATTTCCTTTTCTCCATATCCTCTCCAACACTCATTATTTCTTGTCTTTTTGATAATAGCCATTCTAATGGGCATGAGGTGATATTTCATTTGTGGTTTTGATTTGCATTTCCCTGATAATTAGTGATGTTGAACATCTTTTCATATGCCTGTTGTCCATCTGTATGTCTTCTTTGGAAAAATGGTTATTCAGATTCTTGGGTTGTCTGTTTTTTTGCTGTTGAGTTGTATGAGTTCTTTATATATTTTGGGTATTAGCCCTTATCAGATAAATTGTTTGCAAATATCTTTTCCCATTTGATAGGCTGTCTTTTCATTTTGTTGATGGTTTCCTTTGCTGAGCAGAAGCTTTTTAGTTTGATATAGTCCCATTTGTTTATTTTTGCTTTTGTTTCCCTTGCCTGAGGAGACATACTCAGAAAGATACTGCTAAGACCAATGTCAAATAGCATACTGCCTATGTTTTCTTCTAGGAGTTTTATGGTTTCAGGTCTTACATTCAAGTCTTTAATCCATTTTGAGTTAATTTTTGTGTATGGTGTAAGATAGCGGTCTAGCTTCATTGTTTTGCATGTGGCTGTTCAGTTTTCTCAACAGCATTTATTGAAGAGACTGTCCTTTCTCCATTGTATGTTCTTTGCTACTTTGTCATAAATCTATTATCCATATGTGTGAGGGTTTATTTCTGGGCTCTTAGTTCTGTTCCATTGATCTGTGTGTCTCTTTTTCTGCTAATACTGTGCTGTTTTGATTACTGTGACTTTGTAGTAGAATTTGAAATCAGGGAGTGTGATACCTCCAGCTTTGGTGTTTTTTTTCCAAGATTGCTTTGGCTACTCGGGGTTTTCTGTGGTCCCATACAAATTTTAGGAATTTTTGTTCTATTTCTGTGAAAAATGTTGTTGGGATTTTGATGGAGATTGCATTGAATCTGTAGATTGCTTTAGGTAGTCATAGACATTTTAACTGTTAATTCTTCCTATCCATGAGCATGGAATACCTTTTCATTCTTTTGTATCTTCTTCAGTTTCTTTCAACAATATCTCATAGTTTTAAGTGTACAGGTCTTTTCACCTTCTTAAATTTATTTCTTGGTATACGTTTATTCCTAGGTATTTTTGTTGTTTTTAGTCTTTCTACTAAAGGCAGTTATCCAATGGGTTTCACCCATTTTAGAGCAACTTAGGAGAGAGGGATAGTTTTTGCCCTGCACTAAAATAAAAACAGTAGAAAACTGGTATTTTATTTGTTACTGAAATTAGTTTGATTACATTTTGATGACTCTGGGTTTTTTTTTGGCTGCGTTGGTCTTCGTTGCTGCGCACGGGCTTTCTCTAGCTGCGGCAAGCGGGGGCTCCTCTTTCTTGCGTGCACGGGCTTCTCATTGTCATGGCTTCTCTTGTTGCGGAGCATGGGCTCTGGGCGCATGGGCTTCAGTAGTTGTGGCACGTGGGCTCAGTAGTTGTGGCTCATGGGCTCTAGAGCGCAGGCTCAGTAGTTGTGGTGCATGGGCTTAGTTGCTCCGTGGCATGTGGGATCTTCCCGGACCAGGGCTTGAACCTGCGTCCCCTGCATTGGCAGGCGGATTCTTAACTGCTGAGCCACCAGGGAAGCCCTGACTCTGGATTTTGAAACAGTCAGCAGTTGTTCATAGTGGGAAGCCTTTTAAATGATTTCATTCTACTTGGATATTCGGACTTTCTCATGGCTTATAAGATGAAACGATATCATCCTGTGCCTTTTAGAACTTGTTTTCACAAAGGTGTTTGGGGAGAACTTTCTAATGTTATTTATTGGGTAATGTAGACTAGAGAGTAACTCAGGAAGGTCATTATGTTTGTATATATATAAAAAGTAATACCTCACTTATTCAATATAATGCTTTGACACTGGCATTTAAATGCTCACAGTTCAGCAGTAAGTGGTGAAGAATAGCAGTGATTCCAGAGATTAGTTTAGTGGAGCTATTCTTCTGGTAAGGAACTCTCAGTAGTGGTAGTTGTGGGGTGTTAGTTTTTCTCTTTGAAAATGATCAAACTGAGACACAGACTTTGTGAATTCTGCAGTTACTTGTGGCTTAAGAGCCAAACCTTTTATCTGAAAACAAAATGAATTTCCCAAATCAGGCCTCATGATAAGATAGCACAAAACCTTCTTTTCCTGCGTTACATTTAATCTCATGGTGTCAGCTGAGCTGTTAATTTCTGGTGGTTATTGTTTTACTGGTCGCTTTATTTTTCCATCTCTTGTATGGACTTCCTTCTGTCATAGCCCTGATCACCCTGTGTTGTAATGGTCTATTTACCTGTTTCCCTGTTAGACTGTGACATCCTGGAGGGTAGGGGTTACATCTTTTATCGCTATATCCGTGTATCCCCCTTGTGCCCCTAACCATCTAAACCTAGGATTTCAGTTTATTGTTCTGTAGACCCGAACCCTATCCTTTACCCTGTGCCTAATACATGGTAGATGCTAAATAAATGTTTGTTAATGAATAGAATATTGCCTTAATACTAAAACTTTTATACTTTCAGACCCGTAAGAAACAAAAGGAAGATGTGGATGTTGTAGGAGGCAGTGATGGAGAAGGTGCCATTGGGCTCGGCAGTGACCCCAAGGGCAGGGAACAAATGATTAATGATCGAATTGGTTATAAACCCCAACCCAAGCCCAACAATCGTTCATCTCAATTTGGAAGTTTTGAATTTTAGAGGTGGATTATCTTGTGTGCCAGAGCCCTGGAATGGAGTAAAATGATGGCAGAAATACAAACAAGATTTAGAGAATTGAGTGCTTGCAGTCAAGCCGAGTATTTTACGTCCTGCAGAGAGAGATACTTCTGCATGAGATTGCTGATGCTTAACTTTCACTTGGAAAGCTGAAATTCAAACTCTGGTTTGTCTCTGGAAAATCTGACTCGATAAAACTTGTCTGATTTTTGTTTTTAAAAATAAATATATTTTTGGAAAAGTGTGCGACATCCTTAATGAAGTATAATAGCACCGTTAAATTGCTACATTTTTCCCATCTTTATTAAAAGACCCTAAACAGAACACTTCCAGTTGATCCCTGTCACTGATTTTTAACTCGTTTATTCAACAAGTATTTATTGAGAGTGCCAGGTACCATTCTAGGCACTTGGTAACATCAGTGAACAAATCAAAGATCCCTGCCCTTGTGGAGATTAGATTCTCATGATTTTGTATAAGCTCGATCAAGTTGTGGATTTCCAGTATCTTTACAGAATGGCTTTGTAACCAGTTTGGGTGTAATTTTGGGAGGACAGGCAGTGGAGTATCAGTATTACCGTCATTCCAGTTTTCCTTCCTTTCCCAAATCGCCTAAGTTTTTCTGACAAGCCAATCTGCCAGGCAGCTCAGAGGCTAATTTAGAATCATGTCTTATTGTTTTCACTGTTTAATTCAACTGCTGGGAACTGCTAACTGTGGTAGCAAGAACCTCTGGAATCATCAGTTCCAAAAAGACCTGTTAGCAGGATTTTACCCAGCCTTTCTGGGGCAGCTTAAGTCTGGGAAGTAAGAATGTGGGAGAGAGGCAGGAATAGAGGAGGATGTATAGTTTCCCTTCTTCCTCCAACCATTCTTACAAAACCTCTGTTCTTCCAGTTTTATCTGGGATCTCCCATTCATTTATCTTAATCTTGAAAACACAGCAAGAATGGGTTCCAGATAAGGAAATTGAGTTTGATTATTTTGAATCCTACAAAATTCAGTCTGGAAGGGCAAAAGAAAAAAGAAAAGGATCAAACAAGACTGCTTCAACATGTCACTGTGACTTCCCAGCATGAACAGGCACAGAAGCATGAAAACATGGTGCCTCCTGATACCAATACTCAAGAGGAATCTGGGTGGAAGACACTGTACCAAGTGCTTTATGCAGATTATCTCATTTATTTTTTATTTTCTTTTAGATTATCTCATTTAATCTTTAACTCTTACAAGGTGAGTACTTTAACCTAATTTTATAAAGGCAAAACTAATTCTCAGCTGTTAGGGGATAGAGCTGAGATTTGAACCTGGGCAGAATGATTTTTGAACCTGCGCTTCTAAACCTCCTTGCTACACTGCTTTCCTGGTCTCCCACTAGTAGGTCTCACTCCCTCGGGGTAGAGTGAGAGGTTGCTGTTTCAGTTCTCAGGAAATATCCATGCTATTTTATTTATAAAGAATGAGGCAGTTACCAGATTAGTAATAAATCTGAGCAGCTATAAATCTTTTTATTTTTTTGGCCGTGCCACGCGGCACGTGGGATCTTAGTTCCCCAACCAGGGATCGAACCCGTGCCCCCTGCAGTGGAAATGCAGAGTACTAACTACTGGACCACCAGGGAATTCCCTGTAAATCTTTTTGACACCACTGAAATCACATGTATCGATTCTTTATTTCTTAGGTCCTAGTGTTCATTTCTGGGTTGCCCAAACCCAAGAAGATGGTCAAGTGCTTGTGAAGAGATACCAACTGCAGCCAGAAGCACGTACCTTTCATTTTCCTGAAAGCTGGCGTGACAATAATCAGGAGATTAATTCAAATAGGTACTATTATTGCCTTTTTATAAATGAGAAAACTAAGGCTTAGGGATTATTAAAATAACTTGCCTAAGGTCACACTTCTAGGAAGTGGTGGAGCTACGAGTCAAAGCCAGGTGTACCTGACTCCAAAGCCCATGTTCATCACACTACAGTCTAGGAGTGGTGCTGAATGGCAAGATGCCCATCTGGGGGCCAACAGGAAAGGCACAAAACACCACCATTCTGGCAGAAAGCAGACAGGCAGGGCCAACTCCTAGGCTCTCACCTGACAGCATAAACACAGGGAAGCGATTATATGACAAGTTCGCTTTTAAATTCAGGAATCCTTGGTATACTGAGATACTGCAGCTTCATGAAGACCCTGTCTCCTGTGCAAAAGGTCATGTAGATCTTCTGGCATGTTCAAGGCTTGTCATGTAGAGTAGGAGAGTAGGAGGAGAGTGAGATGAAAACATAAAGGGATCACGCCACCTAAAAGATGGACATCTGAAAAACCGATGATAATGACCAGACTCCATGTGAACAATGATGAGACCACTTACTCTGATATCACTCTGGGGAGAAGACATGCATAGAATCACAAAATCAAAATATTTATTTGTTCTTTTGCACATGACACTGTTAAAACATTCCTACTACAGCAATACTGCCCTCCAGGAGCTTACAATCTAAAACAGTCAACATTAATTGTAGACCCAATGATTAAGGCATATATGAGATGCGGACTCTGTATCTTTAGGTGTATCTTCTGAAGGAAGCAGCTGGAGAGGGCAGGATCAACATTAAATGACATGAAAGTGTACTCCCTGCTAACTCCCTTTCCAGCTTCTACAAGGAACCCTTGTGGCTAGAACCCAAAACCAGTACCCCACAGCCTAAAAGGGAATTCCAGACAACCCTACCATAGAAGTAGTGAAGAAACCTTCATCTCTAATTCCCTGGTGGACAGAGAGGACTCTGCTTGTGGGCAGTGTGGGGCTGAGTGTTCTTCCAGCATAGATTGGAGACGGCACCTAAGATGCTGTAACTTCGTGGATGGTACCAGGTAGCCCCTTACTCAGCCTTATAGAAATTCCAGTGGGACAGTTGCTCCTCAAAGTGTGCTTAGGGTCTCTATCAAGTTTTACAACTTCTGGTTGGTATCTATATCCACATCTACTGCACAGCATTATCCACTGCATCAGGAGGGTGAGGGAGATTTAATAAACCAGACACATGGGATAAAAAACTGAAAGAAACGGAAAAGGAGAGCAGAATAAGGGGCCAAAGATATGGGGATACAGCTTCTAATAGTTGTGAACAGGAGGAAGAGAAATTTGGATTCAAAAGGAACAAAGAAGTCAGGCACTAAATTCTAAATGAACAGGGTTACAGAAATGAAAGTCAACAAGATCATTATATTATCACGATCCAAGAGCTCAAGAAAGATAGAATTTAAGCTTTACTTTTTTTTTTTTCCTCGCTAGTTTCTTCCTTTGGCAACCTAGCTCAAGATCACTACAATTCAGGTTTTTCATGAGACTCTATCTTGAATACCTGAAGACTTATCCCAAACTGATGTTTCTCTCCCGAGAGTTTGAAATTCACAGCATTTTGTCTAAACTGGCCTTGATTTTTCTTACCTTACTGATAAGGTCCTGTTCCTGAAAGGGTATTTTATAACAGATCATGTCAAGATTTCTAGAGAGTACCCGGATCACTACTAAACATTGATTTCTCAGGGTTTTATTATTCCTTGGCTTCTGAGGCAATAACAGGCTATTTGTACCTTAATGTTGGATTTTTATCAGTACCTGTCATTCCCTTTACTTATGCTAAGTATCAGCACTACAAGGGGTTGGAATGAGAGAAAAACATAAAACTCTAAATGTTGGTTCTTAGATTTTAAGCTCGATCCAGTAAGCTCATAACCCTCTCTTGGTTCAAAGCCACGGAAGTACACATTTCTCGCCCTCCAATATTTAACTGGCACCAACGGAGAAAGTACAAACTTCAAAACCACAAGAGGCCAACAGGATAGCTGTGTTTTGTCTCTCCTGCCCTGAGGCACAACTGGAGTCTAGCACCAAGGAGGGCAGGATTTAATAGACCAGCACAGGAAGAGTCACTTTACAGAGGTAGGTTGGACTGGGAACAAGACTGCGGTGTAGACTAACAACAGAATAAAAATCCAATGTGATTCTTACTGAGGAAAGTATTTTTGGCCA
The DNA here is from genome assembly GCF_003676395.1 of Aethalodelphis obliquidens. Lineage (NCBI taxonomy): Eukaryota > Metazoa > Chordata > Mammalia > Artiodactyla > Delphinidae > Aethalodelphis > Aethalodelphis obliquidens. The sequence goes on from NW_020837951.1 coordinate 20,455,846, forward strand.
CTTGTGATCTAATTAAGTCCCCCCGAGAGTAACAAAGATGGTCATGCAGAGAGTGAGGCTCTGCCTGGTGTGGGCGTGGATGCCCATCAGCCGACCACACCCTAGGCCTCTCCAAAGAGAGGGCTGGGCTTTTGCCCCTCCAGCCCACGACTGGCTCATTTACATTGCAGATCAAAGATTCTCAACCTTCAAGCCATTTCCAAGAAATTACAGATCTTTAAGAATAAGGACTAGTGATTTCACACATGCTAATAAAAGTTACTTTGGCTACAGCCCTTTGTGCTTGTGTGCCTGGGCACAAAAACACAGTTGGGGCTGAATAAATGTTTGTGGAATGATTAAGTATTGACCAGCAGCATTTAGTACATGAGTTAAGCCCAGAAACACCACCAACTGATAGCAAGTCAAATTCCTGTGCCCAGTACCAGGTAGCTCACCCACCAGGTGATACTCCCTCAGTTTAAAGCAGAGATGCTCCAAGTGTGGTCCCCTGATCATCAGTAGGCACATCACCTGGGAGCTTGTTAAAAATACCAATTTGGGGGCTCTGGTCGAGGCCCAGCAATCAGGGCTTTAACAAGCTCTCCAGGTGATTCTGATGCATGCTGAAGTTTGAAAACCACTGGTTTAGAGGCAGACACATGAAAACAATAATGGGAGAAAATTATTTAAACGCTTACTTCAGTTGTGACATACGAAGGTACCAAGTCAAAGTAAAATGTCAATGGTTTCATTTTAAAATATCTATTTTCTCAAATTGATTGTCATCTTTTTTTTTTTGATTGACAAGTTCATTCTAATCAAAATGTTAAGTGGGAACACAAGTTGCTGAGTCAGCCCCCCAAGAATGCACACTCCTGCAAGGTCTGGGCCTGTATTTATACAGTCTCAAACCACCTCTCTGCCCCCTACAGAGATTTCAGTGCAACACTTCACACCTAGGGAAAGGCACAATCTGTCTCCCACTCATTGAGTCCGAAGACTAGAACGTATTTTTAAATGTTAAGTTTGGGTTCTGGGCTTAGCTGGGCAAGACTTTTCCTCACCTGCCATCAATCCTGGCTAAAGTTAATCCATTTCCATCACTGACCCAGGAAAAACCCACCAAATTCACAAACTGTTAAAAAATAAGAACAGAAGACTAAAAAAGGAAGCAGGTGATCAAGCCATCGAATAGAAAGCTACCTGGATTAGATAAGAACATATAATTTGGATCTAAGATAACGGGGGAAGAGAGGACATCTCATGGGTGGCTTCACCTCAAGAGAAATGGGAAACTCAGCTCATGAGGGAAAAAAGGCAGGGAGATTACCACTTTAGCTCAGAGACTGTAAGCTAAACCTCTGTTGAGCAGGCGTGTGTGCATGTGTGCGTGCGTGTGTGTAAGGAGATAAGGAGTAAGAACAGAAGATTGGAATCCTGTCTTCCAGTCTTGAACTGCTTTCCACTGCAATCGATAAGGCCACACCATAGCATTAGACGTTAATGGCAATGTTCTGTGATGTCCACTACCACTGCCTTCTTCCAGCTGAAGAGAAAGTACCCCATGCCAGCCCCTGCCGCTACAGCAATGCAGAGGTACCCGTTGTAGGTCATGAAGATGAGCATGAGGAAGTAGCTGATGACCACCTGGATGATGTGCAGCACTGTTTGCAGAAGGTGAGGAAAGCTCAGCATCTGTTGCCTGGAGAGTAAACAGGGACACAACAGTCAGGGCCCCAGGCGTGTTCAGGCAGCTCTGCATGCAGATCAGGAGAAAGGGGCAACAGTTGTAGTCACGAGCTCAGCTTGAGCTGGACTCTCTCACAGCCACCCTGGCAACTCACGGGTACTTGTGTCTCTGCAGGTTGTTTATTGTCCTTGGAAATGAAACATGATAGGATTGTGAGGTTAATAAGCATCGGCCAGATATGATTATATGGCAGCAGGAGGAATGCTCTTCAGGAGGAGGGGAGAGGAAGGAGGAGTAAGCTGACTTACCTCCACCTTGGATACTGAAAGGGATGACCCACATCCTCCCATACTTATTTGCCTGAACTTTCTCAGGCCTTCCACCTTTGCAGAGTTCATACTCTAAAAAATTGGAAATAGAGGACTTCCCTGGTGGCGCAGTGGTTAAGAATCCGCCTGCCAGTGTAGGGGACACGGGTTCGAGCCCTGGTCCAGGAAGATCCCACATGCCGTGGAGCAACGAAGCCCATGCGCCGTAACTACTGAGCCTGCACGCCACAACTACTGGAGCCCAAGCACCCTAGAGCAGGCGCGCCACAACTCCTGAGCCCACGTGCTGTAGCTACTGAAAGCCGTGCGCCTAGAGCCCGTGCTCCACAACAAGAGAAGCCACTGCAATGAGAAGGCCGCGCACCGCAACAAAGAGTAGCCCCTGCTCGCCGCAACTAGAGAAAGCCAGCATGGAGCAACGAAGACCCAACGCAGCCAAAAAAAAAAAAATGGAAATAGAGTTGAGGGTTGGGTGGTACAGTAGAAAGTTTTTAATTAGGGATCAGGAGACCTGGCTGTTTATCCCCTTTGTCACTTACTCGTTCTCTCACCTTAGTTAAGTCACAATGCTTGGCCCTCAATAAGCCCAATCACTGGTACAATTGGAATAAATAATATTGTGCTTACTTGAGAGCAGGACATTGGTCTATAGGATTCCTTGAATTCCAGCTTAGCTTTAAGACCTACATTTCTATTATAACTAAATCTTAAGCATTTGCCAATCTGTGGGAAAACCCAATAGTCATCCATATACTTGCTTAGGTGGAATACAGACATTAATACAGTCTTACATTGTAACAAAATGAGACTAGAGCTGGGCAGGCACAACTTTTTATAGAAAGGAATGAATTGGATTCTGCCATTCTTCTATACCCTGACCTGAAATTTCTTAACTTTATTATTATTTTGGCTAATATGTTAAAATATGGATTCTTTTCCTTCTTCTAAAGTGACCAATACTTAAAATTTGGAATAAATGTTCATATTAGCAGAAGGGTTCCTATCATTCCTCTTTTGGCCTGCTAATGACCCACAACCCCAAGCCTCCAAAAACAGTTTTGATCAAGGTCATATAGAATCATTAACTCAAGAAGAGGGCTGTTGCTAATAAAATAGCTGCTTTCCTATTTAGCTGATTCAGCTCTCCAGAACTTCCATCTGGATCTGTTCAATATTCTTACCCAACAGTTTTGTGGGTCTCCATAAGGATGGTTCCATTCGGTCCTGGGACAGGCATGGAATTGTACCGAATGCTGACTTGTGACTTGCGCAGGAGGCCCTCTCGGGCTATCTTGAGTCCTTCGTAGAACATGGCTAGTAAAAACACTGCCACAAAAGCTCCAGCCATTTCTAAGTAGGGAGGGAAAAGATGGCAGTAATGTCAAACATGCAAAATCATTAGCTGGTGTGCTCTCCAAGCTAGAAAGACAACACAGAAAAACTGCTACACTTTTTTTTTTGGGGGGGGGGGGTTATGCCACATGGCTTGTGGGGTCTTAGTTCCCCAACTAGGGATTGAAACTGGGCCCATGGCAGTGAAAGCACCGAGTCCTAACCACTGGACTGCCAGGTAATTTTGAAAAACTGCTACTCTCTACTCTTAATTTCAGAGTATGTTATATTGTTACCTCTTCAATCATACAGATGGAAGAGAAGAACTAAGATGGTGTCAGTGAGGACTACTGCCTCCACTGCAGATCATACTCATTTTCTGATTAAGATACAAAAAAAATGAACAACAATAACCTTTTGGTCTGGCTGCTTGATGTCATTAAATTAGCTTGTCACACTGAAACACACAATGTAGAATATGCAAAAGAGGAATAAAACAACTTATTTTAAAGTGCTGACAATTTCTTGAATGGGCGTTTCAATCTAAGTCTTTCACACTGTGAAGCACTGGTACCAATATGAATGTAGTCAAAACTGATTTAACATACTACCTGAATTAAATGCTTCCCTTCTTCCCTAAACAAATTGATTTTGCGGGTCCAAAGATTTATCTTGTACCTAAAGTGGTCCACCTGACTACTGAACTTGTGCAATTTGAATTTAAGGCACACCAACTCAACATTATAGACACACAAAAACTGGGTGATTAGGTACTCCAAAACTAGGACTGCCCCTAAGATGGGCCAAGGAGTCAGGAATGATGTATACCAGTTTGGTAAGCTAGAAAGAGAACTGGATTAGGCAGGAATAGAAGCCCTAGGTCCCTGTCCTAGCTCTGACATACTAACTTTATGGGATTTAGGACTAATCATTTCACTATTTGAAGTTTAGTTTATCTGTAAACTGGAAGGATTGTACTTGATTAATAGTTTTTAAGCTAGGGTTATTTTGTGGTATGTATATACATAATGCTTTTTATGTCATTTGAGCTTCGACTATAGTCTTATATCCAAGAGCAATAATTTATCAAGCAAGGAAACACTCTGGAAAAAGATGAAAGGAAATGGTCTGCAAAAGACTCCTACCTGGTATCTAAATTATGTTTCAGAAATTCTAAAACATACACATGCTATTTAAGGGAGGTTTACTGTAGGACCAAAATAAGCACCGTGTATCCTTACCTTCCAGGTAGGAAATAGGAAGCAAGATGGTTACGATCATAACCATAATGACTCAGTAATTATGGCAGGAAGAGGTGTTGGGTTTCCAGATTCTCTGTCACTGTCTCTCATGTGAGTGTCACCTTCAAACAAAACCTGATGGCTTACTCACCTCCAGCTGTATTGATCACCAAACCAGAGAACAATAGTTCCACATTTTTAAAGCCAAAGTAGAAGGTCATAGGCTGCCAGGAAACCAAAACGTGTCAATTAGAAACAACTGAAGCTTCTACGTGAGAATTTCAGGTCAAGAAGCTTAGAACATTTAAAAGTAGCAGTTCTGGGTAATAAGAGGCATTCACTGAAGTGGGAGGCTTTCTCCCTCATTATAGTACAGTATTAACCACAGGCACTTCTCCACATGTATTCTCCTTTGTCCCCACCGTCAACTTTTGTCTTTTTCTCTTTTCTACACAAAGTGTAAAAGACCAGAACTTAATCCAGAAAAAGGTCATTTTTGACAGAAAGGAATACTGAAGAAAGAACCATAGAAATCTTGGTTCTGGTGTGGCTCTGAAACTAACCTGCCATATAATCTTGGTCAAATCACTTGACTTCTCTAGGTCGACCTTAGTTTTTTCTCATTGGTAAATTGATCTTTAAAGATAATCATCTTCCAGTCCTAAAGTTCGATTATTTCTATTCCCCATGTGGGTGGGAAAGGGCCTGGGCTGCCTCTCCTGTGGCACTTACCATCATCATCATCATGTGACCGTGGGAGTGGGAGGCTGAAGAGGTCGGGTGATGGTGAGAAGGTGCCATGGTACTGTTGTCGTCCCCACTGCTCATCCCCATGCTCATCCCCACGTGGTGGAAATGGCCCATTTTTCCGGGAAAAGTTGAGTCAGCAGAAGATTCTTTTAAGAAAAAGAATTACATATAATAATTAAAAATACAAAATCTTGATTTGAAAACAAAATCTTCATGATGTTTTATCTTGTCCTTTTTTTTTTTTGGCCAAGCCGCACGGCATGCAGGATCTTAGTTGCCCGACCAGGGATCGAACCTGTGCCCCCTGCAGTGCAAGCACGGAGTCCTAACCACTGGACCACCAGGGAAGTCCCCAAATCTTGATTCTTGATAAATTGTCTATGTGGGATTTCAGCCAGTGAATACATGCTCTCCTAGCCTCTTTACTCATAATTATTTTTTATAATATACAGATGGAAAGAGAAGTAACTGTACTAATAGGGATCACCTCTGGAGACTGTGGCAAAAGGGATTTGCACGTAGGGTTTCAGAAACCTAACTCTTTTTTTTTAAACTAATTTTTATTGGAGTATAGTTGCTTTACAATGTTGTGTTAGTTTCTGCTGTACAGCAAAGTGAATCAGTTATACATTATCAGAAACCTAACTCATTCTGCAGAATCGCTCCTTTACTAGATATGTTCAATGTATGTTCAAATTTAAACATGAGATAAAGAGAAGAAAAGTAGCTTCTTCGGGTTGCAGGAAACAATTTGTAATAGTGGACAAATTCATGGCATTAATGAAATTTAACTGCTTTTCTAATCATAAATGTCAGTAGATAAAAAGCAAGTATTTCAAGATAATTCACCTAATTGGATGGCCTGTGTTCAATCAGGATATTAAGAATACATTTTCACATATAGGACAACCAGCCTTCAGCTAATTTAAATTAGAAGAAAAGGTCTATTGCTGCCCTAGGCAAGCAGTGTGCCCTGAATTTAGATACAGTATCAATCCCAGCAGGGCATTAGAGCTGAGAACACTGAAAACAAGGTATAAATTGGATATTCGCTATTAAATTAAGTCTAGACAACCTGCACATTCATTCTTGTGTCTTTACTATCACTTCACTATTTTACTGCAAAAGTCCATCTGAGACATAATCCAAGGAGCAAAAACTCCTATAGCTGGGGTGGGGAGTGGGAAGTTGAGGAAGGTGGAGAGGGAGGTGTTGGTGGATTCTCTTAAGTGTCCCTCAACTCCAGTTTGTGGAGGAAAGAGTGCTTTAGAAATTCCAAGTAGATATTCATGTTCATGAGCCTAAGTGTGCCTCTTATTATTAATTATCAAGCTCTTACACGCACCAAACTCTGAGCTAAGTGCTAGTAATTCAACAGTGAATAAGACAAACAAGGTACAGGATGGAGAAACAATAAACAGAACACTTTCATGAAGCGATTAGTGCTGTGATGGAAAGAAACAGGGTAATATGGTAGTATCACTAAGAGGTTGAAAAGAAGCATACTTCAGATAGGAAATTTATACAGATTCAGGGAGTCTTGGATGTCTAATCAAAAGCACAAATATTCAGCCATCTATTTTCCCCTCTTCAACTCCTATCCTATGATACTATGGCAGCAAGCTTAAAAAATAGGTTCTTATTGGGACTTCCCTGGTGGTGCAGTGGTTAAAGAATCTGCCTGCCAATGCAGGGGACATGGGTTCGAGCCCTGGTCCGGGAAGATCCCACATGCTGCAGAGCAACTAAGCCCGTGCACCACAGTTACTGAGCCTGCACTCTAGAGCCCACGAGCCACAACTACTGAGCCCGAGTGCCACAACTACTGAAGTTGTGGCGTGCCTAGTTGTGAAGCCCGCGTGCCTACAGCCGGCGCTTAGCAATGAGAGAAGCCACCGCAATGAGAAGCCCGCACTCCCTGCAACTAAAAAGAAAGCCCGGGCGCAGCAACAAAGACCCAACGCAGCCAACGTATAAATAAATTAATTAATTTAAAAAAATAGGTTCTTATTTCCAGCAAAGGAAAAGGCAAAGCATCAGTTACCGATAATCAAAATTCAACTCTGAATTTAAATAACTTTCATGCCAGACACTTTATTACTTCATAATTGGGGAGCTGGACAAGCTGGTATTATTAATACCATTGCCATAAAGGGACTAGATTGGAGGTACAAAGAGAGACACAATAAGATCTTTGTCCACAAAGGTTTTATAGCGAACAGCAAAACACACACACACACACACACACACACAAATAATCAACAAGCGAGAGCACACACAAAGTTTCAATGATGGAACAAATGGTAAGAGGACAGCAGTTTTCAGATAAAGAAACATAGTAGGATGGAGAGATCACTGGTATCTGAGTGATCATAAATTATGATGTTGAACCAAGCAAATAAAGTGAAATAAGAATGAAAATACTTTTGCCTGCCAAGAAAATTGATAGCACATCCTCATAAAGAGTAGAAGTCACAAATTTTGTTCTCTTCTAATAAGGGTCTAGAAAATGATTATATCATAAGAAAACCATAAAGGATAATTTCATTTCATGTTATCAACATGAATCCTGACCTTTTATTCAGTGAATATTGGTGGAGTGCCTTTTGGTGTAAGAGACTGAGGGACATACAGAGATGAACCAGACATAGACTCTTTCCTCATGGAGCTTCAAGTCTAAAAGCTAGAAGGGGAAACTGAACAGTCATAATTTTCATTTTGGGGCATAAGATGAAACGCAAAAGGCCAATTAAAAAGGCAAGAACACAGCACCAGAAACTAAAGATTTGTACCCTTGATTTCCCTGATAAACTTTTATAGTCTTCCCATCAACAGGTTTTTTTGAAGACCCAAGGTTCCTAATTGTTCAGGCACCTCATTACCAATCAGAGACACCTGCTCAGTGAAGATCCATAATCAAATCTCTTCAGACATATCAGTGACCCAGTAATTCATATGCCCGAATCTCAAGAATGCCTTTCAAAGTATGCACCTATTTTGAAATGTCATCTTGTAGGATACATTTCACATTGAAATATACTAGGAAATAGAGCAGGAATAGAATCTATTTCCTTTCATTGCCGATGGACAATGGATTTCTTTCTTCTTTTTTTTTTCTTAAAAAAAACCCCTTTATCAGGGGACTTCCCTGGCGTCCACTGGTTAAGATTCCGTGCTTCCACTGCAGGGGGCACTGGTTCGATCCCTGGTCAGGAAACTAAGATCCTGCATGCCCTGCAGAAAAAACAAAACAAAACAAGAAACAAAAAGCCTTTATCTTTATTTATTTATTTATTTTTTTGGCCACGCCATGCGGCTTGCGGGATCTTATTCCTTGACCAGAGATTGAACCTGGGTCCCCTACAGTGGAAGCAAGGAGTCCTAACCATTGGACTGCCAGAGAATTCCCAACAATGGATTTCTTATAACAGAATCCTAGGCAAATGTCAGTTTTCTGTTAGCTTCTCTCCTGCAGAGTATGCCAGCCAAGACCACTTGCAAGCCCCTTTCTGCCTATCCTGTCTCCTGAGACCACAAAGTGACTATCGACACATGTGGATAGTTCATAATAGCTCCTTCTTCTAGCATAGAAAACTTCTTTGATTTTTAAGGAAACAGAAGAGAAATGGTCTAGGAATTGGCTATAGAAAAAAATCAAGTATGAGTTTCTATGGAAATTTGTTCATACGAAATAGGTGAGAAGTTTTATTTCTCAGGAAGGCTTTACACTATTCAGTTTTTAGGGAACATTTAACTTCAGCTGGGTACTTGAAGTTGGCTATATGCCAACTTGTTTGTATTGCCCTGAATACTATTAGATATGGAAAATGAAATGGCACATTCTACATTGAATGCCATATAGCTTGCACTTCTTTCTGCCTTCCCCTTTCCTCCATTTAGTAAGTATGGTGCAGTATTTATAAAAATAGGTTTCAAAACTTCCTTGTATTCAAGGGTCTAATTCCTTCTCAGTCTACTTCTGAGGATCATGAAAAAGAAGTTTCCTCTGTTCCTGCCAACACTCTCCCCCAACACACGCATTGTAAAGCTTAACTAGAGGGCCAGATTCTTTGCAAAATCTAGCATCTCTAGAAAAATGAATATCAATTTATAGACAGAAGTTAGGGAATTAGCAAGAAGGCTAAATTCTGATACCCATTCTGAGTCTTAGCACTGACCTTACTTCTAACAGGTTTAGTCTAAACTTCAAATTCTCTTTTATTTTCCTGGTATTGCACAATGATGAATAAGAAACAATAATCCATAGGGACTATGGAGATTAGACCCCACAGAAAGACTACACAGAAGTGGTCATACATCTGCCACATGGGCCCTCTCCTCCAGCTCAGACAGATGTAATCTGGAGTCTCAGATAATTCTTTTGGAGAATGCCTCCAGTCTTTCCTGACTTCAATGATAAGGAAGAAAGTTTTTATTCTTTTTTTTTTTTTTTTTTTTTTTGTGGTATGCGGGCCTCTCACTGTTGTGGCCTCTCCCGTTGCGGAGCAATAGGCTCAGCGGCCATGGCTCACGGGCCCAGCCGCTCTGCGGCATATGGGATCCTTCCAGACCGGGGCACGAACCCGTGTCCCCTGCATCAGCAGGCGGACTCCCAACCACTGCGCCACCAGGGAAGCCCAGAAAGTTTTTATTCTTAAAATGATTAGGGTCGGGACTTCCCTGGTGACACAGTGGATAAGACTCTGTGCTCCCGATGCACGGGGCTCGGGTTCGATCCCTGGTCAGGGAACTGGATCCCACATGCATGCCACAACTAAGAGTTCGCATGCCACAGCTAAGGAGCAGGCGAGCCACAACTAAGGAGCCCATGTGCTGCAACTAAGGAGCCTGCCTGACGCAACTAGGACCTGGCTGAACCAAATAAATATTTTAAAAAAATGATTAGGTCATGTTCCTTTTTTGATTTGTAAAAACATTAAACAAAGGGAAATCTATCTAGTCACTCTTCTGCTTTCTGTAGTCATTATTTATGATTGATGACACAAGCTTTTGGCAAGCACAGATAGGGGAAATTCAAGGTCAAAGATAATATACTACCATAAACAGGGACTCATGCTTATGGGCTATGTTCATGTGATCAAGTTTCACTGGACTAATCCTGCCTTTTTATGACCTGTATGGGGCCAGCAGATATTCTGAGATATGGCTCTGGCTTTGTTTCAAGTGCCTCTATAGGTGAACTTTGAAATTCTCCTATGGCTTTATGAATTCTGCACTTATGTTGTTCTTTGGGGGAGGGAGGTGGTAAAGGAGATGCAGGAATAAAGGGGAGACTTTGATATAATGCAATAACAAATAGGGCTTAGGTGCCTCTCCATAACTTGGCATTCCAGGCCAATACACTGGAGTTGTTTAGAAAAAAATGTAGTAGTTCCCAGGGAAGGGAAATACAATTTGATGAATATATATGGGGAAGACCCTTCCCGTTGATGGCTATGATGTTGTTCCACTCATCCTCTAGGCCCTGGCCTCATATTCTTACTCCAAATTGACTGGCAGAAAAGTGGTCATAATTGTTCGAATATAACCACACCATGCTTTGGATATTTTAGCTGCCTTTCCTTGGCTTGTGTCCCTCTTGAGGTGCAGTAATCATAAGGATACTTACACCAGTTTCATTTCCAAAAAGTATCAGGCTGAGTAAATCATAGGTTTACACAGGTTCTAGCCAGAACTGGCAAAAACTTTTGACTCCCAAAGTTCTGCCGTATCAGTGTACTAAAAACAGTTCAGTAAAATGAGGCAGTAGAGGTAGTGAGAAGATAAGTCAGGCCAATAAGAAAAGAGGAAATGGAAAAGACCTTAAAAATCACACACACAGAGTTCTCCCCAGACTAAATGTGGCAGGTGATAGGAGTTGATAGGGCACTTGCTACAACTGCAGGTTTATAAAGACAGAACTCTGGAGAATAACTGCCAAAACCCCACCACCATCACTACCACTACCATCAAAAAAAGTAAAAAAGAAAGAAAGAAAACTTAGATTTTATCCTTTTAAAACTCCTTCAATAAAACTAAGGCTACCATTTTCTCTTCTAACTTTGTGCCTTTGTTGATAATAAAGATAATTCCAAGGGATCATCTACAACAACAACAACAAATTCTCACTTGCTTTTCTTTGTGTCAGTGGTTGGGTTGAGATGAGAAAGATGTTGATAGACCTGGCAGAGAATTAATTTAGTGATTACTTGCAGATTTCAATATTATTTTCTCTTTCTTCACCATATACCAAAGTGAGCTCTACTGTAAGCAGATAGTGTAGGGAGTCCCCAGAGAAAAGAGCCAGATATAGCTTTTTGATATAAGAGAAGCCATTTTAGGCCAAAGCCATCTTGTCATCTAAGCCTGGCTACCATGCTTGCCCTTGAAAAGGTCTCAGTAATAATGACCTTAAGGGAACATAAGAACAAATGACTGTTTATCAGGCAAGAGCAGTAACAATAGCAAAGATAATAAACCAGTTGCAGGATTCCTTGAAAGCACTTTTTGTGGAAAGAAACCAACCTATGCACAGTCTACATATTCAAATAATAAGCAGAGTCTATGTGGCTGTATTACTCATACATCAGACTAATGGGATGCATCAAAAGTAACCAACTTCCAGAGACACAAGGGGGAAAACGACTTCAAACACTTACACTTAAAACTTAAAGGGCCTTCATTTATGAATGGCCAATGATCTAGGCAAATAAGAAATGCTCCATGGACTGACAAGTTTTTAGAAGAATAAAAGAGCAGCTATAAATTAGTGAGAGTAGCTCTTTTACATAGAAGTTCTTGGCTAAGAATACCTATTTTAGTAAAAAAAGACGATAACTCAGGAGCTGCCCTGAGAATCTCTTTCTAACTATCCACAGAAAAGACAGAAAGCAAACCTGTGATTTGATTCTAATCAGAATAAGACGAAGAAAGGCTTTGCTTCCGGATACTGGAAGAGGAAAGAGGAAATCAACTATAAAAGAGGAAATCAACAATAACACAATAATAGTGGGGGACTTTAACACCTCACTTACACCAATGGACAGATCATCCAAACAGAAAATTAATAAGGAAACACAAGCTTTAAATGACACTATAGACCAGATAGATTTAATTAATATTTATAGGACATTCCATCCAAAAACAGCAGATTACACTTCCTTCTCAAGTGCGCATGGAACATTCTCCAGGATAGATCACATCTTGGGTCACAAATCAAGCCTCAGTAAATTTAAGAAAATTGAAATCATATCAAGCATCTTTTCTGACCACAACGCTATGAGATTAGAAATCAGTTACAGGGAAAAAAACCGTAAAAAACACAAACACATCCCTGGGGATGTTTCCCTTCCAGAAATATAAGGAAACAAACACTCTCTTTCCAGCCAAGCCAAGTACAGGAGATGGTTCATAGGAGCCTGCATTTTGCTATTTTTTGGTGATGGTGTTGATAATAGAACCAGTACTCCCACCTACACTAGTGTCCAGATACCATTTGCATGTATTTCTCAAGCTGTAATTTGCATTTTAGGTTGTACTCCTAGAAACTAATCTCTCTGCAAAGAGGCACATAAGTATCCTCACCTCCAACTTCTCATATTGATACACTTATTTTATGTTCACTGCGTGGCATTTATGTCTCTGTTACAGATTTACTTTCCAGCCTTATCCCAATCTCATCCTCTTCACATTCAAATATTCCACCGAAATTGATTTACTCAATTTTCCTGAATAAATTTAGTACTTTGACACTTGTATGCCTTTTTGGCCGTGTCATTCTCTGTAGTCCCGCCCCCCCCCCCCCGATTTTCTGAATATGAGCAAATCCTATCATTATTTATTCAACATTTACAGTGCACTTAAAATGTGTCAGAAGTAGGATAAAGGTAAAACATGGCCCCTGCTCTTTTGAGTTTACAATCTAGTTCATTCTTTAAGGCTGAGTTAAAATGCCACCTCTCCTATGAGGTTTTCCTTGAATTCTTGACAGAAGAAATCTCTCTCTCTTTTCTGAATTTTTCTAGCAATCTTCTCTTATGGAAAATTTGACTTACAGTTCTTAAAGTACGAGATAAAAAATACCACATATACACAGCAAGTTCTTAGAGGGCAAGTAACTAATTTATACCTCCTTACTGCACCTGGAAGAACACTGGACAAATATTCACTCACTCAAAATGTATTTAATTCTTACAAAACCCATGTAGGTTTCATACCTACTTACAAGGAGCCAGCTGCAAAAGACAAGATTCTTGCCTTTGCGGAACCTACTCTAGAGGAGGAATCCTCATTAAATATGGAAAAAAATAAATATGTATACGTATATATAATTATAAATTTGATAAGTAATATGAAGGAAGTAAACATGGTACTGTGATAGGAGAATAACAGTAAAAGAACTAATTTAGATGGAGGCGGTTAGGTGGAGAGAGAAGAGAGAAGCCCTCTCTAAGGAGGCAACATTTAAACAGACTGATAAATTACTGGAGTTGGGTAGAAGAGCAGAGAATAGCACCCTTGAGGCAAGAAAAGAATCAAAGCCATTCAAGGTCAGTATGAATAGAACACACTGAGTGAGAAGAGAGGCCAATGAAGTTGAAGAAAGAGGCAGAAGGGGTATACTGAAGAAGGCCTTATAGGTCATTTAAAGGAGACTAAATTTTATTCCAAGGGCAAGTGGAAGATATTTAGGCGTAATGAGCAGGGGAGTGATGTAGCCAGATTTATATTTTAACAGAATACTTTGATGTGTAGAATAACTGGCTTTTATTTGTTCTTCCCTAATAATATTTCCTGCTCAAGTTTTCTGTGAGGCATTCACAGATGGAAAAAAAAAAAAATCCCCTACAGAGCCATGGGCCATAATCCTTTAATTTGCCAGAATCCAGAAAGACATCTGTTAAAACTTTAGAAGGATTAGAAGAACCTTCTAATTTCTGGGTTATTTAATGGTTTGAAGGGCAAAACTGAAGGATATTCTACAAGGACTGTCCTGGGTTGTAAAAGCTTCTAAAGTCACACATCACCTTTTGTAGGAGAGAGTTAAGCTTACTGAATATTGTTAAGAGCATGAGTTTGGAGTCAGATAAGATCCAAATCCTGGCTCTGCTAATTTCTCTCTGAGTATCTTGGTGACATTTCCTATAAAAGTCCCATGAGTCTTTAGGTTGGCAGTAGGTACTATGCATAGAGGCTGCTAAAGGGGCCATATCCAGATTTCAATACCATTTGGGTAAATTACTCAAATTTGGTAGTTGCTCAATAAGTTAAAAAATATGACGAAGGTAGACTAAGTTCCCTGTGGGACATGGACAGCAGACTGTAAGATACACAGCAAGTGTTTAGTAGATTTTTATTGGATTATACAATCTGTACTATACATGGAAACCTTTAACAGTGATATATGACAAACCCCACTTTTCACTCACACCTCCACGAAACATTGGCAATAAGTCCAGAATTTATGTGACTGCAGTTTTTAATGCTAAGGGCAGTGGAGAATATACTAGACTGAGTCCAAGATCTGGATTCTGGTTCATCCAACTCTGTCACTTTGTATTCTTTTGGATAAAACACCAATGTCAGTTTCTCAATTTTAGCCTTATTGACATTTGGGGCTGAATAACTCTTTGCTGTATGAGCTGTCCTGTGCACTGTAGGATGTTTAACAGTAAGTATCCCTAGCCTTTACTCACTGAATGACAGTAGCACTGTCCCATGTGTGACAATCCAAAATGTCTCCAGACTTTGCCAAATATCCCCTGGGGGGCAGAATCACCCTACTTCTTTGAGAGCCACTATTGATCTCTGAGTTTTAGCCTCTCATCCGAAACTCAGGGGAATGAGATAACATCTGTCTTGTTCTCCTTTAGGGTTATTGTATGATTCAAATAAGATAATGAATGGCAAGAAATACTGAGAGAGAAAAAAAGACCATATAACATACATA
Organism: Aethalodelphis obliquidens; assembly: GCF_003676395.1. NCBI lineage: Eukaryota > Metazoa > Chordata > Mammalia > Artiodactyla > Delphinidae > Aethalodelphis > Aethalodelphis obliquidens. The sequence continues at coordinate 20,471,119 of NW_020837951.1, forward strand.
AAAGCATTATTATTACTCTGTGAGTTACTGTTATTATTATGTTCTATGAGTGCTCAAAAACAAGGCTGAAGAAAACTACTCACATCTTGTTTATGGAATGCATTCTAAGGCCTACGTTAGGCTATGTGCAATCTAATACACCTTTTACGTTTGTATTCAATAAATATTTGTTGATTGAATGATTTTAAGTCTGGGCCCAATAGTAACTTCATTTTCTCTTCTGGCATGTTCTCAGGTTTTTCTGCTGAGCTACCACAATGTAGTGTGTTTCTAGACCTAACTCCACATGAAGGACAGGCCTGGATTAAACAAGAATGGCTACTTATTTTACAGCTGGAAAACTGAGGTACATGAGGTTAACTGACTAGCCAAGGTCACGTGTCAGTCAGTCTCGAGGCAGTCTGCAATTAGAATCCAGATTCTGACCTCAAGTCCGGTGACCTATTACTTGTATCATTGTACTTCTACCCAACTACTTGCGTCCCTGTCTCTTAACACAAAGGTAGCTATTTTACTTTATGGGGGCAATTCTGAAAAATTGAGATAAGGAAACAGTTATAGTTTTTAGGGAACTTAGAAAGAAATGTAGACCTATTTCTATTGGGAGGCACAAGTGAATATTCCCTACATTTGGGGTAAACAAAGATCAAGTTATCCAAGGGCACTGTCAAGTCTATAAACCCCATTAAGTTGTCCAGGAGGAGCTAAATCTAGTTGTTATCTACCTCCAGAGTAGTTGTGTCTTGCAACACTTTACACCATGCTATGGCCTACAATTTGTGTTAAAACTATGACCTGCAGTATTCTTGGCTGCTCTGCCTCTGTAGCTCTAAGTGAGAATGGACTTCCACATAGCCGGAGCTTCAGGCCACATTTCAGCATTCCATTAAAATTCACAAAAGCCCCAAATGCCATTCTACTATATATTTTCAGTGTCAGAAACAGAACTTTTAAAGAATAACTCATAAAAATGTCACCGTTAAAAAAAGTCACCATTTATTCTACTCCTTTAAAATACCAGAACACATTTAATTATTATGCCTCTGTGTGAACTTTCAAATGGTGAATGTCACAAAGAGTCATCACTCTCAACCGTTGATTCAATAGTCTTCTGAGTAATTCTCAGGCAACGTATGGGTTGTAGCCTACCTTAACCTTTATAATTATTACAACTCGAAAGAAAATAAGACCCGGGTTCTAGCCCGGGTGTTTCCATTACACTAAGCAATTTAATCTTTATGGTCACAATTTCCTTAGTGAAGAAATAGAATAACTCATCTTTAGGGCCTATTTCAATTAAAAAGTTTAGGTGTGTATAATATCGTTTCAAAGAAGAACAAATGCATACTTGTCTTTTCTAGGAACATTCTGAATATTAGATGATATGCTTTAGACATTCCAATATTTCAGTGGCTTTAACTTAACAGACTGTTCCTATCACTTTCTAATATATTCCAATTCACCAATCTTATACAATCATCTCTTCTGAGAAATACCTAAAGCAGAAATACTAAGGGCAACAGCCCTCCTGGTTCTTGGAGTCACTGCTGAGTATCATAATGCCATGCCATCTTTGGAGTTCAGAACAAGTTACTAAAACTTTGTGGGGATAATACATACACAGAAACCTGGGTTAATAAAATCTCACAATTTTTTTGAACATCAAATGTAAAAATATATATGAAAACGACTGGCACATTAATAACATACATAGTAAATAATAAATGATAATTGCTTCCCTCCTAACTCAAGGGTTTCTCAAAGTATGGTCCAAGGACTGCCTGAATCAGAATTGTTTGAGATGTTTGGCTAAAAATGAAAATTACGGACCCCACTCCAGACTACTGAATCTCCTCTCAGGGAATGGGGTCTCAGACTCTAGGTATATATCCAGATATATAGGCAATTCTTATGCGCTCTAAAATTTGAGAACCAAAGTTCTGAATTACAGAGATGTACAACATAGATATAGTATACAGGCTCTAACGACTGTATGTTTAAGAAGAGGGAGATTAAAAAAAAAAAAAAGAAAAGAAAGAAAGTCAAGATTCAACCAGGAACTAAAATAAGACATTTGTTTATTCTGATATTCCAAAAGGGCACAAAGATTGCCCAGTCTCACTTAGAATTTACACACACCACCACCTACTAATCAAAGAACTTTCTGGGCTAACACTAAATTTAATACCAAATGGCTCATCTTTGGGATTTGAGAGAGGTTTCTTTCACCCACTGTGTGAATAAAATCTGAGTTCCAGATGAAGGGGAAGTTATATATCTTCTACAGTTCTACTTTTCTAGATTAGTTGTGAAATACAGGAATTGAACTATCAGAAAAACAGACTTTATTGCTGACTAATAAGACAACAAAAAACCTTCTGTGTGAAGAAAATGCTGTATATAGTTCCCAACATGATTAATGAAGTTAAGATTTGTTCCCAGCTGAGCACTCCAGGGCCTGTCCCTAACCATCAACTCCTGCATTTCTGAGAATGAGAGTTCAGTTAGAGATCCTGAATAGGTCACTAAAAACAAACAAAAAAAAAAAACATGAGGAGGAAACTGTGGGCAGAAGAGATATTTTCTCTTTCTTTTTTATGGCGGCTTTCCAAGTATGCAAGGAAGTTATTCTCTAACTAGTAAAACTGCACTTTCTGGTTGTGGACCCTTGGGCAAATTACTTAATATCTCTGGGCCTCAGCTCTAAAATCAGGTAATAAAAGTAGCCTCTCTCGGGCTTCCCTGGTGGCGCTGTGGTTGAGAGTCCGCCTGCCGACGCAGGGGACATGGGTTCGTGCCCCGGTCCGGAACGATCCCACATGCCGCGGAGCGGCTGGGCCCGTGAGCCATGGCTGCTGAACCTGCGCATCCGGAGCCTGTGCTCCGCAACGGGAGAGGCCACAGCAGTGAGAGGCCCGCGTACCGCAAAAAAAAAAAAAAAAAAAGTAGCCTCCCTCACAGGATTGTTACGAATTCACTGAGGCAACAGCACAGTGGTTAAGAGGGTAAGTTAGTTTCCTCTAATATAGGTATGACAGTAGCACCTACCTCGTGACAGTGTGCATTTAAACACCAACTTAGCACAGTGCCTAAACACAGTAAGCCCTCGATACATAGTCATTACCGTTACTTCTTAATCTACTGTTCTTTCTAAACTTGGCGTAGGTATAATTCCCCAAATCCTTTGATTTGTCCTTCGCCCATTGCTCCATAGCTAACCTTTCTTTCTAACCTTTGCTGTTCTCATTTTAGGAGTTTTCAGAGTGTGCTAGTGAACTCTATCCCCTTCACTTCACAGGGAAGAATGTTCTTCACCTATAAAGAATCAGGTGGTCAGTAATTTGTTTCAATTTGATTCCAATCTGCATTTATATTCTTTGAAATGTCTCGAAGTTTCAGGCTTCTTTCTCTCTGTTTTCTAATGATAAAGGATACTTTTTTTTTTTTTTTTTTTTGCGGTACGCGGGCCTCTCACCATTGTGGCCTCTCCTGTTGCGGAGCACAGGCTCCGGATGTGCAGGCTCAGCGGCCATGGCTCACGGGCCCAGCCGCTCCGCGGCATGTGGGATCCTCCCGGACCGGGGCACAAACCCGCATCCCCTGCATAGGCAGGCGGACTCCCAACCACTGTGCCACCAGGGAAGCCCCAAGGATACTTTTTTTACGGGTGGTTTCCCCACTGCCAAACAATTCTCCAACACCAGCTGGGTGTCCTACAATTCAACTCAATTCTGACACTATCTTCTCAGAGATAGCATCAGATTACACAGATTTAGGACCCAGTCCTACAAGGCTGCTCTTCACTTCAGATGCCAATTGCAAGCCTGTGCTTGTGATCAGCTGGCTATAAATCAGAGGCTCCCACAATCCCCTCTCCTTGAGTTCTACAAATTTGCTAGAGTGGCTCACAGAACTAAGGAAATCCATTTACCCACTAGATTACTGATTTATTACAAAGTATATTAAAGGAGATAAATCAACAGCCAGATGAAGAGATATATATAGTGAAGTCCTGAACAAAGGAGCTTCTGTCCTTGTAGGTTGGGGCCAGCATGGTGGCACTTGGAAGCATTCTCGTTCCCCAAACCCAAAGCTCTCGGAACCCTGTCCTTTTGGGTTTTTATGGAGGCTTCATTACATGGGCATGATTGATTCAATTTGGCCACTGTTGATTAAACTCAATCTTCAGCCCCTCCCTTCTCCCAGGAAGTCAGGGGCTGAAAGTTCCAACCCTCTAGTCACTTTGGTTGGCTTCACAGGCAACTAGCCCCCATCCTCAGAGAAGTTACCTTATCAACGAAAGACATCTTTATAGCTCTAGTCACTTAGGAAATTCCAAGGGTGTTAGCTCTGAGCCAGAAATGGGATGAAGACCAAAAATATATTCATTATAAATCACAATATCATACTTTTTCTTATTTTTATATTTTTAAAGTCATTTCATTAGGATTTTGAGAAGGAAACGAGATATGCTCAAAGCGCCATCTTGCAATGAAAATACATACATTATAAGATGTGCCGTGGACTACTTTGCAGCCATAAACAAGAATGAGGAAGCTCTTTGTATACTGATAATGACCTCCAAGGTACCTTATGAGATGAAAAAAGAAGGGGCACTATATGCTCTCCTTTGTAAAAAGTTTTGAAAGGGAAAAAAGTATATACATATTATTTGTAAACACCTATACTACCTCTGGGCATGGGGGAATAAGAAGGTAGTAACACTGTGATCCCTAGGAAGGCAACTGGTCAGATGTAGGTTGGATTTGACACAACATTTTTCATTATACATCCTGTGTACCTTTTGAATTGTGAACCATGTGAATATATTTCCTACTAAAAAATTAAATTATCAAGTCCAACTCCTTTATTTTACAGATGGGGAAACTGAGGCCTAGGTCATTGAATAATGATGCTAATATACTCTTTAGTCAACTGAACCTGTAACATCTGCTTCTTGTACGTTGCTTCTGTAACACTAGGCTAGCTACTTCCCCCAACCCTCCCATTTCTCCAGATAGTTTGTTGGGAAGCAGCTAAGTAGGAGGGGTTTCTGAGCTTTATGTATCCTGTTTTAGTGGCAAATAATATAGAAGCTCCTGTTTCTCTTGGCCACTCTCACCTTTCTGTACAAAGAAGATCAAGTGTACAACTACATTCTTCACAAAGGCCTTTGGAAAAGCTTTTATTTGCCTGGTCCGAATAGGACAACTCAAATTTGATATGTCAAACAAACAAACTGAAAAGGTCTTTTAGTTATGCAATGATAGAAGGGCCTAAGTCCAATGGGGAGTGGATCTCCCAGTTACTATACTCTACTTCTCTGATACCTTTTGTTGTTGGCTAAGCCACATCCTGGAATAAAGCAATCCCGAGATGCACCCTTTCATACCCCTCTTACTGGATCCTTTTGTAGTCTTGACACATTTCCACCATGCTAACCATGAATGCTTAAGTATGATTTATGTAAAGATCCGAGTGTTTTATAAAAAGCGTGATAAGAGTAGAGACAGCCCTGGACTAGGCATCAGAGACTCTGAACTATAGACATAAGTTTGCCATACATTAGCTATGTGACATTAAGCAAATCACCTGAACTCAACATGTACTAGTTCATTTATTACAAAATGGATATAAAAATATCCACCCTGCCAATCTCACAGGTTGTGAGGATCAAATAAAATATGTCAAAATACTTCCTAATTCTAAGGTACAGTAAATATGAGATATTATTAATGGTAGCTTGCTTTCTCATTAGAGGACAAAATTAATCTCTGAAATTAGATGTCCAAGTCACACATAGGGCTCACTTTCATGTCACTTAAAACACACAGACTCTTATAGCCTGATTTAAAGAACACTAGCTAGTTAGATATGTATAGGTTGGCAAAGCATTGTTTTAAATGCCTCTTTGTTATAATCAAAGGCAGACAAAGGTCCCCCTTGCTAAACCTTCCATTTAGTTATATTATACGGGATTTCAATCGTCTATATCACAGTGTTGTTGGTTTGCCTGTGGAGAATGCTGGGAATTAATTTGGTGTGAGGCAGAAACTAGAAAACATTTTACCTTTTCCTTTTTTACTCCTCCCTCCCTCTGAGAGAAAAGTTGTTCAAAACCTCAGATAGAGACTGCATGGCATGGTAGAAAAGTACTGGGCTAGGAATCAGCAGACCTGGGTTCTATATCTGGCTCTAGGGGTTTATTATCTGTGTGACCCGAGGAACTAGGTCTCTTCATTCATTCATTCATTCATTTGTTCGTTCATTCATTCAAATTTATTGTGTACCTACTGAGTGAAGGTACTATGATGAAACCCTATCCTCAAGAAGCGCAGTCTGATGGAGAAGGGATACATACAAATAATTAAAATACAGTATGAGATGAACTAAGATATAGGTTATGCACAGGGTTGTGTGGGAACTGATAAAAAGCCATTAGGAAAGGTAGGAGACAGGAATGGGTGCCTGCGGGTACAGTTAGCAGCATTCCTCTTCTTTCATTTCATAAACTGAACGGATACATTCTAGATGCTCCAAATTGCTTCAAAATTATACAAACACTCTGTATAGTTCTATAATAACTCTACTACCTATTTAGGGAAAGACTCAAACTGGCTAAAAAAGGTCCCGCTAACGTTTTACTGGTTGCTAAAGTTTTGCTCTTTATGTGTTCCCCCCAAATCATTTCTCTTATTTACTTTTGTAATGCAGGTTTCTATGTCATTATGCTGTATTGCACAATGTCCTCAGCCTACAAAAGCAGGTTGTATACAAAAGCCTAGGGCCTTTGTGCAAAGGAAAAGAGGTAGGGTGGACCCTTCTCAACCCTTTCCTTCTCTGCAGGGCTTTGTATTCCTAAGGATGGCCCCCCCCACTGCTTGGGGATGTTACCTAAATCATGAAATGATATTACTCAAAGCAATGGAACTTCAAAAGCATTTCCTTCCCAGTGCCTACTCTAAGATTTCTTTTGGCATAAACTGCTCACTTTAATGGATTAAGTATCAGACCCTTGCTGACTTCTCATACTTAGTCACAAACTATAGAAAACTTTTGATTTTTTTAATAGCTTTTTTATGCTAAAAGCTGCATGTGGGAGTGCAGGCATCAATCAGCAACATGCCCTCTCTCTTCCCTCCCTTTTCCCCAACCATGCCTGGCTTGCCAACTTTAAATGGCAGAGTTATCTGGGTGCTGCCTGGTTATTGACTTATCTGACATCTTCCACTAGTTGAAGTCATTCTGTCTCTGTAAACACTTACTTTTTTCAGTGATAACTATGTCATCTTTTTTGTCTTTTGCAGCATGTCTGGTGAGGAAGGCAAAAAGAAGAATCAACAGCAGAGGCAAACTGGAACAAGGAGAGGAACGGACTTAAGAATCAGAGACTCTTAAGAGTATGGTATAAATTGTTACCTTTAGAGAAGTCATTTAATTTTATTCACATTCAGTCTAGAACATTTATTTTTCTCAATTCAAAATTGAGATTATAATCAAAAGGAAAACTGGACTGAGGTCACTTAAAATAAAAAATTCTATTTCCTACTGGGCTAAGTACAAACTTGTTAGCTTGGCCTTCAAGGTATTTGACAAATATGGCCCTGGTCTCCTTTTCAACTTTAATCCACTATTTCCCTATGTATACTGTTTAAGATAACAGTAAACTATTAGCAAACTATTGCACAGAACTCTCTTAACCAGTTTAACTGATCACACATTAGCTAGGCTATTCTCCAGTATCATGGGAGCAACACTTCTGCTCTCCCTCTCAGTGAAATTATGTGCTTATTGAGGGTATCAGTTGTGTTTATTCAGAAAACAATTTATGCCAATTGTGTTTATTATTCTAAATATATAACTTAATAAAGTATTACATAAAGCAATGAAGTATAAATGAGAAGAGGAAAACAACATCAGCAGCTAATATTAACTGAGTACTTACTACCTGCCAGGCACTGTTCTAAGTGTTTTATGTGAATTAACTCATATAATCTTCATAAGAACCTTGGGAACTAGATACTATTATTGTCCCTATTTCACAAAGGAGGAGACTGAACAACATGCCCAAAGCCTATACAACTCAAAATTGGCAAAACAATTTGGCTCCAGAGCTTTAACTACTATGCTATACAAGTTGAAAGCTTAGGAAAGACTAGATAAAGATACACATAACTATGCTCCACTCGACCTTGTATGTGAAAGTAGCCACAGATAATACATAAACAAGTGAGCAAGGCTGTGTTCCAATAAAACTTTATTTACAGAAATAGGCAGCAGGCTAGGACAAGATTTAGCCCTCACACTGTAGTTTGGAGATCCCTGAGACCCACACTCCAAGAAGAGGCTTATGTCAAAAGAATGGCAAAAAGATGTTTTAAGTTTTAAGTTAAAATAAAATGTTTAAGATCTACAGGTAACTAATATCTGTATGATTCCCTGCTTTGACTTACTTTTTTTCAGTTAACTTTTCCCTTCAACCTGGAAAGCCTTACTTCCTTACTTCCACTTGGAATCCCACTCACCTTCAAAGCCCATTTTCTAACCCACACCTTCCTCCAAACTATGTAGATTTGATCTCTTCTTCCTTTGCTATCCTACAATCATTCATTTCTACTTATGAGACTTACTTTGCTATATCTTCTATTATGGCTATTTGCATACTTCAATTATCGTCATTATTCAAGTATAAGCACTTTGAGGACAGGAACAATGACTTACTCATTTTCTCATCCCAGGCAACACCCAGCACAGCGTGTATACATAGCAGGTTTCAGGTGATGTTTCTTGAATTGTGTTCTGACATTCTTCTGTTTCAGTGACTGAACAGAAAGAACACTATACCCCCCCAAACCTACGTTCAATTCATATCGCTAACACCACACCTAAGATCTAACTTGGTTATAATTTTAAACTATTAATTTTAAAACGCATCCACCAGAACAGATTAATATAGGTGTACCTGTATATAAAAATTGTCATCTAATGTGTAGCAAAATTGCTGATAATTCTAAAGGAACTGTTAAAATTGATGCTTTCTGGTTACTCTTCAGGGGGTCAATACATTTTATAAACACATCTAAAAGCTGTTTACTTAAGCAAAACAAAAAAACAAAAATGCTTTATTCAAACTTGAGACAGGGTTGTGCCTATTTACCTCCCAGCAGTACTATTTGATAGATATCTGGGAGTGTCTAGGGAGCCTGGCCCAAGCTCTGAGTGAGTTAGAAGGGCTGGGACAGGCATTCAGGTTTCCTGATTCCTAGTCCAATATTCTACTTCAGGAAGACAGTGGCTTTTTAGGTACACTCAATCCTGCAGTTCAAAGCCTGGAAGACTGAGGAAGCCTCAGCACTATCTTCCCCTTCCTCATACTGCCAATCAGAACCAGCAGCTGTGTCCCACAGTGGCAATCTGGGCACCCATATTTGTGGTGTTTCCATCACCAAAAAGGCTGATCCAGATTTTAGGATTCCAGCCTATCTAGAAAGGTGACTTAAACACCCTGGATAAAAACACTCCCAACTCAAGAATGCAAAATAAGGGCTCAATGATCCCATGTAGCATTCTTTTCCCCCCTTCAGCATTTTTTAAAAGCACTGTTCAGATGTTGTGGTGCTGGAATGACAATGACCAGTACTGGGGAGAGGGGTAAGAAAGAGCTGTTACTTATGCAGCTTATTCTTTTTTTTTTTTTTTTCCTGAGAGTAGCCAAGCTCACATTTAACAGAGAGCTACCACAAAGGGTTCCAGTTCCAGTGCTTGGATTCCAGTTGCATCATTGCTTTAACATTGTCAGCCTTCACTGCTTTAACCATCTTAATCTGTAAAATAAACACAGGAAGCAGACAACAGCCCTATCCTTCAGTTTAACAGAGGAATACTTTACTAACAAAAATTAGACCTACATATAATATTTTTAGCTATCCTATTTCTCTTTCCCCTCCCCTAGAGCTTTAAACAATAGGAAAATCATCTTCAATTGACACAAGAGACTAAGCAACCCAGACAGTTCACAGCTAGTACAGCATTTTTATCTTTCTGGAAGCTACCTATAAAAGGCAAGAGCCATTGCTGGGCTCTCTGGGTCACACGGAAAAAAATATCCTAAGAGAATAAATTAAGGAATAAGGAAACAAGGATGAATTCCACTACTTGGTCTAACAAAGAATTAATGAGGACCCATTACGGGCAAGAAGGCATAGTGCTCTGTGACACAGGAGACACCAAGATGAATAAAACTGTTATCGTCCTTGAGGAGCTTACAATTTAGTAGAAGCACACAAACTATAATAAGAAGCAGAACAAGGCAAGTGCCAAGAGGTATAAAATCTCTGGGAAGGAGCTACCAACCACTTCACTTTGATTTCATGCTAACAGATTAAAACATTCAGGTAAGGGACACCTGTTGTACTAATCTGATTGTGAGGAGAAGCCCAGAGTGAAAGCTCTCCTGAGATCTATGGAAACAGAAGCTACAGTGGGACATGATCTGCTTATCCACACTTCCGCTAAGCCAGGCCTACCCCGAGATTGTTCCAAGAATGACCCTACGTTAACCAAAGAAATTCTTATATGAGATTCAGAAAGGGTGGAAACCGGAGGCAGAGAAGTCGACAGCAATTGATGTTGTCTTAGGTCTGTGGCAAGAAGACTAAGCAAAACCCAGGCCAAGGTTGGTGCTGGGGGTTTTCAGCTTCTGAAGTTTCCTCTTTTCCATCACCCACCCCCAGAACATTCCAGCTCTCCTGCTCATCACCTGCATAGGTGGACTCTAGGGAGGGGACTTCTCTCCAGATGTATGCCACAGTGGAGCAATAACCACTCTGTGAGAGAATACAGTACTTAAGGACTGGTAAGGTTCTTGTTGACCCGGCAGCCCGCTAATTCCCGAATCAAGAGACTAGGGATCCAGCCCCAGTCTGCCCTTTACTCTGTGTGACCTCGGACTAGTCATCCAAGTGCTTAGTTCCTCTCTTTCCCTACCTGTAAAATCTGGGATTAGGAGGAGACTGGGATTGAATTCGATGACCTCTGAGGTCTTAAAGCTTCTTGACCAGTCGGCACACGGAAGCACTGGACAAACAGCCCGTTGAATAAATAGCGAGGGCGGCCACAGGGGACAAGCGGCAGAGGGATCAGGCTGGTTTTACAGACGGGGAAACTGAGGCACGGAATACCTTGCCCCAAGGTTACTCCGGTTATGTCACTACGGGGGCCGGGCCGAAAGCTCGGGTCTCCAGACCTCCAGTTCCGGGCCCTTTTTCCTTTCGCCGAGCTGAGAAGAATGGCGTGGAGGTCCTCGTCTCGGAGGGGAAAGAACTGTGCTCGTGCCAGGGTTGCGAGAGGGGCGGGAGAGGCCTTACCTTCCCAGATCGAGTCCAGCCACCGGCGCCTCCCTCTCAGAACCTTATTCTGTCACACTCCCAGGACTCTTCAGGAGCCCCCTCCACTTGTGACCCTCTCGACGTGTCCAAGACCGCCACCGAAGCGCCGATTCCCGCCCCTACCCCGCCCCCTGCCTCTCTGGCCAATCGCCGCGCAGGGTTTCGGAGCGCCTGTGCGTCTCACCGCCTCTAAGGGCCGGAGAAGCCTTTCGTCACGCGGCGTGCCTCCCCCTCCAGGTCCTCTCATTTGCCTTTGCTCCACCTTCTCCAGAACCTAGACTCCTCCTGGCCGAGTCACAGTGCGAGAGTTCGTCCTGCCGGAAAACAGCACGGCGCGGCGGCGTTTTACGACGTCGGCGGTGAAAGGCTCTGGAAACCCTCCGACTTCTTCCCTGAAGCGGGGCGAAAGGCTGCGCGATGTTCGGTGCGGGCGACGAAGAAGACACCGACTTCCTCTCGCCTAGCGGCGGGTGAGTGACACATGCGTGGAGCAGAGGGCGTGGCTGAGAGAGCCTGGCCATACGGTTGGAGGGACCGCTTTCTTAGACCTCTTCCCAACTTCCGGGTCCAGACCCTTGCCACATTCCAGTGCTCCACAGGTCTCAGAATCCAGGCAGAGCTCGAAGTTGTGCTGCGTCTGTCCACCTGGATTCTGGACCTGGCATCTCCCCTGACGCGCAGTAGGACCCTGGGGTTCGACTTTTGCTTTCTGGGTCACAGTTTCTCCTTCTGTGAAATGGGGGTGATTATTGATGAAAATACCTGTCTCAGAGTTTTTATGAGTCAGCTGGTGCCTATATGAGACTTTCTCTTTTCCGTGGACAAGGCGGTGACACTTCAGAATTGGCGCTGGTGGGTCAGCTTCAGCATCCTTCAAGGCCTAGCTCGGATGTCACTTTTTGGTGCTTTCCTTTCTCCCACGGCCCCAAGGGAGAATAAATTGCTTTCTCTTACTTATTCTCACAACTAGGTGTGCTTACCTTTATCTTTGTACACAGAACCTACTAGATTTTGAGCCCTGACAGGACGAGAACTGTTTACGTTGTTCATACTGTTCTGCTCTCGGCACGGTTCACCGTGGCACATAGTGAGTGCTCAGGAGGTGCCTACTGAGTGAATAATGACTGTGAAATTGCACTGTAAAGCCTAAAGCCAATGTAAGAAACTGCAGTTGCTGTCCCCTGTCCCCAGTCACTATATAAACTAGCCTGGGGTACAGGTCTTCAAGAGGCAGGGTTTTCTCTCTTCCACTAATCAATGTTGTGTTGGTAGACAGCTTGACTCCCTTCAAACTTGTGAGCTGCCAAGTTCTGATCCTTGCAGAGTCTTTCTTTGAACATCTGTTTAACCAATTTAAGAATGTACCGAAGGGCTTCCCTGGTGGCGCAGTGGTTGAGAGTCCGCCTGCCGATGCAGGGGACACGGGTTCGTGCCCCGGTCTGGGAAGATCCCACGTGCCGCGGAGCGGCTGGGCCCGTGAGCCATGGCCGCTGAGCCTGCGCGTCCGGAGCCTGTGCTCTGCAACGGGAGAGGCCACAGCAGTGAGAGGCCCGCGTACCGCAAAAAAAAAAAAAAAAAAAAAAAAAAATGTACCGAAGAATGATGAATACACCAATATATACTCCTCATTCTACGAAATATTTAGAGGTTACAAAAATGATTAAGCTGTTCTCTCTGGTCTCAGGTTGCTCCTAGTCCTGATGGAGATTCCAGTACATGATTGACCTAAAATGACACTGGCTGTCTTTTGGTCTTAAATAGGATCTTTTGACTTACACTGTGATCAGCTCTACATTAGCCATCCTGAGTCCTCTTTTCACTCTCACTGCCCTGTTCCACCCCTACCCTCGCTTTGGATGTCCTACATCCACTTAGTTCCCCCTTGAGTTCTTTCCAGTTGCTCAATTATTTTAGAGTTAAGCAGTGCTTTGGTTCCTTTTTTCCCTACTCCACCCAAAACATTCACTGTTTCCACACATCCAGCCTGTTGCTGTTGACTGTGTAGTCAGCCATTTGAATTAATGTTTTTTCAGACAAACTTGTTTTGTAAATGGCTGTGACTTTTGAAAGTTTACAAGATATACTTTATTTATTTTTAGTAAATTTATTTATTTACTTATTTTTGGCTGTGTTGGGTCTTCGTTGCTGTGCGCGGGCTTTCTGTAGTTGCGCGAGCGGGGCTCCTCTTGTTGCGGAGCGCGGCCTTGCTCAGTAGTTGTGGCTTGCGGGCTCTAGAGCACAGGCTCAGTAGTTGTGGCACACAGGCTTAGTTGCTCCGTGGCATGTAAGATCTTCCCGGATCAGGGCTCGAACCCATGTCCCTTGCGTTGGGAGGCGGATTCTTAACCACTGCGCCATCAGGGAAGCCCACAATATACACTTTAAATTCACATTCTTCACTAAGTGAAAGTCTTTGAGGGAAGTCTGTAAATGAATGTTACAGCTCCCAACTTTATTTTTAATTTAATTTTTATTTTATACTGGAGTATAGTTGATTTACAATGTTGTGTTAGTTTCAGGTGTACAGCAAAGTATTTCAGTTATACATATATATATCCATTCTTTTTCAGATTCTTTTTCCATATAGGTTATTAAAGAATATTGAGTAGAGTTTAGGGCTTCCAGCTTTGATGCAACAAGCAGTACACTGCTGACTGAAAATTCCTGGGTAGATAACGTCAGTCATGTGCTCTTCTCCACGTTCCTGGCCTGAGATAAGTTCTTGGTGGCTCAGCTATGCTGATTTCCTGTGCAGGCTCCTTAAGGACCTGAGAAACTAGTTCTAGGCAGGAGACTGTACTCCTAAACACAGACAACAGCTAATTGAATGATAAAAGGCTTAGTAAACGAAGTTATACAGGTGACTTATTTTTGTTCCCCGTAATAACCAGAAAAACTAAATCAAGTTTGAGAATACAGAAAGTTTCACCAACATTCCCTGATTCAGCTATTCCTTTGTCAGTTTTCTCTAAGGAAGTAAAACATATGACAGTGAGTACTGCGGCTGCTTTTCAGTTCCTCTTGTACAACTGTAATTTACTGTAAATATTACTTGATTATTATTTTTTAAGTATCTTGACTTAAATGTGTGACTTACTTGATTCCACTTAAGATAGTCAAGCCTAACAGAAGTGAGAGTATTAGTGCCTAGGATGGCTGTCTAGATGATTGATAATCTGTGTTCCAAATTTCCAGGCCTCTTGGTCCATGGTTAACCTAGCAATAGTAAAGTGGTAATCAGAAGGTTTGTGGGTTTTTTTTTTTTTTTTTGGTCTTAGCCCTTTCTTTCCGTTGAGACTTTGAAATGAAGAAATATGTGAATGCCTACTAAGTGTATGGTACGTGGCTTCAGCTAATACAGATAGGAATAAGGAACAGTTCCTGCCCCTAAGAAACTTCCAGTTTAGTAGTAGAATAAAACAATCCAATAATGATAATCAAAAAGCATTCTTAAGGGGCCAGGAATGTATATACCGGTGTTGTAGATTATATAAAAGTTATATCTAGGCAGGGACTTCCCTGGTGGTCCAGTGGTTAAGACTCCGTGCTTCCAATGCAGGGGGCGTGGGTTCGATCCCTGGTTGGGGAACCAAGATCCCACATGCCACGCGGCGCTGCAAAAAAAAAAAAAAAAGTTATATGTAGGCAAATCTGATTAGCATAATGATGATAAATCACCAGTGTAGAGGTAGAAAAAAGAAATCTGGAACTGATCATCAGAAAGCATTTTCGGTATCTAAAAGATACTGAAAAGCCTAGATTCTGATGTTGATTCTGTCCCCAGTTAGGAGTGTGACTTTATGGACAAGTCACTTACCATCCTTGACTCTCCATTCCCCAGTCTATTAAATAATGGGGTTGCTCTAGGTGATCTTTGAGACTTTTCCCAATCCTGTAGTTTGTATTTATGCTAATATCAGCTTATAGTTGCAGGTCAGTTTGTGCACTGGTCAGGCATGGTTTCTTCCTTCTAGGGGTATCTGAGTTGAATCGACATTTTAAGGTAATAGGATGTGGACACGTGTATAAAACATATTGTGTACTTACTCTGTGCAAGGTACTGTACTAAGTACTATATATACAGTATTGTATTAATTTCTTTCTACTACTCTCTGAGGCAGTTTTTACTAATATTATACTCATTTTGCAAAGGGGAAATTAAGGCAGAGAGAGGAAAGTTGCTCAAGGTCAAACGGCTAAAAAGTAAAAGAACCTAGATTTGAAATCAGGCAAGCAGATTTCCACCAGACTGCCTGTATGCCTTATTATTATTATAGAAGTAAATGTTTGATACCACAGTTTGGAAAAGAAGTATTTGAACAACTGAAAGAGTCCCCGTTTATTAAAGTACGTTGATAAATCATAAATGCATGTATTACTGTTTTGTTGTTTTGTTTTTTATTTTTGGCTGCGTGGGTCTTCGTTGCTGCGCGTGGGCTTTCTCTATTTGTGGTGAGCAGGGGCTACTCTTTGTTGCGGTGTGCGGGCTTCTCATTGTGGTGGCTTCTCTTGTTGCAGAGCATGGGCTCTAGGCTCACGGGTTTCAGTGGTTGTGGCATGCGGGATCCATAGTTGTGGCTCACGGGCTCTAGAGCACAGGTTCAATAGTTGTGGTGCACAGGCTTAGTTGCTGTGCAGCATGTGGGATCTTCCCGGACCAGGGCTCGAACCCGTGTCCACTGCATTGGCAGACGGATTCTTAACCACTGCACCACCAGGGAAGTTCTGTATTACTGTTTTTAATGAGAAAAGAAAAGGAGTATAAAATTAAGGTTAGATAAGACTTTGATAACTAAATGCACAGGCTAACATTTTTTAAATTTTTTAAATTAAACAAATCTTTTTTATTTTTTGGCTATGTTGGGTCATTGTTGCTGCGCACAGCCTTTCTCTAATTGCAGCGAGCGGGGACTAGTCTTTGTTGCAGTGCACGGGCTTCTCATTGTGGTGCCTTCTCTTGTTACAGAACACAGGCTTTAGGCGTGTGTGCTTCAGTAGTTGCAGGCTCAGTAGTTGCACCACGCAGGCCCTAGAGTGTGAGGTCTTCAGTAGTTGTGGCGCATGGGCTCAGTAGTTGCAGGGTGCAGGCTCTACGGCACGCGGGCTTCAGTAGTTGTGGCTTGCGGCCTCTAGAGCGCAGACTCAGTAGTTGTGGCACACGGGCTCAGTTGCTTCGCGGCATGTGGGATCTTCCTGGACCAGGGATCAAACCCGTGTCCCCTGCATTGGCAGGCAGACTCCCAACCACTGAGCCACCAGGAAAGTCCAACATTTATTTTTTAAATGTGATTAATGCTGGAATGACTTTTCCTATGAATTATAAACTTAGAGACTAAAGTCCAGAGTTAGCAATCTCATTCTTGCTAACATAGTTAGGGAGATGTGTACATTTGAAAACACTTCAGAAGTGGAAAGTGTAATAATTTACAAAAAACCTATGCCCCTAAGTCTGTGTAGAGTTCATTTTAAAAAAATAATAGAAAATAGAATTAATCTGAAAGATAATTAGGTTGACCTGGCTTTTGGATTGATTTTGCAATCATCAATTGGCTGGCCTTTAGGGCATCTGTGGAAACTTAGTTTACCTGCAGCACTTTTGTCTTTACATTAAAAAAAATAAAACGCACCTGCAAAATTAAAAAAGCAAATCCAATACCCATAGTTTACTGAAGCTACCAAGGACATTCTTTCTTATCAATGATTTGTGCATAATCTGTTAATCTTAACTAGGTTCTAAGCTTTGCAAATTTTTCAGGAGGTTAAAGGCATTGTTCAACTTCCTAGAATCTTATTCTTTTAGGGAATCTGCTCAGATTGCCCTGGGTAAAAGGAGAAGTCTTGGTCTTTTCTAAATTTCATTAGCATTTGTTTATGTCTTAATGTAGGCCAGCACTGCTCTCTATAATTGCAATATCATTTAAACCTCTTAGTCCTTTAAAGTAGACATTGTTGGCCCCATTTACAGGAAACTCAACACTACCTTGAGAATACAAGGTAATAGTTTCAAATCATATTAAATTTATTTTGCAAAATGCTAGTATGTATTATACATTAAAATTATCAGGGAAAAAAGACCAAAAAAAGTTGTTGGGATGTTTCAGTATTTAATAGTAACCAATTACCATGTTAGATGATAAAGACTGAATAAGTTTTATTAATCTCTATGGAGTGTAACTCCATATAACAGCTGTTTGTTATATATCTCATGTTATAGTTTGCAATTATATAGTATATACCTAATTCCCTTGTTAGAGTATATAAGCTACTTGAAAACAGAACTGAGTTTTGCTCACCAATGTATACCCAGCACTTAACACAGTGTCTGATGCATATTTCTTTTCTTTTTTTTTTTTTGCGGTACGCGGGCCTCTCACTGTTGTGGCCTCTCCTGTTGCGGAGCACAGGCTCCGGATGCGCAGGCTCAGCGGCCATGGCTCACGGGCCCAGCCGCTCCGCGGCACGTGGGATCTTCCCAGACCGGGGCACGAACCCATGTCCCCTGCTTCGGCAGGCGGACTCTCAACCACTGTGCCACCAGGGAAGCCCTGATGCATATTTCTTGAATGAATGAAGTATAGAGTTCTGTGGGAGCCCCAAGGAAGATCACCTAACCTAGACTTTGAGATTAAGGGTCAGCTTCCAGGGGAAGAATGTTTCAGGCAGAGAGAACAGCATATCCAGAAGCTGGAGATTAGAAAGATCTTGCCTTATATGAGAAATTAGAAGTTCCACAGTGTGACTGTAGCATGCAGTTGGAGATGAGAAATGGTCAGACAGGAAGCTGGGGAGGTAAGGAGAGGTGCGGTCTTGAAGGGGCTTGTAAAACTGTCTTATGGAGTTTGGACTTTTATCTTGGTAATATTGAGGTGTCATTGAGAGTTTTAAGGAGGAAAGAGACTTGGTCAAATTTGGTTTTGAGAAAGGTCACTGTGGGTGCAGTGGGAAGGATGGATAAGAAGCAGACACGACCAGGGTAGGGAGATGAGACAGGAGGTGGCTGCAGGAATTCAAGCTCTGTAGATGTGTTGGTGGTCTGAAGTAGGGAAGTGTCAGTGAGGCTGGGGAGAAGTGAACGAGTTCGAGAAATAGCGAGTAAGATCAAATGGACTTGAGGATTGGTCATGAACACCAGGGGAAAGAAAAGTCAAGGTCAATGCCCAGATTTCAGTTTTGGTTGTGGGTGTTTGCAGAAAAGGGTTAACATAGTAGACCTGAGACAGTTATCCTTAGAGAGTCTTGCTTACAGGGTTGGCTGGCAGCTGGAAACTCGATTGGTAAACAGTTCCCCACACTAAAGCTTTCCACAAATGATAAGAGCGGCTCACTGTGCCTACACTGTTTGTACAGACGATATGGTTTATTACTGAACCTTATCTTCCTTCTGGGAGTCTAGAATTTTGGTACACGTTAGAAGGTTTCTATGTGACTAGCCCACAATAAAAAACCTTGGGAACTGAGTGTCTAATGAGCATTCCTGGCAGACCACTCTCACATGTTGTTACAACTTATTGCTGGAGGAATGTAACATGTCCTGTGTTACTCCACTGGAAGAGGACTTTTGGAATTTTGTTCCTGGTTTCCTCTGGACTTTGCTCCAGTGTGCCTTTTCCCTTTGCTGATTTTGGTGTGTATCATTTCCTTGTAATAGACCTTAGCCCTGAGTGTGTGTGTGTGCGTGTATATATATATATATATATATATATATATATATATAAAATACATTATGCTATAATTGTATGGTAAGTCCGGTGAGTCCTTCTAGCAAATCACTGAGCCTGGGGGCAGTCTTGAGGATCCTGGCACAAAATGTCATTCATCAAGAGAGGGAGCACAAGAGTAAGAACAGGTTTTCTGGGCATTGGGCATTGGAAGATATGAGTTCTGGTTTGGACATGTTGCATTTATGTTCCCTGTGGGATATCTGTGTTGTCTGCACCCAGGAACAAATTCTGGGCTAGGAATACAGATTTGAGCACCATCAGAATTTGGATAGCACTGATATCAAGGTAAATAAATTAGATTGCCAAGGGAGAGTGAGTATGAAATCTTGGGGACATGGATATTTAAAGGTTGGGCAATAGTAGAAGAGTCCAAGGAGTTAAATGAGGAGCCAGAGAGATGGAAAGACAATAAGAGAGGGATCCCATTAACATTTATTGATGTCTTATTTGGGCTGGTCCCTCCTCGCACCCCTGCAGGTATCCCCACAGAAATCAGAAGAGTTTGTTTAAAGAAGAACAAGTTAGTTGACAGTGTAAAAAGGCAGCATGAAAGCCAAATAAGATAAGGACCGATAAACTGTTTATTAACAAATAGGTTGTTGGTGATTTTAGTAACAGCAGTTTCAGTGGAATAGTTGGAGCATAAGATTCATCACAAGGGATGATAAAAGAATGGTTCTGCTGTGAAAGATAAAAGATGAAATCATATATGGGACTATGTTTGATGCAGTAAGTTTGTAATATGGTTTTTTTTTTTTTTAAAGGTGGTGATTTTCTTTCTTTCTTTCTTTTTTATTTTTTGAAAGCGTGGAGTCCTAACCACTGGACCACCAGGGAATTCCCTGTAATACAGTTTTACTTCAATGTAATAAACTAGTGAAAAATAGGGAACTGTGACCTGCTAAAGGCAAGAATGTACAGTTTGAAGAGACCATAGGGAGCACCTGGACTAATCACCTTAATTTACAGATGCAGAAACTGAGGTCCAGAAAGAAGAGATGCCTTGACCAAAGTCCTGTGGATGGGCAAGGTCATTTGATGCTGTTCATATCAGAGATACAATCTTGATTTCGAAGAGACTTAGTTGCCGCTTCTGTTACTGAGTGGTGGGATATATAGTCAAGGAGGTATTTGTTCGAGGTAGGAGCATGAGCAGCTTTTATAATGATTCCAGGTTTGAGATATGTCAAATGAAATGTCATTTTCATTTTCTACTAACAGTACCAGATTGGCCTCTCTTTTCGGACTGGATCAGGCAGCTGCTGGCCATGGAAATGAATTCTTCCACTACACAGCCCCAAAGCAGCCTAAGAAAGGCCAGGGAACAGCACCAACAGGTAAGTTAAGAGGTTAGGATTGGCCCCTGACAGGTTAGTTGGAATGATAAACAACCTTCTAAAAGTGACATGCCAGGTCATCCCTCCTTGATCAGTCTGGCCAAGCTCACCACCAGCGAGGTGCATGCTGCTCTGAGCTCTGAGATCCTGAATTCTGGCGGCTAGGTAGTATGCTGTTTTTTTGTTTTTTTTTTAATTTATTTATTTGGTTGTGCCGGGTTTTAGTTGTTGCATGTGGGCTCCTTAGTTGTGGCATGCGAACTCTTAGTTGCCGCATGCATGTGGGATCTAGTTCCCTGGCCAGGGATTGAACCCAGGCCCCCTGCATTGGGAGCGCAGAGTCTTAGCCACTGCACCACCAGGGAAGTCCCAGTATGCTGTTTTTTGGAAACTGATGGAGGAAGGTCACAGGCAAGCTCTTCTGCCCCATGTGGACACCACTCTCCAAAACTTTGCCCAGGGTGCTCTACGTAGGCGCCGTCCAATATTTTGGCAAGAAGGAAGAGCTGCTTTTCCCATCTTTCACCTGGGTGGGTTAGATATATGCTGACAGTGAATTTTTCCCAACTAGAGAATGATGCTCAATGCTGTATCCCCTGAACATTTCATCAGGATGAACACAAGACATATTGAATGAAAATTTGTTGAACGAAAGGAGAAAAGGGGGGACTAATATTTCTAAAAAACCTATGTGTTTGGTCTCAGGTGCTTCACCTAGATTGTCTTATTTAATTCTCACAACAATTCTGTGAAATAGGTGAGACTACCACCATTTTAGAGGCTCAGAGAGGTTTAGGCACATGGTTAAGGTCATACAGCAGTAAGTGACAGAGTTGAAATTTGAACCCTGATCTGACTCACTCCAAAGCTTGTCTACCATCCTCTACACTTTGCTGTCTTTGTGTAAGAATCTGAAGAGGAGTGAGGGACTGATAGAAATAGCCCAGAGCAGAACAGGTGGTAAGGGACATTAAATTAAATATTTGTTGAATGAAGAAGAAAGTATTGAATGTCTTTTATATGCTAGGCGCAATGCCAACACTGAGAATGTTGTTACGATATTTAGAGTTGAACAGTTGCAACAGATACTGTATGGCCCATAGTCTAAAATATTTACTGTTTGGCCCTTTACATACAATGTTTGCTGACCCCTGCTCTAAGTCTTACCTGTCACTTTTGGCAGCTTTGCTGTGGATTGCTGGCCCTGTTCTCCAAGCCATAACCTGGCCAGATTTCTAGTAGGCTATGCTTTTACATTTCCTGTGGCACAACTCTTCTCAGCAGTGTACTTCTAACTCAGTTTAAAGTGGTTGAATTAATGAATGTGGATAAAAACAAACAATCTCAGTCCCCACCCAATGAAGTAACTTGCTTTTTAAAATTAGAAAACAACAACTGTGAACTAATTATACTTTTAAAGGGGAATTATAGAGGTATTTCAACTTAAAACTACTGTCTTATGTAGGCATTTACAAATAAAATAAAAACTTGCAATACAGGAGACGCTCTCTGTTCAAGGAGTATTTATATAACAAGTCTTTTTGGGAAAGGAGGTGGCTGCAGCATAGTTCTTGAATCTCTTCAGATCTCTAGAAAAACAGAGCAACTGGACAAACCTTGGATAATATTTACAATAAAACCAATTGAAAAGGTATCCTTATGAACGCCCCCAATACAAGCAGGTATGGACACAAGGCTTCCGTGGTGTCAACATTTGCATGGGAGAAAACAAGGAAGCAATGGGAGAATATTTGAATCTGAGAATGGGCGAACCCAAAGTGGCCAACAGGTGTTCATGGGAAATGTGGCAGGCCAAGCTGGAACTGCAAAGCATTTTGCCCATTTTAGTTATGGGTAAGTACAAGGGGTTGATGATGGTGACTAGAACAGGAGCAGTCTTGGTCCTATGAAGTGTTGAAACTCATCCACTATGGTGACCTTCCAGGAGAGGTCCCCACCCTGAGTAGGACCTGCTGAGAGTGGAATTAAAATGAAGGAGGATAGGGATATTGAAAGTGAAGAAGAAAAGATCCAGATAAAAGTAGCTCTAGAGGGCTTCCCTGGTGGCGCAGTGGTTGAGAGTCCGCCTGACGATGCAGGAGACACGGGTTCGTGCCCCGGTCCGGGAGGATCCCACATGCCGCGGAGCGGCTGGGCCCGTGAGCCATGGCTGCTGAGCCTGCGTGTCCGGAGCCTGTGCTCTGCAACGGGAGAGGCCACAGCAGTGAGAGGCCCGTGTACCGCCAAAAAAAAAAAAAAAAAGTAGCCCTAGAATAGAATCAGGAAGTCTCAGGAGGAAGCCCATTCTTCCCGCTTTTTTGAACTCTGTATCCAACAGAGCAGTGAGTTCCACGAAGTTAGGAAAGCCACCCTGAGCCATGCCTCTGTCTAAAAGTTCAGGAAAGCAAATTTCACATAAAAATGAACAATAGAAAAGTATCAGAGTCAAATGCCATGCAAAGTTATAAGAGCAAGGAGCAGAATAGTATCCCTACAGTGAGAGCTCTACTCTGTGAGAATGTTTCTTACTGAATAGATCAAAACTAAAACCACCTATTACCATTAAGAAAATAACATAAGACATGAAATGAGAACATAAGTGAGAATTTTAAAATCTCAGAAGTAAGTGACAGGACTTAGGCAAGAATTAGAGATGTCAGAAGAATTATTTCAGAAATGAAGACTAAACTAGAAGGAACACAAGAATGAATAAACACAACAGATTATGCCTTAAGAGAAATAGAAGGTTAACAGGAGGGTGTTTTTAAAATAAGAATTAAAAAATTTAAGAGATAAAAAGTTTTGAAAGGAAAGTGACCAATATTGAAGATAGCAAACAACTTCCAACGTGTGGAATATACATATGTATATTCCCTGAAGAATTTAAAAAAAAAAATAGGGGGGGAAAACAGGCACCTAAAACTATAATTCAAGAAAACTTTCCTTGGGAAAAAAAAAAAGATTTGAAAATACATATTAAAAGCAGTCCTCATGAGCGGGGAATTCAAGAATCTGTACAATACTGATTTCCGAGAGGAAGACGTGTTTAACCAATGAGAAGATCACATGATTGTGGCATCTGACTCACTTATCCCTCTAGCAAATCCATGAACAAGGGTGTTAAGTAGAGAGATGAGAGTGTACTGGGAAAAGTTGAAACTAACCTGAAGGAGGATGCTAGGCTGACCTTGGGGAGACAGTAATTTTTCTGTGTTTCAGACTTGGCCTGATAACTGAGGCCTTAGTTCCTCCGTTTTTTGGTATTCACTGCTTCTCAGGAGAAAAGTTTTATTGTAGCATTACATACAACTGGAAAGTACTGATTGAATTTAAAACTATGTTGTAGGTTTTTACAAAAGAATAAGGAAAACAAGAACAACCCAGACTAGGAAAATAAGCCAACAACATAAAATGGGCAATTCATCAAAATAAAACAAAGTAAATGGCCAATACAAATCTATAGAAAATGTTAAATTTCTCCTTCCCTGTAATCAATAAATGCAAATGAAAACAACAGTCAGGTGGCATTCCCCTTTCCCTAATG
This sequence comes from Aethalodelphis obliquidens, assembly GCF_003676395.1. Classification (NCBI taxonomy): domain Eukaryota; kingdom Metazoa; phylum Chordata; class Mammalia; order Artiodactyla; family Delphinidae; genus Aethalodelphis; species Aethalodelphis obliquidens. Next base: position 20,495,108 of record NW_020837951.1, read on the forward strand.
CCACCCGTATCCCATTGGTAAAGATTTAGAAAGATTATCTCCCCTTGCTGTCAGGGATGCAAAGCTGGCCTACTTATACTGCTGGTGGGAGTGTAAACTGGTAATGGCATTTCTCAAGGGCATTTGGGCAGGTTGTAACAAAACCTTAAAAATTTTCACACTCTTGCATGCCATAATTCCATTTTTGGGAATTAATTCTAAGAAAGTAAATAGAGGTACATGCAAAAATGTGCATTTTAAGGACGCTCATCATAGTGTTATTTATCATAGAGAAAAATTGGAAACAGCCCAAAGAAATGTCAAACAATAGGAAGTTGGATGAATTCTAGTAGAGTCAACATAGTATTTAACCATCAAAAAGTGTTTTTAGGACTATTTTGTGTTTTGGAGACTGTTTTGAAAAGTATAAGGAAATGCCTACACTAAGTGAAAAAAGGAGATTGTCAAATCATTAATTTTCTTTAAAAAAAGATGAAAAAGCTGGAAAGTTTATGTGTATAGAAAAAGGACTAGGAATAAATACATCATATTATTAATGTTTATTTTTGGATGGTGAGATTATAGGTAATTTTTTTATGTGTTTCTGTATTTGCTAAGTTTTCTACAGTTGTACATGTACTCTATAACCAGAAAAAGGTATTTCAGTACTGTTAACAAAATTCAGCTGAGTAAATTTTAAAGATCTTATTGGCTATATTCAGTGATTCATGAATTGAGAAGCATCCAATCTAGTAGATAGGGGCTCTGACAAAATGAAAGTCCTTTATAGGCAGAAGGGAGCAGGAACCAGGCAGAAGGGGGAGTCTAATGTAACACTAGGCAAAAAAGTGGGTTGCTTATTACAAGGTTACTTTCCTTTAGGGGGTAGCAGAGGTCTATCAAACAGATTACCTAATTAGTGCTGATCAGATCATTCTGGTTTAAGATTCCATTTCTGGGAGAGCCAAAACTGTAATTATATTGAATCTCTGTTTGGTGGGGTGGGTCTTAGCCTAAGTGACCCCATTTTGGGCCTGTTGTCTTGTTTTTAATAACCACAAAAGTAATCAAACAAGGATACTTTTGAAAATAAGTTCTTGGTTGCTATGGCCATGCCTGTGTTCTCAACAGATTCATGTGGTGAGTGTGAATATGTTATTTACTCTAAATACACTATTTTTAAATGTTAGTGTTACTTTATACCACTGTAAAAGTAAAGTAATGGATATAATCTTAATATCATAAGTTTTCTACCCCAGAAGTAAGGGAAGGGGAAACAGCTTCATTTTTATTTATTAAAGCTGTCAAAATACTGGAAGGAGAAAAGGAAGATGGAATGTAACCTTGTTTTCTAGACAGTGCTTCTCGTCCAGCCCAAAGACTTGTTTGGAGTGGAGCCAGAATCCTGGGTTCTAGTCCTAGCCTTGCTACTGTTATCGTGTAAGGCACTTGGGGGCTTAGAGCCTCAGTTTCCTCATCCCCAGACACGGCCATAGGGCCATTTTGTGGATCAAATGAGGACAATGGTCATGAAAGCATTGTAACACTAACTACAAGGTTAAAGAAGAATTTTGAAGCTGCTTTAAGGGTTAAAAATCAGTTTCAAGCAAGAAATGAATGACAACTTTGTTTTCTGCTTCATCTCTTCGTCTTCAGGAAATCAGGCGACACCAAAAACAGCACCCACCACAACAGGCACTTCCACAGTATTGGTTGCAACAGCAGTCCATGCATATCGCTAGTAAGTAGCTGAGAAGGAACACTTTATAAAGTTGGTGGGGGTGTGGGTTAAGCTCCTGCATTTTGCAGTAAGCCTTTCTGTTCATTGCAAAATGGCTACTCAGTCCTGCCATAGACAAAGTATCAGTAATGCTTTTTAATGTTTCATTTGGAGAATTTTGCACACAAAACTTTGAAGAGCCATTATCTTGTGTACTTTCTCTAGGAACTGCTTATACCCTCAGCAACTGCCTTTTTAAGCGCTCAAAGAAAGCCACTCCACTGAGATATCATGAATAGTAGATGTTTAAAGAGTAAAGAAGTTGTATATGAGCTTTAAATTATAAACTACTCACCTCTGTCCCTTTCTAGAGGCTGAATGACTAGATTCCCCACTTTATATGGCAGAAAAGAAAGCTGGTTCTACTTAGTTGAAGGAAGTATTAATACCTGTTTTTCTTGCTTCTGTAGCACAAATGGTCAATATGTAAAGCAGGGCAAATTTGGTGCTGCAGTCCTGGGAAATCACACAGCCAGAGAGGTAAGATTGCCTCCTCGTCTCATGTATATTCACGTGTCCCAAATTATATCAGTGAGCCGGTTTTTATCGGGACTTGTCTGATGTCTTACATATCAGAGGATTAGATTGATTGTTTGTACTGAATGTGAATTTTTAATGTTAGATATATAATAATATTTATAGTCACATTTTGCTTACTGTTGTGTATTAAAACAAATTCAACTGCTCAAAGTCAGTAAGTTTGACCTTTGTAAAATGGATCTAGCTTAAGAATTTGGAGAGTTTCAGAGTAAACCGTTTACCGAGGACATCCTTTTTTTAGGTAGTGAACAACATTTAGTGTACCACTTAGAGCATGACCACCGTTTATCCTTTGAAAGTTTGATGAGTTGGGTAGTCGATCACACAGCAAAATATTGGTTTGAGTCAAAAAGATGTGGATAGAAGTGTGGAGACTGATTTCCTTTTGTGGGTTGTATCTAGCTTCAAATTCTGCTCCAGAAGGTTTTGAACATTGTTGAAATATGCATAAGAAATAATAGAGGGCTTCCCTGGTGGCTCAGTGGTTAAGAATCCGCCTGCCAATGCAGGGGACATGGGTTCGAGCCCTGGTCTGGGAAGATCCCACATGCCGTGGAGCAACTAAGCCCATGCGCCACAACTACTTAGCCCGCGCACCACAACTACTGAAGCCCGCGCGCCTAGAGCCTGTGCTCCACAACAAGAGAAGCCACTGCAATGAGAAGCCCTTGCACTGCAACGGAGAGTAGCCCCCGCTCGCCGCAACTAGAGAAAGCCCATGCATAGCAATGAAGACCCAACGCAGCCAAAAAGTAAATAAACAAACAAATAAATTAAATAAATCTATTAAAAAAAAAGAAATAATAGAATTTCAGAGGTCCAGGTAACATGGAGTCCATGCACCTCAGAGACTCTGAGACACTGAGAGAGAAGATGACCTGTTCAGGGTAACTAACATAATGGACAACACTCATTTGTATTAAAAACAAACAAAAAGCTTAATTTTGGAAATTTGGAAACACCTATAAAAATAGTGGGTCAAGAATAACAAACACCCAGATACCCATTACCGGTCTCTAGCAGTTATTAATCTTGTTTCATCTCGACTGCAGCCTGTTTTCCTTCTTCCCCTGCTCCAATTATTTTGAATAAATCTCCAGCATACAGTTTTAGCTGTAAATATTTTAGTATGTATCTCTACAAGGTAAGGATTTTTAAAAACACAACCATTACGCCATTATCGCACCTAAACAAAACCTACAATAATTCTTTGATCTCATTCTCTACCAGTTAGTATTCAAATTTCCCTGATTATCTCTCTCTCTCTTTTTTTTAAAGTTTGTTTTAATCTAATAAGGTCCATGCATTGTAGTTGGTTACTGTGTTCCTGAAATCTCTTTCATTCGCCCTTTGGGAGGTAAATAATGTCTGATTGTCTCTCATTTTGTTATGTTAGCAGCCATTGTTGATTATTATCTAGATCTATTAATTCATTAGGAGTTGCCATTTGGATTTCAAAAATCTGGTATTGGGACTTCATCACCCTTCACCTCCAGATAGGATGTAGCATGTTGTGGCAGGCAACAGTCCCACTGTGACCATTATAAAAAGACAGATAAATTGCAAAAATTATGTTTTAAAATTCATTAGAGAGCTATGGAAATTATGAGGACTAGATGAACTAAAATTTTGAGAGGAAAGAGCCAATGAGCTGAGTGTTTCCTCTTCCCTGGGGACCTTTGCTGATGCTTACGAGTAGACTAAACATCAGGTATGTCCCAAACAGAGAGAGACTACTGGGGGAAAGAGACATTGGTAAAAACTAGAGGAGCTCCAAACACAAGATTAGTTTTTCCCCATGGGACATTTTTTTTTTTTTTTTTTTTTGCGGTACGCGGGCCTCTCACTGTTGCGGCCTCTCCCGTTGTGGAGCACAGGCTCCGGACGCGCAGGCTCAGCGGCCATGGCTCACAGGCCCAGCCACTCCGCGGCATGTGGGATCTTCCCGGACCGGGGCATGAACCCATGTCCCCTGCATCGGCAGGCGGACTCTCAACCACTGCGCCACCAGGGAAGCCCCCCCATGGGACATTTAATGAGTTTGGAGGTGGTGTGGAAGTCCAAGGGCTGTGCCAGAAAGGCAGAGGGAAACTTCTGCAATCTTGTGGGGCATAGGAGATAAAATCCTACTGTAGGGTGGGAAAGCAACAACCTTCCTCTCAATACATGTGCTAGATTTTGAACTTCATGGGGAGGAGGCTAAAGAATCTCAGCTCAGAATCTCTGATGGGCAGAAAAGTCAAGACTGAGGAGTCAGAGACCTTCCAGACTCTTAATCAAAAGCTTACGAAGATAGTGCTCAAGAGTAGGAACAACCAGAAATGGACCAGCTCTTAATAAATGTGTGATCCTTTCCTGACCAGCTCAGTCTATAAGATTAGCTCCTCACTCTATCTGCTTCACATAGGGTAAAGAAAATCCTTTCTGGTGCAAGATTGTGTATGAGCCCCCATAGTCAGTCCCTCCCTCCCTTCTGGGGTTGAATTTTAATTTGTGTGTGTGTGTGTGTGTGTGTATTTGTGTGTGTAGTAAATATATAGGAGACATAAAATTTGCCATTTTAACCATTTTTAAGTGTACAGTTCAGTTGCATAAATTACATTCACAGTATTGAGCAACCATCACCACTATTTCCATTTTTTGGTCACCCCAAACAGAAAATCTGTAATCACGAAGCAATAACTCCCCATCCCCCTTCCCTTACTCCCTGGTAACCTCTAATCTACTTTCTATCTCTATGAATTTGCCTACCCCAGGTATTTCATATAAGTGGAATCATACAGTGTTTGTCTGGCTTATTTCACTTAGCAGAATGTTTTCTCAAGATTCATCCATGTTGTAGCATGTATCAGAACTTCATTATTTTTTATGGCTATATAATATTCTATTGTATGTATATAACACATTTTATTTATCCATCCATCATTTGGACACTTGGTTGTTTCCACCTTTTGACTATTGTGAATAACAGGCAGTGAACATTGACGTATAAGTGTATGTTTGAGTCCCTGTTTTCAGTTCTTTGGCATGTACACTAGGAGTGAAATTTCTGTGTCATATAGTAATTCCTTGTTTAGCTTTTTGAGGAACTGCCAGACTGTTTCTACAGCATCCATACTGTTTTACATTCCCACAAGCAATATATGAGGGTTCCAGTTTCTCTACTACCCTGCCAACACTTTATTATTTTTCCTTTTTTTTTATAGCCATTCTAATAAGTGTGAAGTGGTACCTTATAGTGGTTTTAATTTGCATTATCCTAATGCCTAATGATGTTGAACATCTTTTCATGTACTGTTGGCCGTTTGTATATCTCATAGTCACCCCTCATACAAATAAAAACACCAACAAAATAAAGACATAGCTAACTATAGTTAAAGAGTAGGGTCAAAATGAGAAGAGATTAAAGTGGATGGTGAGAAGATGTAAGTTAAACTTTAAGCTTTAAGGGATGAACTGAGTTTTGAGTTTTATGCCTATATGAAGCCTGACTCCTGACATCTTACTGCTGATTTTGTATTGCCTTTTAATTTCTGTTCTCTCTTTTTTTCCTGCCCATCTTTGCTTGAGTACAGTATAGGATTCTTCTTTACATCAGTCAGCAACAGCCAGTTACTGTTGCCAGGATTCATCTGAACTTTGAGCTAATGGTAAGGCTTCCTGTATTGGAATCATCAATCCTTTGGGATTGGTTTATAGGAGAGATTGATCTATGCATACCTGGTGGGAACTAGATCCACTACTTCCGCTCTGGAGAGCAGAGTGGATAGCTTTTTTTTTTTTTTCCTTTTTTTGGCTGTGCTTTGTGGCTTGGGGGGATCTTAGTTCCCTGACCAGGGCTTAAACCCGGGGCCTCAGCAGTGAGAGCACCAAGTCCTAACCACTGAACTGCCAGGGAATTCCCCAGAGTGGATATCTTAACAGAGCTTCTTGGAAAGGTCTCTTGGCTGCCTTCTGGGAATGTGGACTATGGGGTGATTGGTGGAGGGTGGGAGGGAAGAAGAAAGTTCCCTGATAGCTCTCTTTGGGTCCACCTGAGTCAAGGCCCTTCTACATGAGCTTAGGCAGCCAGATTTATCTGCTACACTGCCTGCAGTTGAGTTATCCCAACATTTCTCCTTTCCCCAGGTTCGGCCCAATAACTATAGCACCTTTTATGATGATCAGAGACAAAACTGGTCCATCATGTTTGAGTCTGAAAAGGCTGCTGTGGAGTTCAATAAACAGGTAATATCTATATATTTTTTAGTGACAAGCATTAAAAAACCCACTAAATTCATCAGTTGCGCTTACTGTATTTTAGGGAAATAATAAGAATACTTATTGAAATTGCTTGAAAATGAGACTTTAAGGAGAAAAAAAAGGCTAAATGTAAACTTACATCTTTAAAACACTTTCCACTTCATAAATTATCTTAAGGAATAAACACAACTCTTTTTTTTTTTTTTTTTTTTGCTGTACGCTGGCCTCTCACTGTCGTGGCCTCTCCCATTGCGGAGCACAGGCTCTGGACGCGCAGGCTCAGCGGCCGTGGCTAATGGGCCCAGCCGCTCCGCGGCATGTGCGATCTTCCCGGACCGGGGCACGAACCCGTGTCCCCTGCATTGGCAGGCGGACTCTCAACCACTGCGCCGCCAGGGAAGCCCACAACTATCTTTTTAAAGTAGTGTTTCAAGAGAATTTTTTAAAGTTATTTCATGGTCATTATAGAAAATTTAGAAAAGCATGTTTTTAAAAAAATCATTCATAATCTTACTACCCAAAGTAATCACTGTTAATGTTTCATTTTTTTCTATTCATGAGTTACATAAGTAGTTATAGCCCTTTAAGAGCTCTTGCTTATTTTATTTAATGATGTAAAATGCATCTTTCCCCACCTCATGAAAAATTATTTAGAAACATTTTTGAAAGCTGCATAACATGAATGTTCCTTAATTTATTTAATCATTCCCTTACTTTTAGGCAGTTAGATTATTTTCAGTCTCTGAGATAAATGATACTGTAGTGAGCATCTTCGCTATACAGATTTGTATACAAATCTGTCTTTTTTTTTCCCTCTGATTATTTTTTAGTCTAGAAGAAGTGAAAGATTGAATCAAAGGGTTCATATATTTTTAGGTTCTGTATACACTTTGGCACACTGCTTTTCAGAGAGATTGTACAATTTTACATCCCTGTCATTCTCTCACTATGCCTTTGCCAGCATTTAGAATTACTGTCTTTTTTCCTTCTTAGTCTTATTCGCTTGATAAAAAATGACTTCTCATTGTTTTAGTTAGCGTTTCTGTGATTGCGATAACGAAACTTTTTTAAAGAAAATGAGTAGCAAGTTTCTAAGGTATACTATGTTTAAACATTGACTATAGAAAAACTATTCATAAAGATGTATCTGAATTCCTTGCCTAGAATCTGTGCTAAGGCAATATGGGTAAATCTGTAGGTGGTAGAGATATGAATTCTGGGAATACAGCATGGTTTTGTAAAGGGCCTTTATTTTATTGTCTTTAGAAATGCATTTTGAAATTTTTTAGCGGCTCCCCTAGCTTTCACAGGTTCCCAAACACTGAAGCAGTAAATCAATATAGTAATGATAGCTAATGTTTATTGTGTACTTACTGTTATTTGCCAGGCACTGTGCCAAGTACTCTACTTGTATTAGCTCAGTCTTCATAACTACCCTAGGAAATATGCAAAGCTTTTATCTCCATCTTACAAAAAAAAACTCTGAAATAAGGTTCACAGCAGTTAAGTTATTTGGCTGAGGTCACAAGTTAATAAGTGACAGTGCCCAAATCTGTACCCAGACAGTATGACTCCAAAACCATACTTCTTAGGCACTTTGATTCCTGGCGAGATTACTGACTTTGGAATGGTTTACTTCTGAACATGTAATCTGTTTTGCTAGTGGGTGCCACTGTTTGGAAAAGAACATTAGCAATAACTGAGTGAGTACTTACTGAGCTTAAACTAAGTTTATGCTGCTTTGATTTCATCGCACAGGTATGCATCGCCAAGTGCAACAGCACCTCTTCCCTGGATTCAGTGCTGTCACAGGACCTTATTGTAGTAGAAGGCCCTGCTGTAGAAGTTGGAGATTCTTTGGAAGTGGCCTATACCAGCTGGCTCTTTCAGAATCACGGACTGGGCCAGGTAAGAAAATGTATCCTGCAAGTTCTTTTGTAATTTAAACAGCATGAGAGCTATTCAAATGTAAGGTGTTATTACTATGAACTGCTGCTTTTGGCAAATAGAAATCTTTGAGGAGCCCTGCTTTAGTCTCTACAACTGCTTTTGGGGCATAGCCATGAAATGCTAATGTATAAAATCTGCTCAGTGCCACTATGTCTCTTCTACTTAGAGAAAGGAAACCAGTTTTGCAAGTATCATTTTTGGTAATTGTTCATATGTATGTCTCTTCCTATACCAGTTTTAAACTTGAATATATTCTTATGGGATTAGGTTTTAAAACTTTTTAGACTTTCTCACAGTTGTTTCTCCGTTTTTCGTTTTTTCTTTTCTTTTTTTTTTTTTTTGCGGTACGCGGGCCTCTCACTGTTGTGGCCTCTCCCACTGTGGAGCACAGGCTCCGGACGCGCAGGCTCAGCGGCCACGGCTCACGGGCCCAGCCACTCCACAGCACGTGGGATCCTCCCGGACCGGGGCACGAACCCGTGTCCCCTGCATCGGCAGGCGGACTCTCAACCACTGTGCCACCAGAGAAGCCCTTTTCCGTTTTTCTTATACTAGATACTGTGAATAGATTGGGCTTGTTTTGTTTTTTTATTATTAAGCCCTCAAAAGTAGTGTGGTGTGATAGAAAGAGCTTTCGACTATGAGTCTAAAAAATGTGGATTCACGTCCCAATTTTATCCTAACTTGACTTTGTCAAGTCATTTAAGCTCTTAATTTTTTTTTCCTGTGAATGGAGCTTAGTGGTGCTCACCCTGCTTTCTTGGCAGGATGGCTGTTGGCATCAAATGAGATAATTTATCTGAAAATTCTTTATAGATGAAAATATTTTTAAACACTTGGTAGGAGAAGTTTATTTTTTTCTAAACCTGGAAAATCCTTGCCTCAGAGATATTCAGTGTGATAACACCTTTAGCCATGATGTGGTCTCTTCTTTTCAGGTCTTTTAAGAAGTATTTTTCCAGTTTATTTGACATTACCTATTTCAGAAGTACTGTGCTGGTGTGTATTAAGTTGAATATCATAATGATTATTATTATTTTTGAAATTGGCTAATCTTGTTTATTTTGATCAACTTTCAGGTTTTTGACTCCACTGCTAACAAAGATAAGCTGCTTCGCCTGAAATTAGGATCAGGAAAAGTCATCAAGGTAAAGGCTTAACTGTGTTCTTATTATATATGGGTTTATCAGTTGCAGTGGGCTTACTTTGTAAAATTTCTAACCTGGGTATATTTTTGGAGAATCTGGAAAGGCTTGGTTAAAAAAATAGGAAGAGAAAAATGTGCTATGTTACCTACATTTGGGAAATTTTTACCTGTGAGACAATATATTGAAGAAGGGTACATTTCTTTTCTCTAGTCCCTACATTTTATTTTTCATCCTTTGGTTCTGAGGGAACTATTAAATTCTTCCTATCGCCTAATTGAGAAAGAGGTGAAACTGTTTCTTCTAGAAGTGTATCATAATGGGTGATTCTGATTTGTCTGGGATGCTTTATATCATGGTGGGAAGCAAGTACAACATAGCAGGAGGAACACTGGGATTGGAGTCTGAGGACCTGGGTTCATGTTGTGAATTTCTTCGTTAGCAACTGTGGAAGCATTTTATAAAGTAAAGAGTATTTTAGGGACTTCGCTGGTGGTCCAGTGGTCAAGACTCCACACTCCCAATGCAGGGGCCCTGGGTTCAATCCCTGGTCAGGGAACTAGATCCCTCAAGCTGCAACTAAGAGCCTGCATGCCGCAACTAAAGATCCAGCACGTGGCAAAAAAGATCCCGTGTGCTGCAACTAAGACCTGGAGCAGCCAAATAAGTAAATATTAAAAAAGAAAAAAAGAGTATTTTACACACGTGGGGTGTCATTGTGTCAGGACATACTGATGCGTTGTAAAGTACTCATTTATCCATGTGGCAGAATGGTTTTCTCCATAGCTTTGTTTATGACTCCTTTTCCCAGAATCCCTTAGAAACTTTTTCCTGTAGATCGTAGCAGTTGGGGCATGACCCTTAAAGTTAGACTCATCTAGTGTTGAAATCTTGGCTTAACAATTTACTAACTGATCTTGGGCTAGTTACTTAACCTCTTTAAGCCTCAATTTTCTCTTCTGTAAAATGGAGATATTGCTATTAACCTTATGAAGTTATTTTAGGGATTAAACAACATAATGGAAGTAAAGCACTTAGCAAAGTACTTAGAAAAATGTGTTTAATAAGTGATAGCTTTTATTTCTATTTTAATGCCATTCTTCTGTTCCAATTTCTCTCATCATCTAAGGTAAGTATATTTCATACAGCCCTGGATATGCTGTCTTTTACAAGTGAATTGAGAAGCAGTATTCTAGATATTCTTATAACCAGTGGGGAGGGGGGAATATAAACCCGATGATCCTGTACTTTGTTTTGTCTTATGAAAAGGTTTGTATCTGATGAGCTTTTCCTCTTCTCTGATTCCTAAAGAGCTGGGAGGATGGAATGGTGGGCATGAGAAAAGGAGGGAAGCGATTGCTTATCATCCCGCCAGCCTGCGCTGCTGGCTCTGAAGGGGTAATAGGATGGACTCCATCAACAGACTCGATCCTGGTGTTCGAGGTGGAGATTAGGCGGGTGAGTGAAATGTTGTGTTTGATGAGTCCTCTTTGCTAGTTAAGTAAAATGAATAAATCAATGTGTCGAAAAAGATTCTGAAGATATCTTTTTTTTTTAAGTAGAAATGGTATAGTTGGAGAGAACAACAGCTTTGGAATCTAAAGGCCAAGGTTTATGTCCTTCTTGGCTCTGTATTCATAGTCACTTCTCTACACTAACCTTTTTATTTTATCTGTAAAATAGTGATTCCTGCCCAATGTTCACACCTTTTGATTTAGTAATTCTATGGCTACAAGTGTATGCTATCAACATGTTTACTTAAGAGTGCAAAGATACCTATATATAGATAGATAAATAGAGATAGATACATAGTTTCCTCGCTCTGCCACATTGTTTGTGATAGTAAAAAACTGGAAACAGCTTAAGTGTCTATTATTATGAGACTGGTTAAATTATGGTTCTTCATAGAGTGGACTTCTATGTAGTTCTTAAAGAATATCCAAAATCTATTTTTAAGTGAAAGAAGCAAGTTGCTAAACAGTATGGGGGGACTTCCCTGGTGGTCCAGTGGTAAAGAATCCGCTTTACGATGCGGGGGATGCGGGTTCGATCCCTGGTCAGGGAACTAAGATCCCACATGCCACGGGGCAACTAAGCCTGTGTGCCACAACTACTGAGCTCCCGCACCACGAGAGAGCCCGCGTGCTGCAAACTACAGAGCCCACGCACCCTGGAACCCGCACTCCACAACTAGAGAAAACCCACACACCACGACTAGGGAGAAGACTGTGCACCACAACAAAGAGCCTGCGCCTCGCAGCAAAAGATCCCGCATGCCTCAATGAAGATCCTGCATGCTGCAACTAAGACCCAATGTAGCCAAAAATAAATTCAAACAAACAAACAAACAAAAAACAGTATGGTAGTATGATCTTGTGTTTGTGTGTCTGTGTGTCTGTGTGTATACAAATGAATATATGTATATGCCCATATATTCATATAAAATTTCTGGAGGCATTAAAAGAAATGAAATGATTTTCTCTGGAGAATGGAAATGGAGTTCAGAAACTTCTACTTTTTTACATTCTACCCTTTGTACCATTTAAAAATTTTATCAAGAATAATTTCTATAATAAAGTTTTAACAAATTGCGGTTAATTAATGTTCCCCCTCCCCCACCACCAAAAAAAAAGACTCTGCTTTATACTGTGATTATTAAGTCTGAATGTGATAATGTTTGTGACTATAAACTATAAAGTACAATGCAAATAAATATTATGACCATCCTCATTGTGATTATTCCTTTATTCCTGCTGCAACAAAGGATATGCATTTTTTTGTTTGTTTGTTTGTTTTTGCTGTACGTGGGCCTCTCACTGTTGTGGCCTCTCCCATTGCAGAGCACAGGCTCCGGACGCGCAGGCTCAGCAGCCATGGCTCACAGACCTAGCCGCTCCACGGCACGTGGGATCTTCCCGGACCAGGGCACGAACCCGTGTCCCCTGCATCGGCAGGCGGACTCTCAAACCACTGCGCCACTGGGGAAGCCCAGGATATGCATTTTTTATTAATGACTCTTTCCTAATTGGACACCCTTATCTCTGGTGGGCATTCCAGTCCTCTTTGACTGATGTGCTTCCAGCTGCCTTTTTCACAGCTTTTATATTCTTTCTCAATTTTCCTTTGAGTTTGAGGAAGTCAGGGGTGGTAATAGATAACAAACCATTTTGAATCCATTAAGACTGACATTTTGTAAACATAAGAAAAAAATACCCTATTTTACCAATAATCAAAGAATTACAAATTGATTATTAAACTGACAAGGCTGGGGGAGTTCCCTGGTGGCCTAGTGGTTAGGATTCTGGCTTTCACTGCCGTGGCTTACATTCAGTCCCTGGTCGGGGAACTGAGATCCCGCAAGCCGTGAGACGTGGCCAAAAAAAAAAAAAAAACTGACAAGGCTGATACAGAACGATAATACCCAATGTGACAAGAGTGTTAAGAAAGATTTATATACTACTTACGGAGTATAAAGTAGTTTACCCTTTACGGTGTGAAATTTAATGGTATATATCAAAAGTTTTAAAAATAAGCATACCTTTTATCTAACAATTTCACTTCTGGGAATTTGTATTTTGGAAATTATTATGTGCGAAGAGAGATAAAGCTATTCTTAGAAGTATTGTTTGTATAGAAAAAATTAGAAATAAATTGAATATCCAACAACTAGGAATTGGTGAAATATATTTTATGATAACATAGATATTTATGACTTGTGTTCCCAAAATCCTTTGGAGACTTTTTCCTGTAGATGATAACAGTTAGGGGCATGACCCTTAGACCTACTCTTCAGTAGTTAAAAAGGATGTTGTCGATTAATAATTTAGTTAACTAAATAATAATTTAGTTAACATGGAAATATGTTAATGTATCAGTGAGTAAGCAAAGCAGGGTACAAAACGGTATGGCCCCATTGTTGTAAAACACGCACTTACACACACACACACACGCACACACAGATAATATAAGTGCAAAATATTACATCCAAAATTCTAAAAACGTTATTGCTTAGTGGTTGAAATGCAGGTGATTGTTACCTTTTTTTTCTCTTTTGGCTTATCTACATTTTCTGATTTGCCTACAGTGACTAGGTAATGACTTGTATAATGAAGAATAAGTAAAATGAAAGGAGAATGGAGGGGGAAGCGTGCCTTTTTTTGTGGTGTATTAGCCTGTTCCATCTGTGGTTGATCTTTCCCTAGGTCAAATTTGCTAGAGATTCCGGCTCTGATGGGCACAGTGTTAGTTCCCGGGATTCTGCAGCCCCTTCACCCATACCTGGTGCTGACAGCCTCTCTGCTGATCCTGTTGTGTCACCGTCCACATCTGTTCCTTTCAAATCAGGGTAAGATACTGGAGTTGTATAAAGCTCTTTTATTGTCCATGTAAATGATTCTTAGAGGGGTTCAGAAATAGGGATATAGTTGAAAACTAAAATAATTTTAAATAATTGGGAAAAAATGGGATGAGGGAAATGGGGAAAGTAATTGCATCAGATTTTCTGACAAAGGATTAATATTCATACTCTATAAAAGCACTAACTTAGATATAAAAGAATACCTGCCAAACTCTGGAAGAAAATTGGACAGAAGGTATAAACACAAAATATATATCCAAGGAAAGAAATGTAAATAATAAGCATTTGAATGGAAAATTGTCCATCTTCACTAGCTTTCAGAAATTATACAAACTAAAGAAGAGTTAAAACTCTGTTTTACAGAGATTAAATTGGCAAACATTTTAAAAAACAATTTGTTTATACAGTATAATCTAGACTCGTGATTATGGATTTTGTTTTTATCTCAGGATATGTCTTATTTGCTTTCAGGGAGTCAGTTCTTCGTTCCAAATCTAACTCCCTCAGTGAACAGCTTACAGTAAATACAGTGAGTATATAAGTCTATCTCCTCATCCCCAGTTGGCTAGAAGGGTTTCATGTGCCTAGGGTATAGTAGGTTAGAGAAAAAAAATGTTGAAAAATGTTGATTTAGGCTAGAAATCAGTGGTTATTTTATTCATTTCCCTTACTTGAGAGTCAGTATAAATTAGCTTGGGCTTCTGCATCAACAGACTTGGATTCAAATATTTATTCTTATAAGCATGTGGCTTTGAGGAAATTATCTGACTTCTCTGGTCTTCAGCTTCTTCATATGTCCACTCTCGCCGCTCTTATTCAACATAAATTTGGAAGTCCTAGCCACGGCAATCAGAGAAGAAAAAGAAATAAAAGGAATACAAACTGGAAAAGAAGAAGTAAGACTGTCACTGTTTGCAGATGACATGATACTATACATAGAAAATCCTAAAGATGCCACCAGAAAACTACTAGAACTAATCAATGAATTTGGTAAGGTTGCAGGATACAGAATTAATGCACAGAAATCTCTGGCATTCTTATACACCAACAACAAAAAATCAGAAAGAGAAATTAAGGAAACACTCCCATTTACCATTGCAACAAAAAGAATAAAATACCTAGGAATAAACCTGCCTAAGGAGGCAAAAGACTTGTACTCAGAAAACTATAAAACACTGATGAAAGAAATCAAAGATGAAATAAACAGATGGAGAAATATACCATGTTCTTGGATTGGAAGAATCAATATTGTGAAAATGACTATACTACCCAAAGCAATATATAGATTCAGTGCAATCCCTGTCAAACTACCAATGGCATTCTTCACAGAATTAGAACAAAAAATTTTACAATTCGTATGGAAACACAAAAGACCCCGAATAGCCAAAGCAATCTTGAGAAAGAAAAATGGAGTTGGAGGAATCAGGTTCCCTAACTTCAAACTATACCACTAAACTACAGTAATCAAGACAGTATGGTACTGCTACAAAAACAGAAATATAGATCTGTGGTACAGGATAGAATGCCCAGAGATAAACCCACGCACATATGGTCACCTAATTTACAACAAAGGAGGCAAGAACATACAATGGAGAAAAGACAGCCTCTTCAATAAGTGGTGCTGGGAAAACTGGACAGCTACATGCAAAAGAATGAAATTAGAACACTACGTAACACCATACACAATACAATTAAAAAATGGACGGAAGACCTAAATAGACATTTTACCAAGGAATACATACAGATGGCCAAGAGGCACATTAAAAGATGCTCAACATCACTAATTATTAGAGAAATGCAAATCAAAACTACAATGAGGTAGCACCTCACACCAGTCAGAATGGCCATTATCAAAAAACCTAGAAGCAATAAATGCTGGAAAGGGTGTGGTGAAAAGGGAACCCTCCTGCACTGTTAGTGGGAATCTAAATTGATACAACCACTATGGATAACACTATGGAGGTTCCTTAAGAAACTAAAGATAGAACTACCATATGACTGAGCAATCCCACTACTGGGCATATACCCTGAGAAAACCATAATTCAAAAATAGTCATGTACCACAGTGTTCATTGCAGCTCTATTTACAATAGCCAGGACATGGAAGCAACCTAAGTGTTTGTCAACAGACGGATGTATAAAGAAGATGTAGCACATATATACAATGGAATATTACTCAGCCATAAAAGAAAGGACACTGAATTATTTGTAGTGAGGTGGATGGACCTAGAGTCTGTTATGCAGAGTGAAGTAAGTCAGAAAGAGAAAAACAGATACCGTATGCTAATGCGTGGACATAGAATCTAAAAAAAAAAAAAAAAAATGGTACTGATGAACCTAGTTGCAGGGCAGGAATAAAGATGTAGACATAGAGAATAGACTTGAGGACACGGGGTGGGATGGGAAAGCTGGGGCAAAGTGAGAGTAGCATCGACATATATACAGTACCAGATGTAAAATAATTAGCTAGTGAGAAGCAGAAGCATAGCACAGCGAGATCAGCTCGGTGCTTTGCCATGACCTAGAGGGGTGGGATAGGGAGGATAGGAGGGAGGCTCTAGGGAGGGGATATGGGAACATATGTATGCATATGGCTGATTCACTTTGGTGTACAACAGAAAGTAACACAGTATTGTGAAGCAATTATACTCTAATAAAGATCTATTAAAAAAATAAATAAAAAACAAAAAAAATGGAAATAATTCTCACAGCCCCTCTAAGTGTTCCCGTGATATGTTTATAAAGCACTAAGCTCAAAGCCTACATAGAGCTTGTCTTCAGTAATCTTGAGATTTTTATGAGGTTTAAATGAAATGATACCTATGGAGTTTTTAGTATTGTGTCTGGCATATTGTAAGAGCTCAATTAACATTAGCTCTGTTATCATAATTACTGCTAATGCTACATATCTTCATACTTTCATTCTCTCAGAGGAATTCTACACTAATTCACCAATTAGTTGACTTCTATCAGGTTTCTGGGCCTCTGTGTTTCCCCAACTGTAACATGAGAAGACTAGCATACTGTTGTAGTAAAATTTGGATTTGAAGACCTTTAGAAGATGTACACTGTGTTTGCTGCTGCTCTGCCTGGTCCGTGAAGGCATCTGAGTTTACTACATGTGGATGAGATGATAGCTGAAGTGCTTCAAGTTCTAAAGCTCTGTGGCTTTCACCTGCCACATTGGGAAACAGGATAATTGTATGAAGTGAAATTGATGATTAATTTCTCTCCAACACTAGTTTATTTGCTTATATTCAGTCCAAAGCAGAAATTAATTAAGCAAATAATTGATCTGATATGTGTAAAAAGTGATCTAAACCCAGAAGGTTAAGCCAGAGAATCAAGAAAATTGAAAAACAGTTTATAATCTCAGATCTTTGAATAGCCACGATTGTTCAGTATTAGTTCTTTTGTAGTCTCGAGACACAGCTACTTTTGTCACCTGTTTCTAAGCTTCAGTAACTTTTCGTAGACTCGTGCTCTCCAACCTTTTTTTTTCTTTCTTATTTTACAGTTTTGGTTTTTTAATTGAGGCAAAGTTCACATAATATAAAATTAACCATCTTTTGGTTCTTTTTACATTTAAGTTTTTATTTTTTGTTTTGAATAGGTAATTACATTCACATGGCACAGTTAGCAAAACAGTATAACAAGATATACATTGAGAAGACTCATTCCTACCCCTGCCCCCATGTACCCTATTTTATCTCATCCCCAACCTTGGGTAACTGCTTTTATTAGTTTCTTATGTATTCAATGTTTCTTTATGCAGATGCAAGCAAATAGGAATGTATATTTTATTTTCCCCCCTTCACAAAAAAATAGCATATTATATATGTTATCTACCTTGCTTTTTATAATAACAGTATCTTTCCATGTTTGTATATAGAAAGCATCCTCATTTTTTTTTTATCTTTAGATCACAATATTCCATTGTGTGAATATTGGTTTATATAACTAGTCCTCTTTTGATAGACCCAACTTTTTTTGATTATGTGTCTCCATTAGTTAAGAAAAAATGATACACCCTCTCAGTATATGTTTGTTTACAAATTATATACATAAAGTACTCTCCATCCCTGTTAACAAGTTTAATGTCTGATGTTTACTGTAGCTTAAAAATAATTTTAAAATAGAGGTCATGGTCATTTCTTTTTATACTCATTAGATCATCTTGTTCACCCTTAGGAGTATACATTCTGCTCTGAAGGCTGCACTTTAAACCAGTTAATGCATACAGAGGCGTCTAGCTCGGGGACTAGTACGTCATCAGTGCCAAGTCAGTGTTAAATGAACCTGAATTTAGAACACAGAGCTCCTGTTTTCTTTTTGCCCTAAATCTCTTCTGAATATTTATCTGCTGAGTTGCTCTTGGGCTTTTGAGAGGTTACTATTATCTAAAATGCCTCCCTCCCTTAATCTATACTTTAGTTTTTTTATCTGTAAAATGAGAATACTTATGCCTGGTAGGGAGACTTGATTGCAGTGAAGGAATACAGATGAAATCACTTTGTCCATTCCAACATATAGGGAATTATTTTTCCTACTGTTATTAATTGTGACCCATGTATGCGTCTAGGCAAGAAATCTTTAATTCTCATTTTCTAGAAGATAGTTTCAAATAGATAAGGCAGGGGGGACTTGTTGAAAGATTTGATATAAGAGCCAAAAGACGTAGAGTTGACTGAAGGTAATAAACCTTGATTATAGTGATTTTTGTGACTTTCCTCTCTTTTTAGAATCCGGATACAGTCAAGGCCAAGTTGATCTCTCGGATGGCTAAAATGGGCCAGCCCATGCTGCCCATTCTTCCACCACAGCTGGATTCCAATGATTCAGAAATTGAAGTATGTCCCACTGGCTGTCTTAGAATGAATAGTGCAAATGTTGCTGTCTTCTGTTCTTTTAACTGAAATTATTGCTTTTTCTGCCTCTAACCCAGAATCATTATTTAGAGAGCTTATATTCAGAATGATACAGGTTGGTATTGGTACATGTGTTTCTGCTATAATTATCACTTCCCCTGAGAAATGGAAGCAATTCTGTATATCTGCCACAAGAACTGGGCAGTTTTAAGTAGTTAATTTAGCTTTCTACTAAAATCTCTGTTGTCAGCAAACATCAGCCTTTAGGCAGCATAATGCCTGACCCATAAAAGAATGAATTCATATTTGTTGATTGAATGTTTAGATTCTCTTGGGAAATGTTGATTTTTCCACTGATGTAATTTAATATGAAGATCACACTGTTGTAGGAATTCCCTGGCAGTCCAGTGGTTAGAACTCAGCACTGTCACTGCCAAGGGCACGGGTTCAATCCCTGGTTGGGGAACTAAGATCCCACAAGCCATGAGGTGCAGCCAAAAAAAACCACTGTTGTATCTTTTGGCTTTGTATGTGGCATGATTTTTTTTAATTAATTTTTTTTTGACTGCATTGGGTCTTAGTTGCGGCGTGCAGGATCTCTCATTGCAGCACACAGTCTTCTCTCTAGTTGTGGTGCGGGTTCCAAAGTGCGTAGGCTCAGTAGTTGGAGCATGTGGGCTCAGCAGTTGGGGCGCACGGGCTCAGTTGCCCCGTGGCATGTGGGATCTTAGTTCCCCGACCAGGGATCAAACCCATGTCCCCTGCATTGGAAGGCGGACTCTCAACCACTGCACCACCAGGGAAGCCCGGCATGATTTTTTTGAAGTTCAAAAATTTTATTGCAATCAGCTCTATCAATTTTTCCCTTTGTTTTTTGCTTTTGACATTATGCTTAGAAAGCCTTCCCACTTTCAGATACTGTAAACATCACATGTCTTTTTAAAATATTTATTATTATATGTTTAGATCTATTATTTCATATTTAATCCATCTGGAATTTGGTGAATGGTGAGAAGTAACTTAATTCCAACTAAGTTCTTTTCCCATTGGTTAGTTCCTTATTGAATAAAATAATTCTTTCTCAACTGAATTGAAACACTTAACAGTGATTAATTTTTAGGATTCTTTGATACTGATGTAAAACAAAGCAAGCGTGATGCTTTTGAGGAAAAAAATTTTCAAAATAGGCTTTTTTTTTTTTCACAATTTTGTTTTATTTCTTCACGGAAAAGCTCTGTGTAGATTTAACATTTTAAAGGAAGATAGGATTTCTGGGATCTGTTATAGGATTGGTTTTTATCTGGTTTCTGGAAATGAAATTTGGATAAGATAATATTCTTATTAAAATTTTTAGGTGCGAATTATTCATTGTAGAGTAATATAAATTAAAAAGAAACATATTTAACAAAAAGGACATTCTTTATATGTTGTTTCATAATCTGATTTTTTAACTTAATGTTATATCATGAACATTTATGTTAATATCAGTAATATAAAAATAGTAAATAAATAAAACAAAGCTTTATCACCTTTAAAGATAACCCAGTGCTCTGTTACATTGATTTATCATGATTCCTTTTACTCTGTTGTTAGACATTTCGGTTGATTTATGTAATGATGTAAAACTGGGATGCTTTTCCAGAAATGCAAAATACATTTCTGAGAATATTGGGAAACAAGAGGAAGTTCTGAAGTAAAAGAATGTCAAAGAGATTTCAGCCCTTAAACTGTAGCGTAGCAGATCACAGTCACTGTATATTGTGCCTCAAGTTTTTCTTTTCCTTGAATGAATCAGGAAGATATTTGTATGTTAACTTTGTTTAGAATTATAGTAGGGACCAACATTGCTTGGCTTTTATGAAGAGAAAGAATGAGGGGAAAACACTCTAAAACTATATTGTCAAAAACAGCATCGTAATGAGGCACAGTGAATCCTACTCTATCTGATTTTCTGTGAGTACCTTGAGGTCTGTGTATATTATTTGGCAGAAGAGAAAGGCTGCATTATTCCCTGGGTTTCCTTGTAAGAGGCCCTAATTCTGTGGAAACAGACTAGGTCAGTCTGAAGGAAGCTAGCTGCTGGTTTGCAAAATGATACATTATGGGGAGCAGTCACTCTAGCTGCTTCAGACAAAATAACATCAACAACTTATACTGGAAATTAACTATGATTATTTGATATAATTTACAGGGAGAAGGGATCCTTCTCCCTGGATATACTGGATATACTCCAGTATATAATAGAGTGCTTTCTTCCCATAGCCCACACCTTAAACTCTTGCCTTTCTGCTTGCCTTTCCTTCCTCTTCTTTGCCTAAAAGCACTGGTTGTAAGCAGGTTTAGGGTGGACAGTCACCCTCAGTCTTCAATTAAGGACCCATAGACACAGTAACCAAAATGCTCATGCTGTTGCAGGATGTGAATGCTCTTCGAGGAGCTGGGCAGCCTATGGTGACTCCGTCCATCCAGCCGTCTCTTCAGCCAGCCCATCCAGTGCTACCACAGATGACCTCACAAGGTAAGGAACATCTCTGAGGCTTTGTGGCCTTGAATTGGGTCGGTACCAAAGTTGTCATCATTGTTCCTTAAAATGTTAGGCTGCATTGTTTTAGTATTGAGAACTGAACTAGAGTATAAAACTTGTCAGTTTGTCCCTGGGTAGGGCATTTTCAGACCTGGAGATGTATTTGGTCTGCTTGCTGTGTCTGCTGTGTTGCATTGTCAGTTTTGGAAATCGGCACTCAGCTAATGAGCCATCTCCCTGTGTGTAATTCTGCACTTTCTGTCAGCTGATGGTGTCGAAGGTCTGAGTCTCGTGCACCTGAGCATGCCCAATTTCCTTCCACTAGCCCATTGCTAAGACTCCAGTAGAGCTGAGTTTAGGAGACTAGGTGAGAGAAGTGGTCAAGTCTGAAGGGTGGTGATTTGAAAGGTGATAATCCAGACTTGTACCAAGAAGCAAGGGATGGATAACAGTGAACACTTCTTGCTTTATCTTAGCACCTCAGCCATCTGTTTCTGGGCTCCAAACACCGTCTGCTGCCTTGATGCAAGTTGCATCTCATGATTCCCACTCAGCTGTATCTGGAAACGCCCAGTCCTTTCAGGTAACAACATTTTTAAACCATATCAGTTATAAGCTATAATTGATTATGGTTCTAGGCAGTCTCTTTTCTTCTTCTTGCACGATTTGTACTGTACCAGTTCCTCACAGAGTTTATGATTTTTCTCCTTCCTCAACTCCTACTTTCTCATGTCTAAACAAGCAAGGGATTACCTACCTTATAGGTGGTTGTAAAGATTTTGTGCAAGAACAAGCAAAGCACCTGGCACAAGGCCTGGCACATAGTAAAAGCCCAAGCAATGTTTGTTTGTTTTCCTTTTCACACATGTCTAATTGAGGGCTATAGATTCAAGTCTTCTGTGTTCTCTTCTGTCAAACAGCTGATAGGCCAAGATTCTGCACTCCACTCAGCAGAACGGTTGTGGTGGAGGTCAATGGATGGAGGCTGTATGAAAATACAGCTGAACTCTTTGTCTAGTTATCCTCCAAAAGTGAGCTCTTAAAAGTAGGTTTTTTTCTGTTTTCACAGAAGGCGGTGGCAACAGCCTGTCTGCCTCTGCTGACTCTTTGCCCGGACAGTGGACTCTTTCTTTTGCCCTGACACATTTGATGGTTGAGACTTAACTCCCCGTGGTAACAGACCCTCGCTTCCTTGGTGATTCTTGATGGAGGGATCAGAGTGATGGTGGCCAAGTTATGCCCCATTAGGAAGGGGTGTATCAGAATTGAGGAAAGTCCTACCTGGCCCTCTCCCCACTCCTGAATGGACCTAATGGAGAGTTATATCCTATAGACTAAGATTCTTTTTTAGTAATGGATGGTTATACCAATCCCTGGAAATGAGCTGGATTTCCTTAATTCAAGGAAGAATAACCATCATCACTAAAATGATAGCTGCTGTTTATTGAGCATTTATTGTCTTCCAGGCACTTACTTACGAGCTGTTAGGAACTTTACCTATATATCACTTCATTTAATCCACACAACAACCCTAAGAAATGGTATTATTATTTTCATTTTATAGTTGAGGTGGCTGAGGCTCAGAGGAAAATGAGAGCTCTTGGTCATACAGATAAGCATCACAATCTAGAAGGGGAGAGGCATCCTTTGGAAACTGGTGGCTTTAGTTTGGAATCGCAGTGAACACCTCTTCTTTTACCTTAATGAAACCAAGCATCGTTTGCTTAGTTTTAAATTTTTAGACCATCAATAGGCCCAATGGCCGGGGGATGAATTCCTACTTAATTAAATCATCACAAGAGGACTGGGGAGTGACCTGAGACACGCTTCCCTCACTCTCTAGGTATGACTTTAGTGACCAGGCATCACTGGATTACATACATGACTCTCCTGCTGCAATTATTACCCAATACCAAACCCTGGTCTCATACATCTCCAGCTTCAATAAGTTTGCGTCTACTTCCAGTTTGTCTACTTTATTCCATCCAAGACAAATTAAGCAGAAAAGAGAGATATGACTGTTTTATAAGCCATCTGTAACTTGGCATTTTCTCAGCCCTATGCAGGTATGCAAGCCTATGCTTATCCTCAGGCACCAGCTGTTGCTTCCCAGCTGCAGCCCATTCGGCCCTTGTACCCCGCACCGCTCTCTCAGTCTCCTCATTTTCAAGGTAGGAGTTTCTCATCTTCTGTTCTTGCTGTGCTTTCCTCCCTCCCATTCCTTTTTCATTTTGACTCCAGTAGATCTCTGCCCTTTTTTTCTTTTCTTTTTTTTAAACAAGTTAGTTGAGGTATGACTTACATACCGTGTAATTCACTCGTTTTAAGTGTACAATTCAATGGGTTTTCTTAGGATGTTTACAGAATTGAGCAACTATTACCATAATCCAGCTTTAGAACATTTACATCATCCCCACAAAAACCCTCATGGCCACCTTCTGTGTTTTGTTTCTTGCATTTTCTCCTACCAGCCCTTTTTAATTCCTCTCTCAGAGTTGCTCTGTAGAGTTCATAGCTAATAGTAAAAGAGTAAAAACATTGGAGGAAATTGGGAGAAAACATCATGACTGTTCAGTATCTCTGAAAGCGATTTTGTTAAAATTTTAAAGTTGTGAAAAGAATATACTTTTATAAAAAGGTCAAACAACACAAAAAGGTGTGAAGTGAAGTTACTTTTTTCCATCATTAAACCCCCCTGACCTTAGGAAACGGTCACTTTTCAGATATCTTGTATACATGTACAAGTGTGGTTGCCTAGTGTAAAAAACAAAGCAAAATAAAATGCACACAGCTGGGATGGTATCCTGCCTTCTTGTTCTGCAGCTTGTCTTTTGTACAGTAATCACTTTGGGTATTAGGACAGTGGTAGGAAGAAGCAAGTATATCCCACAATGAAACTTATGGTCCTGGAGTGGTAAGGGTTTCCTGGGTGCATCCTTTGTCTGGAAGCCCTGCCCTTCTCCATCTGGGAAACCACTGAATCGGTCATCTCCTCTGTGAAGGCTTCCTGTTACCATCCCTCTCTGCTCTCCTTCCAGAGACATAACTGTGTACGTGTGTCACCAAAGAGTTAATCTTGCTTTTCTCTGTGCTGCTTTTGTACCTTGTAACCTCGTACATGGTTCATTCTTTGCACTTACAACACTCTGTTATAATGATCTGTTTACACGTGAGTCTGCTCACCAGACTGACCTTGCCAAGGGCAGGAACCGTGTTTCATTCCTTGCTGTATCCTTGGTACCTGGTCCAATACCTGGCATGCAGTTGGGTGAATGGAGAAGCAATCTGAGTTGCTAGTGCACTACTTGTGCCCTTGAACCAGACTGTATCACTTGATGCATTTTGCAGGAGGATAGCTGGTTATTGTTAGCTTTGGAGCCATTTTGCCTTTAACCCCTCTCCATCTTCTCCTGACAGTGTAAGTCACCTACAGCATTTTCCAGTATTTGGAAATGTTCATTTCTTTCTTTCCTCTGCTGATAGAGCTGTTGGCTTTTCTTCATACAGTATCCTCTGCTACAGTTTCATAAGTTTCTTTTTGGCTAATGTCTGTTCAGGATCAGGTGACATGGCTTCATTTCTCATGACTGAAGCCCGGCAACATAACACTGAAATTCGAATGGCAGTCAGCAAAGTGGCTGATAAAATGGATCATCTCATGACTAAGGTGACTGAGTCATCTCATGACTAAGGGGCTGTGTTGAAAGTGGGGGTATAAAGAGGGGATACAAACAGGGAGCAACCAGGGCTATAGGTAAACTCTTCCTGGTTTCCTGTATTCATAGTAGTTAGTAGTTATTTCCCTAGAAGGGTCGTTTTATTTGGGGATCCAGTTAGCAGAAGAAAACTCCTGCTTACATTGGAGATTGTCTCAGAAACTTATTAACCCCCTCAAAAAAGTAGTCAGACCTTGGGTAAATTGTATTTCTCCTTTTAAAAATGTCATGAAAAGTCTTTCTGACACTCCTTTTGTAGGTTGAAGAGTTACAGAAACGTACCACTAGCAATTCCCTGCTCATTCCTAGCATGTCGGTGACAATGGAAACAAGCATGATTATGAGCAACATCCAACGAATTATTCAGGTGAGAGTGATCAAGAACAGAGCACTCTAATATGTATAAAATAGGTAACTAATAAAAAAAAAGTATATCATTAAAAAAAAAAAAGAACAGAGCACTCAACCTGGAGATCTTGCCGCTGCTCTCTCTGGAGATGTACTACTGTTTGAAACCTCTACTCCAGGAATAAGAGCACGTGATAAATGCCACACGGAGTTGGGAAATGCTGGAAAATCCATTATGACTTAATTACTCCAAGTGACTTATCACTCTATTATCAGAAGGAAACATTTCTTTTTTGACCATATTCCAAAGTTTGTGCTTCATTTTATAGCCATTTGTACATTTAGTCTATTGGATGTAGTGATTTGTATCCATCAGGTAGAATTTGATACATTGTTTTAAGTATTATATTTATGTGGACATAAGTTCTAGATTTTTCTCTCAGATATGTAATAGTATCATCTGGTGTAATAGTATCATCTGGTATTCCCTTTTATCTGGTGCTTCTCTCTTAACAAGTTAAACGTCATATATTTCGAATTAGGAAAATGAAAGATTGAAGCAAGAGATCCTTGAAAAGAGCAGTCGGATAGAAGACCAGAATGACAAGATTAGTGAACTAATTGAACGAAATCAGAGGTAATGACAGGTACGGGGCACTGGCTAGGATGGACAAAAAAGGGTTTAGTTTGTAAATGCCCAAGTTAAATAAGCATGTTTGTTTACAGAAGTTTATGTGTATTTCTGCTCTTTTCTGTTTCCTGCCTGTCATGTGAATTACTGCTTGTTGACTGAACGGATTTCAGGAGAAAGGGCTCAGGAGGCTGTGATGTAATGCACACCTGCGTTTGAATCCTGGCTCTGCTCCTCATTTGTTGTGTGGCTTTGGGCGTTTTATTTATTCCCACCGGCTCTAGTTTCCTCATCTGTAAAAGCAGTGTTAGTGCCTAGAAAACTCCTGATGTCCTCTTCTCTCTTCTGTGTGGGCTGACTCTTATTTTATGAACCAGAACTTCACTGATTTCCACATAAAACCCAAGCATTGTATAATTTTTCTAGATCCTTCTGAAAATTTTTTTTGTGGGGAGGGGTCAGGGGAACATGTTACAGCAGCATTTCACTTTAAAATATCCTCCCATATTTCTCTTCTCCAGTGTCTCTTGTCTCCCACATGGAAGGGGGAAGGGGAGTGGCTTTCTTTTCTTCCCTCCTTGTAGCCTTCATACTCCTGTCTCTTTCCTCTCTTATTTCCCCTCACCACACATGTTCAAATTCCCCTCCTCTTCATTCTGCAAATTCAAAGCAATTCACCCCGGTCCAGGTTCCTGCCTCCAAATTTGATTACTGCAGATCTTCGGAAAACAAAATGCTTTCAGATTGTTCCTGATGAAGGTATAGAGCAATGCTCTGACGACCGAATGTATTGATACATTGGGTTATACCTGGTATGCATTGAGTGCTTGATAAATGTTTTCTTTTTCCCTGTTTATTTCACAGGTATGTTGAGCAGAGTAACCTGATGATGGAGAAGAGGAACAACTCACTTCAAACTGCCACAGAAAACACACAGGCAAGAGTTTTGCATGCTGAGCAAGAGAAGGTAAAGTAACTGGGGAGAGAAAAGCCCAAGTCAGGATGTGTAGAGCCAAGGAGTGTCCTCTGTACGTCCTTACCAGTTCGCTTTTTAGCAGAATTTTTGCCATCATTGAGAAGAGAACTAGAAATCTTCCAACAGATTTTTAATAT
Source organism: Aethalodelphis obliquidens (assembly GCF_003676395.1). Lineage (NCBI taxonomy): Eukaryota > Metazoa > Chordata > Mammalia > Artiodactyla > Delphinidae > Aethalodelphis > Aethalodelphis obliquidens. The sequence goes on from NW_020837951.1 coordinate 20,522,301, forward strand.
ATCCAACATCCAGATTTCTGTTGTATAAATGTGTTACAATAAGTTGACTCAAAAACAATCACTGATGTTAGTAATCTGGTTAAGGTGAGGATTATACAGTTTATTAGAAACTAATCCTATTCTGCTGAAAAAATCAACAGACGATTTCTGTTATGCCACATAACAAACATTTATTGTAAAGTTTGAGACTGTTTAGTTTGCTCCTTCATCTGTGTCTGCCAAAGCATTTTAAAGTTTTGCTGTTTGACTTCAGTCAGTTCAGAACAGGTATTTTGACCTGTTTCTGAAGTAGCTATAAGGAAGGAAGACTGTTGTGGGTCTTGGGTTGAGATGACTGCTTTGGAAGCCCCACTCCTCCTGTCTTTGCTCCAGTGACACTGTTTTTCTGAAATGAGTTCCTTCTTGTTTGGGCTCCCCCTCATCAGCTGGGACCCTTTCGCAACCCTTTCATCTTCTATTTTCTCAGATTTAAGAAGTGTTTTATATTTTGTATTTGAATTTTTTTGAAAACATGAAAATTGAGTGGAATGCACTTTATAACTTGAGATAAGAGCTTTTGAGTGATCTTCCACTCTGCTCGTTCTTTGGTGAGAGTGACCATCCACCCCACTGCCTCTCCTGTGGAATTCATCCCCTCCAGTGGTCTTAGCTGCTGCAAGGCCCTATGCAAGTGGTCTTCCCTCTGATATCAGTGAACTCCGGAGCCACGATAGACGCAAAGCCCTCTGAGCGTTGTGTTAGTTCAGTTTCTGTTAGGCCAGTTGAGGCAAGACAGTGAGTAAAACTTTGATTCTACTTGCGGCAGGTGAAACTTCCTCTCCTGCCCGGAAGTCCAAACTATCATTGTCCTCTGAGTTTAACAGATGAAAACCTAAGGCTGCTGAACAGCAAAAATAAGTATCTTAGAGCTCACTCTAAAGGTCGCATGTTACTAAAAAATTTATTCTGACACTTATTAAAACAGTAAGGAAGATTTTATTCAAGGCTATTGCAATAGATGGGAGTTCCCTGGTGGCTTAGTGGTTAGGATTCTGGACTTTCACTGCTGTGGCCCGGGTTCAATCCCTGGTTGGGGAACTGAGATCCCGCAAGCCACACGGTGTGGCCAAAAAAATAAATAAAATAAAAAGACTATTGTAATAGGGAAGAAATGTTGAGCTCAGCTCCAAATACAGTTAAGGGCAAGAGGGCAAGTGGGGAATTTACAGCCAAGGAGCAGAGTGAGGGGGGGTCAGTGGGTGGAAAATTACTAAGAGGAGACATCCTGGGTAGGGGGATTCTTGCTAACGACAGGCCAAGGACTTAGACAGCAAAGGTTGGGATGGAGAACTTTGATCAGATATCAAGGGTAGAGATTCACTCTAAACTGACTTAGCAGGGATTCTTGCTAAAACTGGGCTGGTCCGGCCAAAGACAGGAGGGGAGAACAAGGTCATGGGCTTAGAGGAGCCTAACTTGAAGTGTGGTCAAGGAGAGAGACTTTGCCAGTGTACACTCAGATACTCATTCATAGCTTATTTCTTTTTATTTTGTATACAATTTGTTTTATTTCCCCCACCTTTAAGAGAGCCAAAATATCAGATTTTAAATGTAAGCTAGAAAACTGATTAAGGCTTTGGAATAAATGTTTAAAACTGAGGTAGGAGCAGTGAATACCCTAAGAAGGGACAAGTGATAATAAGAAAGTAGACAGCAGTAAGAATGCATGTAAAGTGTAGTGGTATAGGAGGAGTAATGGTAGTAGCAGTGTAATAGTATGGGAGAGATGGTCCAACCCCGTAAATACACTGCTGCCCAAAAATCAAAACCAGTGGAGCAGTCACTCACTGCCTTTCCTGTCATCTGATTTCTCCTATTTTTTACAGGAGCACATCATTTCAGGTGAAATGAATGTAGTATTTGTCATTTGTTTACCATTCCTTTTCATTGACCATCCTTTTAATTATCATTTTCATCATCGCCCTTCATAAACAATATCTGTAGACACTTTTCCAGGGTAGTCATTTTGACTTCATCGGATGTTACTTGAGAATATTTAGCTCCTGTTTGGCCAGTACAGAGCACCATTTAAAATGCATTGAAAAAAAAATAAAATAAAATGCATTGAGCAGTCAAAGAAGTTGGAGTGTTCCCTTCTTTTATTACCACTGTTCTTCAAAGAACCCCCAAAGCAGTTACTCTCACGTGACCGATCTTTATAGTACTACTGTGGGTTGGCCAAAGAGTTTGTTTCCAAGTGAACTCTTTGGCCAACCCAATATTAGTACAGTAGTGCTGGAGAGAAGTTGTAGCCTGAGAAGTGGATTGCCATCAAAGGCATTCAATTTAAAATTTAAAGTACCCTTTTCTTGTTAAAAAAAAAAAATGCTTGTTCATTATAGGAAACTTAGAAAATGGCAGGAATACCATTTCTCATGTATCAGATTGGTGAGATTTAACAATAGGCGGTGACTGTATACCAAGCCACTGAGTATTTTTTCATAACACTATTCTTAATAGTTGCATACAGGATAGATATATCAATTTGCTTAAGCTCATTTTAAAAATTATTTTGTGTTTCCATTGTTTGGCAACTATAAACATGCTGTATCGGTCATCCTTGTAGCAAAATTTTTGTGTTCTTGCATAGTATTTCCTAAGGACAAAGTTTTGCAAGGGCATTCCTGAGTCAGAGACCTTGCTCGTTTGAGGGCTTGATTTGGGCTTAATTCAGGTTGAAGGTGGCCTTAGCTATCTTCCTCCCAGTTCAGCCAGCACAGAGTATGTGAGGTTGGGCCATCACCATCTTTAAAGTGACATCGTACTTTGTTACTGTTCAGGCCAAGGTGACGGAAGAGTTAGCAGCAGCCACTGCACAGGTCTCTCATCTACACCTGAAAATGACCGCCCACCAAAAGAAAGAAACGGAGCTGCAGGTACAGCTGACAGAAAGCATGAAGGAGACGGACCTCCTCAGGGGCCAAGTCGCCAAACTGCAGGCAGAGCTCTCAGGTATGCCCTTGCTGGAGGGGGCTGGGATTTTGACAATGTAAACTTAAAGAATTACACTGTTTCCTTCCTCCCAGTCCATTTGGCATAATGCTAATGAAGTTTATGAAGGACAGAGCCAAAGGTTAAGGTGAACTAATATAAACCTATTACATGATTGTTTGGCATAAAGGACAACAAAAGAACTGACTATCCATTTAGAGTGGATCAGTGGCCACAGTTCTGCTTTGTTTGGGTGAGTGTTGAGTATCCTTGGTACTTAGGATTGGCCTCATAGGCCTTGAAGAGTTCAACTAACTTGTGACTAACTAATCTAACTGAAGGGTTCCTTTAACTTGTGACTCAGTAGAAGCTTAAGAAGCAGGTGCTTCCTGCTGCAGTTGCCTCTTTCCTAGAGCATGGATTGCAGTCCTTCAGCCTGGCACTCAAGGCCCGTCCACCTTGGCTTATTTCCTGTGTGTTGCCCAATTCAACGTAGCTCTGGACATACTAGCCAGCCTGCTGCTTCAACACATCCTGTATTTCTTGCCTTGCTTTTTATCCATGCTGTTCTCTGGACTTGGTGTGCCCACCATCGCCAAGATTTGACTCCAGTTCTCTCCAAAAACTGCCTCTTTCAGAAACTTTCCCTTTTTTTTTTCTAGAATATTTGATCTCCTTTAAAATCCTTCATCTCCAAGTGCATTATTATGCCCATTATCAGAGATAGCCTTTGATCAGCACTACTTATATGTGTTTTCCCTTCTAGAATGCAAGCCTCTGAAGGGCAAGGATGGTATCTTTCTCATCTTTGTAAAGTCCTTCCCTTAGTATTAGTTTAGTGCCTGGCACAATGGTGCTGCTCAAGACATGGTGACTTGAAAAGCAGATTTGTGAAGACTGGCGTGTTGATTCATCCACCACTTTGTATAAAGAAAGACATGTGGAAGGCACAGATGGGACCAGTGGGTGGGGTGTGGCTGGAATAGCAGCAGAGTTAGGAAAAAGCAAATTTAACTTGCCCAAAAAGAAAGCTAAAAAACACTGATGTCAGTTGGTGAAGTGATACCTTGAAGATAAATCCCTTCCTTTTTAGAGCATCACTTGGGTGCACTTGAGGGAAAATCTTAGATTTGAATGTCGTACAGATAGCCTCTTTTCTGTTTTTGTGGTGCTCTGTGACAGTTACCTTAAGGGCACCATAAGGATCTCAAAAGTCTTCCAACAAAATTAATTTTGATGCATTACATTTTTATTTTTATTTTTTATTGATGTATAGTTGATTACAACGTTGTGTTAATTACTGCTGTACAGCAAAGTGATTCAGTTATACATATATATACATTCTTTTTTTTAAATATTCTTTTCCATTATGGTTCATCATAGGATATTGAACATAGTTCTCCGTATTATACAGTAGGACCTTGTTGCTTGATGCATTACATTTTTAAGAAATATTCCAAATAGCTTTATTTGAGAAGGAATGTTTTGAAAGCAGACTCTTGGTAGAATGTCCCAGCTACCACGAGAGTTGAGAATATCTTACCCAGGCAGTGAGAAAGGGCCTGGACCACTACTAAACAAAGATCTCAATGTGTTGAGTCCAGTGTGTTGAGATGATGACTGAAATGGAATTGTGGGAGTGGTAATATTCCGAAGGTGGTCTCTGACCGCTTGGAACATTTCTCTTCCATTTTGTATGTGTCGAAGGTGACATGTAGGTGCAGAGATAAATATGGATGGATGGGGGAGTCAGTTTATGGCTTGATAAACCTGCTATTGGTCAGTGAGGTGATGCTGGAAGAAGTGAGTGGAAGAGGCTCGTGTGGTAGGGTTGGGAGATGATGGAATGCAGCTTTGAAGGCGGTGCTGGGATGCCATACAGCCCACTGCAGCTCTGGTTCTGCAGCCAAGTCTCTGTGCTGTCATATCCCAGAGCTCCAAGAAACCTCTGAGCAAGCACAGTCCAAATTCAAGAGTGAAAAGCAAAGCCGGAGACAACTGGAACTCAGGGTGACGTCCCTGGAGGAGGAGCTGACTGACCTTCGAGCTGAGAAGGAGTCTCTGGAAAAGGTAAGTTCTACATCTGAAGTTTCTCTGTTGGGCCCAAGTGGCCAGGGTTAGCTGTTTAATAAACATTTTTATTTTCCTTTTAAAAATTACAGTTGCATGTGCTCATTGTAACAAATACAAATAATACAGAAAAGTATAAAATAAAAAATAAAATTTATCTTTTCCCCCTCTCATACACTAGAGGCAACAACTATAAAAGATGTATGATTATTCTTCCAGATTGTTTTCTGTGTATGTAATATATATATACACATACGTATATACATGTATGTATAAAATAAATGTACACACATATATGTATGCTGATAACATTTTTAACAATAATGAGATCGTATTTATTTTTATTAATTAATTTATTTTTTATTTTTGGCTGCGTTGGGTCTTTGTTGCTGTGCGCGGGCTTTCTTTAGTTATGGCGAGTGGGGGCTACTCCTCATTGTGGTGCGTGGGCTTCTCATTGCGGTGGTTTCTCTTGTTGCGGAGCACGGGCTCTAGACATGTGGGCTCAGTAGTTGTGGCACACGGGCTGTAGAGCACAGGCTCAGTAGTTGTGGTGCATGGACTTAGTCGCTCCGTGGCATGTGGGATCTTCCCAGGGCTTGGACCTCTGTCCCCTGCACTGGCAGGCGGATTCTTAACCACTGTACCACCAGGGAAGCCCCTGGGATCATATTTAATACTTAAAAAAAAAATTGTATTGTGGCCATTATACTAATGAGAACTTTCTCATTCTTTTTTTTTTGGCAGTGTTGATTATTTTTATTTATTTATTTATTTAAATTGGGGTATAGTTGCTTTACAATGGTGTGTTAGTTTCTGCTGTACAGGAAGTGAATCAGCTGTATATACCACCCCCCTCCTGGACCTCCCACTACCCACCCCCATCCCACCCATCTAGTTCACCACAGAGCACCAAGCTGAGCTCCCTGTGCTATACAGCAGGTTCCCACTAGCTATCCACTTTGCACATGGTAGTGTATATATGTCAGTCCCAATCTCCCACCCCACCTCCTCCGCCCTGTGTCCACACGGCCGTTCTCTACATCTGCATCTCTATTCCTCCCTGAAAATAGGTTCATCTGTACCATTTTTCTAGATTCCACATATATGCGTTAATATATGGTATTTGTTTTTCTCTTTCTGACTTACATCACTCTGTATGACATTCTCTAGGTCCATCCACATATCTGCAATTGACCCAATTTCATTCCTTTTTATGGCTGAGTAATATTCCATTGTATGTATGTACCACATGTTCTTTATCCATTCATCTGTCAATGGACGTTTAGGTTGCTTCCACCTCCTGGCAATTGTAAATAGTGCTGCTGTGAACATTGGGGTGCATGTGTCTTTTTTGAATTATCGTTTTCTCAGGGTATATGCCCAGTAGTGAGATTGCTGGGTCGTATGGTAGTTCTATTTTTAGTTTTCTAAAGAACCTCCATACTGTTTTCCATAGTGGCTGTATCAATTTACATTCCCACCAACAGTGCAAGAAGGTTCCTTTTCTGAACACCCTCTCCAACATTTATTGTTTGTAGATTTTTTGATGATGGCCATTATGACCAGTGTGAGAAGATACCTCATTGTAGTTTTGATCTGCATTTCTCTAATTATTAGTGATGTTAAGCATCTTTTCATGTGCCTCTTGGCCATCTGTATGTCTTCTTTGGAGAAATGTCTGTTTAGGTCTTCTGCCCATTTTTGGATTGGCTTGTTTGTTTTTATGATATTGAGCTGCATGAGCTGTTTGTATATTTTGGAGATTAATCCCTTGTCAATTGCTTCGTTTGCAAATATTTTCTCCCATTCTGAGTGTTGTCTTTTCATCTTGTTTATGGTTTTCTTTGCTGTGCGAAAACTTTTAAGTTTTATCAGGTCCCATTTGTTTATTTTTATTTTAATTTCCGTTACTCTAGGAGTTGGGTCAAAAAAGATCTGTGATTTATGTCAAAGAGTGTTCTTCTTATGTTTTCCTCTAAGAGTTGTTTTTTTTGTTTGTTTGTTTCGTTTTGTTTTGTTTTTGCAGTACGCGGGCCTCTCACTGTTGTGGCCTCTCCCGTTGTGGAGCACAGGCTCCGGATACGCAGGCTCAGCGGCCATGGCTCACGGGCCCAGCCGCTCCGTGGCATGTGGGATCTTCCCGGAGCGGGGCACGAACCCGTGTCCCCTGCATCGGCAGGTGGACTCTCAACCACTGCGCCACCAGGGAAGCCCCTCTAAGAGTTTTATAGTGTCCGGTCTTACATTTAGGTCTTTAATTTTCATTCTTTGTAACTACTACATAATAGTCTACTGTGAGGCTGTACCATAGTTTATTTAACTATTCACCTGTTGATGGATATTTATGTTTCTCATTTTTCACTATTTCAAGCACTGCTGTTGTGGACATCTTTGTACTATATAACTATTTTTGCAAATTCTTTTGAGCATTTCCATAAAATGGATCACTTGAATTAGAATTGCTGCATTAGGAGGGAGACGCAAGAGGGAAGAGATATGGGAACATATGTATATGTATAACTGATTCACTTTGTTATAAAGCAGAAACTAACACACCATTGTAAAGCAATTATACTCCAATAAAGATGTTAAAAAAAAAAGAACTGCTGCATCATAGAAGAGTGCTTAACATCTAAATTTTTGAAATAAATATTGCCAGATTATGCTTGAAGAATTTGTTAGCTTACATTTCCAGCACTGTGTGAACAAGCCCATTTCTCCATAGTTTTTCCAACTCTGCACGTATCAATTTTTCTAATCTTTATAGTCTGATAGGTGAAATATACTATCTTGTCATAATATGTGTTTTTGTTAGTATTAAAGCTTTTATATATTTAATGCCTATTTATATTTCTTCTGTGAATTCTTCTTAATGTCCTTTGCTATTTTATCTATTGTAATATTAGTTTGACTTAGAAACACTACTAAAGGTGCTAATCCTTTGTCAATCATAGATGTTACAAATATTTTTCTAGTTTACTGTTTTTTAACTTTAATAGTATCTTTTGATGTTTTATAAATTTAATATCAGGGTAATACTAGCCCCACTGAATGGACTGGGAACAGTTCTGTCTTTTTCTGTGCTCTGAAACAGTTTAAATATGAAAACAGCAACCTCTTTCTGAGGTTTTAATAAAACTCTAGTAAAGTCCTTTTGGCCTAGTGCCTTTTTAGGGGATAAATCTTGGTCTGTATTTTCAGTTTCTTCTATGATTTTCTCAGGTTTTTTAAAAACCAGTTCTTTCTGATCTTGGGGGCTGTTTCAGTTTTTCACTGTTCTAGATACTCCTGCAGTGACCGTCCTTGTAGCACATTATCTTTGTGAACATGATCTACTGCTTCCTTAAATTATAATTTGTGTAAATTCTGGGTGTGTGTGCGTATTTTGAAGGTCCTTTCACAGGATTCTGATTTTCCTACCAGTAGATTGTGAAAGTATCTACTTCCCTCTGCCCTCACCACTGTTAAGATATTCCCCATCTCTTCATAGAATGGTAGATAAAGCTCTTCTTGTTTTCCTTCTTCTTGTCACAATTTTTTTCTGCCAGTAGCCAAGAATGTTAAATAAATAGGGGAAATTAAATTGCAAAAATGAATTGTTCCCAGAAACGGAGTAAGGACCCAGTGATGTTAATAACTACCACCACCAACCATCACCATCTCCATTTATCCTCTATCAGACAACTAGAGCTGATGATGGTTCTCTTGTTCCTAAGAACCTCTCAGAAAGGAAAAAGAAGTCAGCTCAAGAGCGCTGTCAGGCTGAGGAGGAGATAGATGAAATTCGTAAATCACACCAGGAGGAATTGGACAAACTTCGACAGCTCTTGAAAAAGGCTCGGGTGTCCACGGACCAAGCAGCTGCAGAGCAGGTAATGGGAAGCTGAAGCACTTTGGAAATAAAAGGAAGGCATGAAGGACTCAGAAAAGTTTCTAGTTTCTTCTTTATCCTTTAGGGTGAGATTTCTCATAGTTGATGGGCTAACTTTGGACAAAGGTGGAAGAAGAGCCAGGAATCGAATGGAGAATCTTCTTCCTTTTTTAAAGCTTAGTGAGAATTTTACTATAAGTAAAATATGAAGGAAAAAATTCTTTATAAAAACATTCCAGACATAAGGCCAAAGTCCTCACCCACCAGACACCATCCTTCAGGCACATTATCGTCCTTGAAAAGAAGGGACTTATTTAGGTAATTAGGCAGGGAAACCAGGGATAGTGGCAGTACACAGCTGGATCTCTAGTCCGTTTGACAGCAGCCTTTCTTTTGGTAAGTTCCTAAATTCATGTTTGCATGTTCTTTAATTAGAGTGAATTGGTGCCCTCACTTTGATCACCTATGGGAATTTGGACAAAAATAAGTTTCTTCTGAACCCATAAAGTTTAAGGGCCTGGATCCTGAAAAGTATGATCATACTAGGGCCCTGCCTTCCTGGGACGTGTCTAGACAGTCACACCTTTACCTGGTTGGAGTACCTTTTAGAGTCCTAGCAACCAAGGTCTTCCAAACCGTTGTTTCCTTGCTAAATCTGGGCTCTTAGCTTACTCTTTTTGCCTTGTTGAAGATGGGCTTCCTTAGATGCGACTGGACCCCCCAGCATACGGGTATTACTTTCTCTTGGCAGCTGTCTCTAGTACAGGCTGAGCTGCAGACCCAGTGGGAAGCCAAGTGTGAACATCTGTTGGCCTCTGCCAAGAACGAACACCTGCAGCAGTACCAGGAGGCGTGTGCACAGAGAGATGCCAGGCAGCAGGAGCTGCTCCATCTTGAGGAGAAGGTGGGTGTTTTCCCTGGACTTAGACAGCCTGGTTAATTTGAGGCAAACAGGTTGTTCAAGTCTTGCAGATCCTTTTGTACCTGAAAGATGTTAATAGCTTGAAAACAGAATCATACTTGCTCAGCTCTCCAGTTTATCAGTAATCTTTCACATACTCATTTGGGATGACAGGTCAGTGACCTAGAAACAGCAGCACTCATGATCTGGACCATGTTTTCCATTATAATCTGATCCTTCATTTATTAAGCAAATATTTATTGAGTGCCAGTTGGGTTCCAGACACTGTGTTAGGGAAAGGAACTCTCCTCAAGAATCTCACAATCAAGGAAGGGAGACCGAGGAACAGAGATAAGGATTAAATGCTGTGAGACCCAGAAGAGGAAGTGCCTAGGGGAGCACGGCCAAGAAGGACAAGGAGCTTCGGTGAGGTGGGGAAGGCTGGGGGCGGCGGCAGAGGCTCTGGGCAGAGGCTCTGAGGTGTGCTGGAGCACAGGTGTGGTGGAATCATCTGGCATAAAAATGAGAGAGAGAGAGGGATGGCTTAGCGCCAAAGTCCTCATATCTGGAGGTCAGTTTCTTAAAGTACCCAGTTGAAAAGAGGAAGGCAATCTTGTAGGTGAATAGGTTGCTTCTAACGTCCACTGTTCATATGTCTGTGTGACTAGGGTTATCAAACCCTGCCCCACCCCCGCCCCGCCTTTTTATTTTATTCTTGACCTGATGAGGAACAAGGCAAGTGACCTTGTTGGTAAAGAGGAGATGAAGTTGTGAGTTGAGATTGAGTGATGAGGAAATGGAGTGCCCTGAGTCAGCAGGCCTGGGTGGGGGCGGAGGGTGTGGATGTCAGCAGACCAAACGAAGTGAGATTGACACTTGAAGCTTAGGATGGTTCTCCTCCTCCTGGGTTTCCTGACCTTCACCTGGAAGTCCACGTTCCAAGGCCACAGCCACAGTCTGTTTTGCAGTGTTTAGCCCTCCAGGCCCAAGTCACAGCCCTGACAGAGCAAAATGCACAGCACATCAAGGACCTGGAGAGCAAGTCCCAGATGTCTGGGGTTGAAGCTGCTGCTGCTGCTGCTGCTGCTGACCCCTCAGAGAAGGTGAGCTGCCGATTTCGGAGAAGTGAGCCATGTCATGTCAGGGGATTGAATGTACACATCAGGCGTTCGGAAAGAACTTCTGTTAGTTTGTTGTGTTGTTAGCTTTTTTCCTAACTTTATCGATCTCCCACTTATCTGACTTAAGTCACAGTTAACCCATTGAATCTATCTCTTTGGTGGCAACCCCCAAAGGGCCTTATCCTGAGGCTTTGACAGATAAGGGAAATGTTTCTAAATCACAGGAGAGGAGTGGGAAGTGTGCCCAGCATCTTCTAGCCACTAATCCTCATAGCCCATGACAGCTCTAGTGGTGGCCACGGTGGGAGGAAAGCATCAGTGAGTGATCTTTGAGCAGTCTTGGGCACACAGGCCACAGCTTACCCATCCTTCATAGCCCTCCTCTCAAGTGCTGCTCATTATTGAACATTGTCCCCTCCACAGTGACAGCCTTAGGTATCTCAGTCATTGACCAGCTGTGTCCCACTGTAGATTCTAAGAGGGCTTCATTTTAGCCTTCCAAACCTCTCTCTGGAAGTTACATGCATCCCTTAGTCGCTTGATTTTGGCAGTGTACATTTTGATACTGTTTTTCTCTCCTCATGTCGTCACTCAGGTCAAGAAGATCATGAACCAGGTGTTTCAGTCCTTGCGGGGAGAGTTTGAGCTGGAGGAGTCTTACAATGGCAGGACCATTCTGGGGACCATCATGAACACTATCAAGGTACAGCTGGCTCTCGATTGTTTCATTGAGATGGGTATCTTGTTGCTCAGGTACCGTCTAAGGGATCCTGCGTAAAAAAATGATTCAAGGCTGTTCATCAGTAACCAGGATGCCTGGAATGACTTACCTGCACAGATATGGAAGCCTCCTTTGAGAGGAGGAAACAAAGTCATTTGAACTGAAAAAAACTGAAAAACAAAGTCACTTGAACTACATGACCAGTTGTGTTAACAGGAGAGCTAGGAGTGCCTAGGAGTGCCTCTGTTTCCAGTCAGTGATCCTCTCCTCTTTCTTGGCTTTTGAACAGATGGTGACTCTTCGGCTGTTAAACCAACATGAGCGAGAGAAGGGAGAGAGCAGCAATGAAGAAGAGGAAGAGGAAGAAGAAGAGGAGCGACCTCAGAGTGCTTCCGGACAGTCTCAGGCACCCTTGAACAGGGAGAGGCGGGAGCCCCCCATAGTGCCGTCAGAGCAGGTGGTCCAGGAAGCTGCCCCGCTGCCTCCTCAGGCCCTCCCCACTCCCCAGGCTGATGCACAGAGAAGGGAAGGGGAGCCCTCGGAAGCAGAGGCACGCTCAGAGATAAAAGAACCGGCTTGCCTCCCCTCCCGAAGAGCTCTGGGGCCCCCGACTTCAATTCCCCCTGTGCCTCCAGGCCCTGTGACTGTGGACTCTGCGGGTGAGGAGGCGCTGGCAGCCAGCCCATTGGGAGATGCCTGTGTCGGGGAGCAAGAAAGCTCCACGAGACTGCCCCTGACTTCAGACCCCGAGAAGGTGGACCCGCTGGCTGTGGGGCCTGAAAGTCCAGGAGGAGAGCCTCAGGCTCCAGAGCTCCAGAAAGACGAGGATGGCCCTAGCTCCGCTGCTCCCTCCCAGGAGCCGCACGGCACAGAGGCAGCGTCTGCGGCCGTAGGAGCAGTGCCTGGATCCGAACACCGTTCTCAGCATCCCAGGTGTGTCCCCTGGGCAGAGTTTCAGGAACAAGGCGGCTGCGTGTGGAGGTTGTCTCTGGTTTTTCCAGGGCTGGTGACTCATCCTCAGAGCCTGGCTGGCCGATTTGCTTACTCGTTCATTCATTCATTCATGCATGCATGCATGCGTGCATGTATTCGTAATAGGCTCTGTGGCAGGCACTGTGGTAGTGTGGGTGGCAAGGCAGAGTTCCTGAGCTGAGGAGCTTACAGTCTGGTGGAAAGACAGACAGACGCTTACACAGTTGAGCTCGAACAGCGCAGGGGTTAAGGGTGCTGACCCTGTGTGTGTAACCTTACAGTTGGCTCATCCCCAGATTCAGCCAACTGTGCGTCGTGTAGTACTTTAGTACATATTCATTGAAAAAAGTCTACATATAAGTGGGCCTGCGCAGTTCAAACCTGCATTCTTCAAGGGTCAACTGTATGTTATAAATGCATGACAAATGCTTCATAAAAAAAAACAAAGAGGGTGTCTAATAGAGAATAAAGGGAGAGTTATTCTGCATTAGACAGAGTGGTAAGAGGGGCTTATTCTACTTTAGATAGAGTGATTAGAAGGAATTATTCTACTTTAGGTAGAGTGATTAGGGAAGGATTCTGAGAAGGTAACATTTAAGCTGAGACCTGAAGGATGGATAGAAGCCTTCCCTGCCAAGAGTGGGAAGAAGCATTTGCAGAAAGCAAGAACAGCACGTGCAAGGCCCTGCGGTAGGAGGGACATGACACAATCAAGGAAGAAGGCACAGTGAGTGGGAGGAGAGTGGTGTTATGCTGAGGTTGGAAAACTCAGTAGGAGCCAAGTCATGTGAGATTTTGTTGTCACTGTTGGAAGTTTGGACTTCAAGTGCAGTGAAAAGCTATTAAAGGGGTGTAAGCAGAAGGGTGCCATGGTCTGATTTACCGGCTTTAAAAGATCGCTCTGGAGACTTCCCTGGTGGTGCAATGGTTAAGAATCCACCTGCCAGTGCAGGGGACAGTTTCGAGCCCTGGTCCAGGAAGATCCCACATGCCACGGAGCAACTAAGCCCGAGAGCCACAACCACTGAGCCTGCATGCCACAACTACTGAAGCCCACACGCCTAAAGCCTGTGCTCTGCAGCAAGAGAAGCCACCCCAATGAGAAGCCTGTGTGCAGCAGCGAAAACCCACTGCAGCCAAAAATAAATAATAAATATAAATAAATAAATCTATTTTAAACATTATAAAAAAAAAATCGCTCTATAGGTTATGGAGGGAGTCAAGAGTGCTGGGAGGCCAGTGTGGAGAGGGAGGAATTCCTGGGTGATTACCCCAGGATTCTGTTGGATTCTTAACCCAGAGCCTGTGGGCATTGTGGCCTGGAGCAGAAACAACATTTTCCTATGACTTGATTTTCCTGATTTTTCTTTCAGTCTCTCTGAGGATGAAGAGGATGAACTGTTTAAAGGGACAACTTTGAAAGTTCCCAGGCCCAAAGCACAGGCTGAGGAGGAGGATGAAGACGAGGTGGTAAGGAAGTCCCAGGCGCTGCCGAGTCCTCACACTGCTCCCTGGGGGCCCTTCCCTGCTGGCTGTGAGAAGAGGAATGGAGTCTGTTGGTGGCCCTCTCCCTGGGCTCTGTGCTCAGGGCCCTGTGGGAGCAGGCTTGGGGTTGGGAGGGGGCAGCTCTGTAAGCATGGTGGGGATGGTCAGATACCACTTTATTCTTGACAAAGGACCACAGTCTCCATTCATGCAGCAGTGGTTTCTACTTTAAGTAAAGAAAGTCGGGCTGCTTCGTCCTGTACTAGAGTGCTGAAGCCTCAGGTTTCCTCAGCTCTGCTAAGGGATTATATTTTAGAATTGGAAAGGACTTTGATGATCTTCTTGTCTGGCATCCTCATTCACAAACAGACTGAGGCTCAGAAGGATGATTTACCTAAAGCCAAGAGTGAGTGAATGGCAGAGCTAGACTACAACCCCAGGCTCCTACTAAGACCACCTGTTTCTAAGCATTTTCTGCTTCATCAGCCTGCTTTCCAATCAGCTGCCTTGTTTTGTCACAACATCCCTGGGCAGAAAATGGGTTAAGCCCTGATAGCGTAGCCTCACTTCTCGGGAACTACTCTGGCCCATGATCAGTCTTCACGGGACCATCCAAAGGGAAGGCCACCAGAGCAGAAGGTACCTTAGTAGAGGACACTCAGTGTGCCTTCTCCAGCATCAATCCCCGCTGCCCCCATGGGACCTGTTCCCTGCCAATCCGGAAGAAGAAGGCCAGGGGCTCAAGTCATGAGAAGAGAGGAGAGTTTCCTCGGAGGCCCGTTAATCCCCCTTATCCTCCTACCTGATTGGAGGGTGTGAGGGAGGGAGGGAGACTAGGGCTAGGAGGCTGTGGCCCTGGGTTCCTGGGGTTTCTTCATCTTGGGATTCTCCACTTGGTCATGTGGCCAAGCCTCTGAACTCGACTCTCTCTCAGATGGTGGGGCCGCGTCCAGAGCCAGACAGACCGCCTCAGGCCACAGCGTCATTTTTTCAAATGTGATTGTATTCTTCCCTGCTTCCCTTCATCCTCCTGCATCCTCTTCCCTGAGGGCTGCTCTGCTTCTCTGTTCCTTCATCCTACTCCCACTTTGCCCTTCGACCCTTCCTTTCTGACACGAAATGTGTAAGTTACCACATGAGAGGAAACCTGTCCAATCAGTACACGTTTCTCAAATAAATGACAAAATTAGCCAAACAAAGTTGGTCTTCTTGTCTCTGTGTTGAAAGATTGCCTCCCTTCTCTGACTGCTTGTCTCAGCTTTTCTGGAAGCCTAGGGTTTGCTGGCCTCAGGGTTAGTCCTTTCAGTAAAACCCTAGCCAGCAACCTCCCTTCCAACCTGGAGCCGGGAACAGATGCTGGTCACTTCACCTTGCCCAGGCGGGAAGTCCATCTGGTGGTGCAGGGACAAGTGAGGACTGACTGCTCTTTCCTGTTTTGTCAGAGCATGAAGGGACGCCCGCCCCCAACACCCCTTTTTGGAGATGATGATGATGACGAGGACATTGACTGGCTGGGATGAAGACCCGGGAAACTGGTGCAAAGGTTTCTCTACCAACCTTTCCCTAAGCATGATTTTGCACATCCAGCCCTGGGTCTAGACGAGCCACAGGGTGAGGTGAAGGTGAGCATCCTGAGGACAGTAGTTCAGATATCTGAGTTAGCCGATTTCTGAGCTCCCGCCTGGCCAGGTGAAGCAGAGTGTGAACCTGTCTTCAGAACGCTGGGGTTGTCAGCAGCCCGCCATGGTCCTGCCTCAGAGTCCCCCATGGAAGAAGGGCTGGGGGGCTCCCCTTCAGCCAGTCCCTACAAGAGTCCTGCCCACTCCCAAGCTTTTTATTCTCTGAACTCTCAGACTGATCTGCCCCTCAGTACTCAACTGTGTCCCAGCAACAAGACTGTCACCTGGGGTTAGGTCTCCCTGGTAGAACCGAGGGTGGAGTATACCATCTAAACCCGGTTCAGTTAACAGCCTTGCCTGCAGTGCTGGGACATATATCTTTTCTCTGCCTTAAAGCTGATATAAGAGGTCAATGAATATTTGAAATTAACAAAACTAAAATAAATGTTTGCAATGAAACTTGACTCAGGGTGAAATCGAATTTGGTTCTGAGGGCAGTCTGTGCTCTCTGGGAATCTAAGGGTAGGAGCTGTAACAGATCTGGGTTGGTTAACATGCATGAAAGCATTGTGACATGTTCCCTTTGGTACTTAACCCTGGAACTTTTAGGCTTTCAAAGAAGGTCACCACTCTGCTATCCCAGCTCATCCCAGCTACTTTAAGGCTCAGGGCAGCAGGGTTGTCTGAGGACCAGTCCTGTCATACACTGGCTCCTGCAGGTGTAGTCCTACACCCTAGGAAGCCATGCAGAGAAGGTGGGAGGGTCCCTGTGTTCTCTTGTCATCCATGATGGCACCTGAGAGATTGAGTCTTCACTTTGAGAGCACCTTCCATTCCCTCTGAGTTTAGGCCCAGGACTAATGTAGGGAATACTGAGAAAATATCTGTGGTCATTTTACTTATTCCAGGATTTTCTAAAGACCATGCAGCAGGTCTTCAAAAAGTAGAATAATTTTTGTTTGTTTTTGTTTTTTTTTTTTGCAGTACGCGGGCCTCTCACTGCTGTGGCCTCTCCCATTGCGGAGCACAGGCTCCGGATGCACAGGCTCAGCGGCCATGGCTCACGGGCCCAGCCGCTCTGCGGCATGTGGGATCTTCCCGGACCGGGGCACGAACCCGTGTCCCCTGCATCGGCAGGCAGACTCTCAACCACTGCACCACAGGGAAGCCCAAAAAGTAGAATAATTTTAATAAAAATGTTCCCTGATTTGAAATGTTTATAAGATAGGAACCTGAATTCCACTCCATCTGACCTGACATCATCCTTTTTGATGACAGCTTTGAGTGCGTCTCCCATTTGTGGGCCTGGGAGGCAGTAAAACCTACCATTTACTAAACTTTGTTGTTCAACAAATAGGCACTGTTGTGGAGTACTTTACCCAGACTGTCTCACCCCCAGCAACCCTTGCAGGAGACACTGTTGTCCTTGTTTTATAGAGAGACTGAGGCTTAGAGAGGTAAAGTAACCTGTCGAAAGTTACATAGCTAGTAAGCAGCAGGACAAGAATTCAAATCCTGGTCATTGGATTCCGGAGCCAGGGCTCTTGGCCACCCCAGCAGCATTCATCTTGGGTTGAGGGAGGAGGGCAGTGATGTTTGTCAGAAATACACGCTCAGCCTCAACCCTCATCTGAGTTGATGAACAGACTCCAGCCCAGGCTGCCTGGCTCTGCATCCTAGCTCTGCCACTTATTAGCTGGGTGACTTTATTTAACTTCTGTGTGCCTAAGCTTCCTCATCTGTAAGACAAGGACAGAAATAGTTTCTACCTTATTGTGGGGATTAAATGAGTTAATATTGTAAAGTGCTTAAAACACTGCCTGGCACCTAATACGCACTATATAGGTGTTTGTTAAATTAAAAAAAAAACCAAGTAGAGAAAATACTACCTTTTGTGATTTGGCTCTGAAGAACGTTGACTGTGCCTACTTAACTTGGCCATATAGTCCATTTCTCTAGAGCATAGATTTTTTTTAAAAAGCCCTTCACTCTGTGAAAGCCTCAGATGTATTACTGCATTTAAAGAGACTATCAGGGACTTCCCTGGTGGCGCAGTTGTTAAGACTCCGCCTGCCAACGCAGGGAACGTGGGTTTGAGCCCTGGTCCAGGAAGATCCCACATGCCGCGGAGCAACTAAGTGCATGTGCAACTACTGAAGCCCGCATGCCTAGAGCCTGTGCTCTGCAACAAGAGAAGCCGCCGCAACTAGAGAAAGCCAGCACACAGCAACAAAGACCCAACGCAGCCAAAAATAAATAAATAAATGTATTTAAAAAAAAAACAGACTCAAACTGAAGAGGTTGCTGGTCACCCACCTATGGAGAGTCTTATCTCAGCAGTGCCCGAGGGCAGGGGTGGAGCCTTAGCTGGTCAGGACACATAAGTGGATGCCAGAGCCTCCATCAGCAAGACAAGAAATCTTATACTTGTTGTGACGCTGAGCAGCTTTCTAACTGCTTATTTGGGGAGAATGCACTGACTGATCAATACTGAAGGCGTCATGTGCTATACTTTGTTACAGCTATTTCTTACTGTAAATTTTTAAAAGTGGTTTTGATATATTTTTGCTTCTGCCCTCAGGGAGAGAAGGTGCTAATAATTGTGCTGACACGGGCGTTTATAGTCCATGTGACATTTTTCTCATAGCAGGTTCACCATCAATGTCTGTTACATGCACAAAAGAATGGTTTGTTGACTAGGCTGGCATTGGGGGTGTCTGCCTGAGGGAATGGTGTTTCAGGGCTGGGTTTCGCTGAGCACAGAGTTGTCCTCTTAGCAGACAGACAGACTCAGTCTTTGGACAGCCCTACTGCCAGCACTACCAGGCAACTGGCCCCACTCAGCTCCTGCAGTTGTATTCAGGGTTACATGAGCTTGCTGTGTGAATGAGGAGAAACAGAAAAACAGTCACAGACTATTTAAAAATATATATTTATTAAAATATATTTCTTTTTAAATTCTCAAAGTTTCAGACGATCTTTCTTCTAGCCCACGAGGTACCTGAATGTAGACGTTACAGTATACAGCAGTGATTTTCTCTCCCTGGGTCTGTTCTTTCCTTTTCTTGAAAGTGAAAAGGTTCACGTATCTGAAGAGCCCCACCCAACTCTACTAGTGCAATGCTTTGGTTTGACTGCTTTATTGCATCTTCAGTCAGTACCCCCTGTGGCTTACTCAGTATTTTAAATGGATGAATCATGTTTCCCTACCAGATCATTATGGGTGAGCAGTAAGTAATAAATAAAGAACATTTGTATTGAATATTATTCAGTGCAGTTCTTGGTTTTGCATAGAAGGAGGATCAGGATAAGGGGGGAATTAAGGCCATGAAGAGCTCCCTGACACCTAAAGCCATTGAAGTATCATCTTCCTGCAGGCAGTGCTGTCTGATGAGAGGAGCTCACTCTATTTGGAGGATAGGTGAAAGCCTTGCTGACAGTCCTGCTTTTCTGCCTTTAGTCTGCTGTCACTCTCCCCCCAAGAAAGGGAAACAGGTCCTGCAGATGCTGCCATCATCATGAAACCTGCCCCCCGGGTTCTGGTCTCTCCGTCCACCCTCTGGTCACAGCACCCTTCTTAAGGCACAGAAACACTATGCTTGGGCCCTCTGCAGCCTGGCTGAGGAGCTACAGTGGCCTCAACTCCAGGGAGCAAGTGCTGGCTTCAGCTGAAAGTTTCCAGGAGCTGGGGATGCCGTGAGAACAGCCAACAGAAGAAAAAGGAGATGTGGGGCTGGAAGTTCAATGTCTGGAAGGAGGGGCCCCAGCTCTCTCCAGCTCCCAGAGCCTGCACGCTGTCACCAGCTAAGTCATGCTGAGAAGTGGATAGGCTAGGTAGTAGCCCACACCTGAGCCCAGGACCACGCCGAAGAAAATCCAGGTGTTGTAGGACATAACAGCCAGCATCATGAAGTAGCCGATGACCACCTGAGCGACATGAAGTAGAGACTGGCCGAAGTGACACAAGAACCACCTGGATAAAAAGGAGAGCCAAGTCAATGTTGGTAATGAGCTGGAAGCTAGGAGTTGGTGTCAGGGAGTAGAAAGAGCAGCTGAGTTACAGGACTAGCTTATTTATAATTTGTATGCTCAACCCAGGAGAGATTTCTTTTTAAAGAGACATATCAGAAAACAGTGATTGAGAGGGGAAGAGGGACCTGTGCAAGGAGTTTAGGATAATCACTTCTCCACCACATTTAGCTCTGAGCTTCCTGGTATCCAGGGCAAAAAGGGAGAATGAGATATGTAATCTGTCACATCTGACAAGGGATAATACAAAATCATCAGTAAGGCAGATTTTTTTTTCCTGAATCTACTGTGAGAGGCAGTATTACAATGGAAAGAGCATGGACTTTGTTGACAGATTAATTCCTAGCTCTGCCACTTACTAACTGTGGCTTAGCACAAATGTCTTAACCTATTTGAACTTAAATTTCCTCATCAGTAAAACAGGTAAGAAAATACGTCCCTTGCAGCGGGGTTGTGACTATTTGAGGCACTCATGTAAGAAACAGGCAGGCCCGTTAAGCACAGCTGGAGCTGCAGAGAGGGCAGAAGGGGGATCCTAAGTGGCTGTCCTATCAGAACAGGAAGGGAAGAAAGGAGAGAGAGGCCACCCCCGCCTCCACCACCAAGCTGGATACATTGCTGACAGCAATTCTTATTTGTGGGGGGACAGCCACAGGTCCCATCTTGGGTTTGGAAGCCTTAGTGACCTAAGGAAGCCTGCTGAGATTTGGGGGAGGGCTGGGTGGACACCCCTGTTGCTAGACTGAGGCCTGCACCAGAGTCCTGAAGATTGGAGCCTCCCACGTGGCTGTTCAGAGAGCTCCAGCCTGGGCATTAGGAGACCTGGGCTCTAGCTCACGTCACTACTTACTAACCGTAAGCACTTCAGCAAGTCCTGGTCCTTCCCTGGGCCTCAATTTCCTTTCTGGGAAGTGGGGCTAAGTGCCCTGTGGGCCCAGGCTAGCTCTCAGGGTGAATGTAAGAACTCTGCCTTCCCCCCTCCCAACCCCCGCCGTCCCGAGTCTGTTACCTGAGGCGGGTTCTGCTGACGTGGGGGGAGTCTGAGCTTGTAGAATTCTGGTCTGTCTCTTCAATAAGCTGCTGGCTGGTGGAGATGGACAGGCTTGTCAGGGCCTGGTGGAGCAGCCTGGCTTTGCCAACCTTGATGCCTTCATACAACACAGCCAGGAGCAAGACGACCAACACCGAAAGGGCCACGCCTGTCAAAGGAGGCTGGGTTACAGAGGCCCAGCCAGGCAAGCACAGCTCCTCTTCTGCCAGCTTACCCGGGGAACTGGCACAGGAGGCAAAAGGGTACCTCCCCCAGCCACTGTGAATCCATTCCTTCTCCCTCCCTCTCTCATCTTCTTCCCCACCCTTGCTGGGCTCAGAACTTCCTGTTGCTTTCCCCCTCCAGCCCTTTCTTGATGGGGGTGGCCTACTGGAGTGTGGCTTTGAGATCACGAAGAGAAGCTTCCCGGCAAAGCTGGGGGCCGGTGCCGGGGGTGGGGGGGATCGGCGGGAGCATGGTGAGGGGCTTGGTGGGGGGAGAAGCCATCTGTGCCCCACTGCTCCAGCTGCGCCCCAGCAGGCAGCCCAAGTCTCTGTGCTGACTTCTTGTTAAGGAAGAAGCATGTATAGCAAGTTCCTGTTTACGTGTGCATATACAGAAAAGTCTGGAAGGAAGGAGATACGATAAAGGAGTCATAATTATCTTAGCAAATTAGGATACAGTTTTTTATTTTCTGTTCACCGAATTTCCCTAAGTTTCTACTGTGTACTACTTTTGTAATAGTGGGAAGAAACCAGCTATTTTACAGAAAACATTTAAGTGCTTACTAGAACTGCTATGTAAAATTAACTGCTAATTGCTACTTCTCTTTTACAAGTGGAGGGATACTAAGTGGTCCAGCTATAGTATTCTGGGGGGCCTCCAGGAGGAAATCATCTGCAAAAGATGCAGGTTTTTGAAATATAAAATTACAGGTAATTGCATGCACATGGTACAAATTCAAACAGTGCAAAAGGGTATACAGTGAAAAGTAAGTATTCTTCCCAGCCTAGTCTCCCAAAACTCCAATGCCCCTGTCTAAAGCAGCCTCTGTGTATATAGCTTTCCAGAGATACTCAATGTATATATAAACCTCTGTCTAAATGACAGCACCCTATCTGTGCATACTCTTCAGCATCTGACATTGTCATCCAACTGTACATCGTGCATGAGTTCCCCTTAGTTCACACAGATCTACCTTATTCTCTGGCTTCGTAACATCTGTGATAGATTAGATTCTCCAAAGATGGCTACCTCACTGTATCTCACCCCACATGTTCATCTTACAATGTCAACACTCCCGCCATCAAGTGCTGTGGTCCACGTTCCCTCCCCTTTAGCCTGAGAAGACCTCTGTGACTGCCTCAAGCAGTAAAGGTGGAAGTGATGTTCTCTGATTTCCAAGGCTAGGTCTTAAAAACTAGACATGAGTTTTTGGTGGGGTTTTTTGTTTTTTTTACCTTGTTCTCTTTCTTTTCTTCCCCCCCTACCTTTTTCTCCTGGGACACTCATTCACTCTTGGAACCTAGCCGCCCTGCCACAAGGACCTCAGCTAACAACACCTGCTGAGAGTCCCAGCTTACAACCAGCACCAATCAGTAGACATGAGAGTAAGTCTTCAAGATGACTCCAGTTCCAGCCACTGTCTGATTATACCTGCATGAGAGACTTTGAGTGAGGCCTGCTTAGCTGAGCCCAGGCAACTCAGAACCTTGAGAAAGAATAAAATGACTGCTGTTTTAAGCCACTAGGTCTACCCCACAGTAGATTACTGGAGTGGTAACACATTGTAGGGAGGGCCATAGTTCATTTGATCAGTACCTGCAATGATGGACATTTGGGCTGCTTCCAGTCTATTTTTATTTTATTTTTTGAAGGTACTCAACAAAATTTATTGAATGAATAAATTAAGAACTAAGAATTGACACTTCCAAAACACTGCAGTCTTTAAAATTGTTTTAAATGGACCTCAGCTGTGTAGAACTGGATTATTCATAATCTTTGCCTTTGCCACTATCATCACTGATGTAAGAACAGTCCTCTTGTAGTCACTTGTATTTTACAATCTGCCTAGCAAGCTATAGTTAACAAAATCACATGTACTATTTCAAAATAACTTTTGAGAAACATGTATTATTTCTATTAACAGATGTAATAACAGACTTCAATGCACTAAGTAACTGAATAAAGCTACTCAGCTAGGAAATAACATATCCTACTCCGTTTCTAATGCCTGTGTTCCTTCTACTAATGTTACAATGCCTTTCATAGTCCATTCCCAGGTTTTAGAGATCCTGGTAGGTGGCTGATGTGTACTGAATATTGTGATCAATGCAATTTCCATCCATAGGTTGCCAGCAGAGATTATAAAACCAGAAAGTAAAAATGGCGACACGTGGAAGAACACAAATATGAATCGGGTCTAAAGGTATATAGGAGGAGAAAGTAGAAAGAGCTATTAAGAGCTAGAAGGATTGGAGAGAATGGGCAAATGGGAGATGTGGGCTCCTAACAGAGATAACTGGATCATGGGAGTGAAAGCTCTCATCTCACCAGCCTATTTTTTAAATGCAAGTACTTAAGTGGAAATAAAACTCCATCATGAATTAGTGCCCGACTCTGCCTTTTCAAGTTAAAGGAATACTCTTCTCATCTGAGGTCAACGGCTGCAGCAGCTGCTCTGGGCTTCTGATCTGATGCTGGACAGTGAACCCTGTATAAGGGAGGTGCTAAGAGGTAACAAGAGGCTTTGATCTAGTTCTGGCTCTGATGCTTACTTACTCTGTGTGACCCTGGACGAGTCTTTTCCCCTCTCTGGGCTTCAGTCCCCTCCCCGGTAATAGAGGGGAAAGCTGCACCTCCTAGCCTCTCTCTGGGCCTTTGTGAGCATCAGTGAGATAACAGAGCCCTTTGCAATCTGAAGGGCAGTGGTTCCAAATGGAATTATAAATGCAAAGTTCCCGCTCAATGTTTATGCAAGAGGAGTCAGGATCGCTAAACTGTCCACCGAGAATAACAATAACGAGAACCCAGGTTCCCACTGCCTGGAGGTACAAGGCTTCCCAATTCTTACCTGCAGGACTGTGGACACTCCAGGAATCAAAGAGAAGCACTACCTCATCTGAGAAGATGAAATGCATCTGAAAGAGAAGGGACTGCATCACAGGGGGCTTAGGGCAGTGGAAACTGTGTTCCCTAATGCTCTCCAGCAACCTCTTGTAAAGGCCCAGGAAAATGAGGTCACTGGACTTAAGTGCTGGAAGGGCCATTAGGGGCCATCAGGGCCAAATGAGGCCAGACAAGGCAGGGACTTGCCCAGGGTCCCACAGTGGGTCAGCAGTACAGCTATAGTTGAGCTGGCCCTGTTCCAGGTAGAAGTAAGGTGTTGGTGGGGAGTTGCCCATCCTCACTGGGCCAATTGGGTCACAGTGCTCTCAGGTCATGCTGAGATGACTCCCCTGTGCCCTCCAAAGCCAATGGGAGAAGCACTAGACTGAGGAATGGCTACCTCTTCTTACCCCCTGGGCCCCAGCTGTTCTGCTCCAGCAGTGTTTATCATGAAAGGGCCCAGGGACAGCTGTCTTCAGTCTGTACCGCCCACCTGTTGGCTTGAAATTCACTAAACATTTGCTGAGCCCAATTGTGTGCCCAACATTATGGACAAAGGTTAACGTCTCTGCCCTTGATGAACGCACAGTCTTATAGAAAGAATGAAGGTAGAAGCAATGCGCGCACAGCATCTGTCTGAAGGCTCTTCTCGAAAAGCAGCTGGTCCACCCTGTGTTCAGGGTGGCATCAAGGGCTTTTCATATATTATCTCATTTCACCAGTCTTCTGTGTGACAGGGCCAATTAGATCCAGCTTACAGGAAGGAAAACGGGGAACCAGGCTCTGAAAAGTTAAGTAATTTGCTGAAGGTCACAAAGCTAACAAGTTGGCAGAACTGGGATTCAAACTCGAGCCTAGTTAGATCCAAAGCCCTATCCATCTATGCTGCCTCTCAATGACCAAGAAAGGAGAACAAGATGGGAACTGAATGGTGATTCTAAATGCCCGTACCAGGCTTAATGACTATGTTTGGCAAGGTTAAAGCCAGAGAGATCAACCAGTTCACCCTCTCAAGGAACAGAAGTTTCCCTCTTGTCACAACGTAAGACCTCAGCCAGCAGAAGCAGCTCTAGAAACACTGTCAGTGCTCACCCAGCTGAGGAGATCCTGGCTGAGCTGGGGTCAGCTGGTGGAAGCCTTTGCCTTCAAAGACAATGGCCAAATATTAGAATCCTCAAACGCCAGAGCTAGAAGTGTCCTCAGAAAGTTGTTTTTTTTTAATTGAGATATAATTGACAAATAACATTAGTTTCAGGTGTACAACATGATTCGATATATGTATATATTGCAAAATGATCACCACAAGAAGTCTAGTTAACATCCATCAAGACAGTTACAATTTTTCTTTCTTGTGATGAAAACTTTGAAGATCTACTCTCAGCAACTTTCAAATACACAGTATTATTAACTAGTCACCATGGTGTTACATTACATCTCCAGGACTTAATTATTTTCTCAGAGAATTTTTAGTCCCCTGGTTTTCACTTTTTTTCCACGGGACACCAGCAAATAAAATCTTCCTTGTAACTCCACTATATAAAACGCAGGGCTCTGGGTGAAGAGGGGAGAGACATGGGAGCTCTGCTGAAATTCAGTGTGGAAAACATTGATCTAGTCCAATTCTAGTCCCTTTCTAACCCCTTCTCCTTTGCAGATGGGGAAAAGGAGTCCCAATAGGGGAATGGATTTGTCCGAGACCTCATAAGACGAAAATGGAAACCTAGGCAGTCTTTTAAAAATCCTGTTGAATAATTTTAAAATAAAAGTAGCTTTTTATCTCCCTAGTATGAAAGTGATACTGGCTCAATGTAGAAAGCTGAAACAATACCAAAAAGAAAGTAAAACTCATTTTGAGTCCCACTACCCAGGGACATGCCGTGTTAAGATTTCAAAGAGAATATCAGTTGAGGTGGCAAAATGTTCACAGAAGATTAATACGCAGAAACAAACGGGTACGAATAATCCTGTGAAATTCCATTTATACTGGAGGTGCGCTCATGCAATTTCAGAAGCCTCTGGCACCTTCTCTGCAGGTGGGGTGGAGGGAGGTGCTTCTACCCCTTCTCTGAGTTCATGTGATAAAGCAGTTGGCATGACTGGAATGTCCCCTGTGGCTAATTAATCAGAGAGGTTCCATAACTGGGTTCCTTCTGTCATCCTTGGGCCTGAGCCAGCTATCTCTGGGGCCCCAAACAGTTTTTGCAATAGACCTGAACACCCACCAAACAGTACAATTAATTCAATCAATAAGCATTGCTGTGCTGGGGATGCAGGTGCTGGAGATAGAGAGATAAATGAGACAAGTCCTTGGCCCCCAAGGAGCTAGCATCTGTTACGGGAGAGGGAGTGAACAGATATTACAACGGGGTGTATGTATTCAGCAAGGGGGAGAGGCACAGGGGAGCCAGCTGGGGTACTGGGGATGAAGACCCCTGGGGGACACCTAACCCATCCAGTGAGGCCGGTGGCTAGGACATCTTCTGAAGCAGGAGGCAGCTAGGGGAAGATGGACAGTCCAGTATTTCCAAGCTGAAAGTGTCCATACAGAGTGTCCACCCCACTGGGGAGTAAGGAGCCAGGGAGGGACAAAGACTCACCTCTCTTGCCTTTTCACAGCAGACAAAGATTCAAATCAGCACACCCTGACTTGGAGCTGCAGTTTTCAGTTAAATAGTCCCGTGGTCAGATATGCAAGGGGCGGGCCTCTCATCCTGTTTCACTGCTTAGGATAAATCCGGGCCTCCAGTAGCTGAGTTATCTGCTCCTTGTTCAGGGCCCCACCCTGCTAGGGAGGGGCTGTGGTGAAGAAGAGAGCAATCATGGGACTTGCTTTCTTCTTTATTTTCTCATTTGGGGTTACTTACACTTTTGCCCTCAGTTATAACCCGAAGAGTTTAGAGGAAGATTAAGGTCGCTGTCCTGCCGCTGACTGGGGATTTTTTTTTTTTTTTAATTATTTGGCCGCGCAGAGTGGCATGTGGGATCTAAGTTCCTCGGCCAGGGACGGAACCCACGTCCTCCGCATTGGAAGCGCAGAGTCTCAACCACTGGACCACCAGGGAAGTCCCTGGGTAACTTTTCACATAAGCTCTTCCCATCCGTTTCCCCTTTTAGAGGACCGGCAGGAGGTGGGTGTGTGCGTTTGACTAAATGACGTGCATTGGCTTCCTGAATCTTCAATTCTTCGACATTCTTCATGGGATGAAGAAAATTGCATATATGATTTATTCAAAGACCAAAGAGGTTTGCAAGCTGTCATTCTCTCCAGCCCAGGTGAACTCTACCAAGAAAACTAGTTTATCTGAAACGCTATTTCTAACCCAAGTGTAGGGAAGATGGAAAGTAGCTGGCTCTGGTTTTTTTTTTCCCCAAAAGAATCAGACCACGAACTTGCCAAGACAGGGAACCGGCCCGGGGATGTGTGCGCGCCCGGCCTCAGGCTGAAATGCTCCGGGCATTCCCTCTTCGTGGGAGCCTTCCCAGAATCTCTCCCAAGTCACTGCGCCCAGAGCTGGGGACCCTCAACTCCGTCTTCACCCACCGCGCCCCGACCCTCAGCTGCCCCACAGCTGCGCGTAATGACTGCTCGTCGAGCCGGACTGACTCCCAGCAGGAGGGACAAATAAAAAGGAAACCCCAAAGACGCGGCCGGCGCTGCCTCTCGCGTGCCCTCAGCCCTGTTCCCGCGGTTGACAAGGTTGCCAACACACCCCCTCACCGGCCCTCGGCCAGGGGCGGCGGGCACCTCGGGATGCCAGAGGTCGGCTGCTCCTGGGACCCCGCCCCAGCGCCCACCCCGCGTCCGCTCCTCTCGGCGGCGCCCGGACTCACCGCCATGGTGAGCAGGCTGGGCGGCCAGGCCCCGGAGCCGCCTCTGCTCGCTCGGGTCTCCGGGCTCCAAGTCCCGCCTGCAGCCGCCGGGATCGCAGCAGAGGCCGCGCAGTCACGTGGTCGGGGCGAGGCGCGCGCGGGCGCCTGGGAGTTGTGGTCCCCACGGCGCGCCCCACTCAGCGCGTCCTCGGGCGCACCCACGTGCCGGACCCCCTGCCGACCCCCGGGTCCCAAGCCAAGCGGGTCGCTGGGCCAGAGCCGCCAGCACAGCGGACTCCCTCCTGCCTTCCGTTTGGCCCCATTCTGTTTTGCACTTGACTTCGCAATTATCATAAAAAGATTTATTGCTTGTTATAATAAACCGTACGAAGCTTAACACATGTTGAGTTATATATTGAAGAGTCCATCCTATGGACTTAATAGAAACAAATTAGAAGTAAATTAAAGAAATTATGCCCTAGGCTTTTAATGTAGCCATTCTTCTTTTTTTTTCTTTTCCAATCTGATAAGTGAAAAGCAATACACAGTTGTAAATTTAATTTGTATTGCTTTGATTACTAGGATGGGAAACTTTTTTCTTATTGGTATTTCTACTTTTCTGTATTGTTTGTCCATTCCACCCATTCAGTTTTTTGGGGAAGTTTTATAGGGGATGAGGGACTTTTAACAGTATTTAATT
This sequence comes from Aethalodelphis obliquidens, assembly GCF_003676395.1. Taxonomy (NCBI): domain Eukaryota; kingdom Metazoa; phylum Chordata; class Mammalia; order Artiodactyla; family Delphinidae; genus Aethalodelphis; species Aethalodelphis obliquidens. The sequence continues at coordinate 20,550,711 of NW_020837951.1, forward strand.
TAAAATATATTTAGTATCCTAAATATATTTAGAAGAACTCTTTGCCAGTCCTTCTATGAGGAAAGTGGCTTCTTAGAGAAACCTTTCCAGAGACCTTGAACCTTACTAGCAAACCTTGAACCTGGAGTGTGACCTCAGTTCAAATCCTGAGCCAGCAAGAACTGGCTATGGGACCTCCAGCAAATGGCTTTATATTTTGAGCCTTGGTTTCCTGGTCAGTCAGTAAAATGGAAAGAATAGTAGAATCTATGTCATAGAGGTATTGTAAGGCTTAAATGAAGTCTTGTGTGTTAAATTATCAGCATAGAACCTGGCAGTGGGAGCTTGCTCAAAAAATGATAGCCATTGTCATCGTTAGCAGCAAATATTTCTGTTCTGTTGTAACTGAGTGGGACCCTATGGGGCCTTCCAGGGACAGACCCCTCCCAGCATGTCCTCTGTCTGCCTCTTCTTTGTAGAAAAGCTTTAGTCTCCTAAGCCTCCCCTGACTCAAGAATTAGTGATTGAAAGGGTGAACATGTAGTGACAAAAATAGCAGTTGGGCCAGGAGAAACAGGTAAGAATTTAAACAGTAAATCAGCCATGTGGCAGTCACAGAATCTTTTTAATTCCTCCCTGAAGTACCTAGATAACAGTATCTGATGCAAATTTCCTGAGTTGTTTTACCCCAACTAACAGAAGTTGACTACTAGATGATCGTGAGCATGGAACCCCCAGACCCACTGGAGCCTGAGGATTAATAATGTTGACCCCTGTGACACCAACCTGTTACCTCACCATCAACCAATCAGAGAATTGTGCACCAGCTGATCACACACCCTGCGATGCCCCTCCCTCACCTTGCCTTTAAAAATGCTTCCCTGAAGCCCATCGGGGATTTTGGGTCTTTTGAGCGTGAGTTGCCCTGTTCTTCTTGCTCGGCCCTGCAATAAACTTGTGTCTGCTCCAAACGCCGACGTTTTGGTTTCTTTGGCCTCAGTGTGCGTCAGGCACACGAACTTGGGTTCAACAACACTAAGAGAGGAAGCCACTTCAAAGGTCAAGCCACTTGCTCAAGGTCACACAGCTTCTAAGGGCCTCAATCTGAAAGACAGTGAGGGTTGAGGGAAATCAGGGATTGGAGCAGCCTCGGGGAAAGAGTACAGGGCCAGCACTGTGAGGAGGTCTGGGAGGGAGGGCCGCTGCTGTCAGGGATGTGCTAGGTGCCATGGAGAAAGCAATGGGGAGAAGAGGTATTCTTGAAGCATCTGGACTTGAAGGGCTTGGTGATTTGGGTGTAATTTCTCACCTCTCTGGGTCTTACCTGGGCAACAGAAATAAGAAGACTTGACCTTCACACTGGCAGGCACCCATGCACTCCCCCACTCCCCCAAACCCCATCAAAGGATTTTCAACACAGCTTTATTCATTTACTATTTTTGTTAGCTTTGTTACAATCTGATGACCTTCACACTTTGTTCTCACTTCCTCGGGTGTGTTACGATTCTAACGGTCCTGAAGTTCTGAAGTGCCCCTTTTCTTTCTGAGCCACCAGAGACTCCCCTCCTCTGCCTCCCAGGCAGGGAACAGAATCCCAGCTCATAAGATAATACCACAGATGGCCAAGCCTTGGTCCATGGCAAGAGATTCTTTCCATATTCCGTACTTGACAACCTGTAGACTCCCCTCCTCCCGAGGAGCAACAGAGTCTGCCCTTGTCTTTCCAGTGCACACCCAGAGCCCTGGGACAGAACAGAATCCTCAGCCAGAAAAGATGGTGCTGCCTCGGGTGCCACAGAGATCAGCCAGGGGCCCTTTAAATTGGGTGCTCAGCTCATGCGTGTCAGTTGGTGGAGGGGAAATCCAACTAGTCATTTCTCCTTTTGAGGCTCAGTAGAGGAACTTGAGTTCTCATGAAAAGCCTACATGCACAAAATATTACTTCTGCAGAATATCTGACCTTGATGCACAGATAAGGCTGTGTGACCCCATGGGCACCGCTCTCCCTCTCTGGGCCTCTCTGGAATGGATGACCTCTAACTGCCCCTTCACATGCTGATGATCTGCAGTTATAAGTGAGCTTGAGTTTGGGGTTGAACACTCTATGGCTAGGATTTTAGCATGTTTTCCATGTAGCTCCATCCAGCTAACCTCCCCTGTTCTTCCACAAACCTCTAGTATTTTATTTTACTTTGTTTTATTTTATTTTATTTATTTTTTTTGCATGGTGGCTGTGCCGTGTGGCATCCCTAGCTCCCCGACCAGGGATCGAACCCGCATCCCCTACATTGGAAGCATGGAGCCCTAACCACTGGACCACCAGGGAAGTTCCAAACCTACTATTTTATATTTATGCTCTGAGTAGCATAATGTATAATACATACATAATACATAACACAGCATCATGCATCTGGTGTGTGCGGCACAGGGAGAGTATGCACATCAGAGGTTGATCAGAGTGTAGAGACAGAGTCTGTGTGTGTGTGTGTGTGTGTGTGTGTGTGTGTGTGTGGCATGGACTTTGTGAGGTTGGGAAAAGCAGGAGCCAGGCCACTGACAACCTGAAGGCCATGTGTAAAGTGAGGAACTTATTCTGGGACAGAGAATCACCAAAATGTTTGTTTTTTTAGAAGATGTTGGGGGTAGGAGTTTATTAATTAATTAATTAATTTTTGGCTGTGTTGGGTCTTCGTTTCTGTGCGAGGGCTTTCTCTAGTTGCGGCGAGTGGGGGCCACTCTTCATTGTGGTGTGTGGGCCTCTCACTGTCGCGGCCTCTCTTGTTGCGGAGCACAGGCTCCTGGCGCGCAGGCTCAGTAGTTGTGGCTCACGGGCCTAGTTGTTCTTCGGCATGTGAGATCCTCCCAGACCAGGGCTCGAATCCGTGTCCCCTGCATTAGCAGGCAGACTCTCAACCACTGCGCCACCAGGGAAGCCCACCAAAGTGTTTTTAATGTATGTTTTTCTCCCTGCAGTTTCCCTTTTCTTTCCCAAATGTCACTCTTAGTGAAGTCTACCCTGACCACCTGATTTAAAACTACAATCCTTCTTGTATCCTTCACCCTGCTTACTCTCCTTTGTTTTTTTCCCATGGTATGCATCACCGTGTAGCATCCTGTTTAATTTTGTTATTTATTCTTCCTTTCTCTGCACTCATATGCAAGTTCAAGGAAAACAGAGATTTCTGTGTTTTTATTCAAGAAGGCACTCCCAGTCCCGTAAATAGTTCATGTCACAACACAGACTGTCCATTAACAATCATTGAATGAGTGAATGAACCCCAGCAGGCACACGTTCTGTGCTTCATTGCTTCAGAGGAAGGAAGTGGCAGAAACAGAGGCAGCCTCCATGAGAGTGTGGCAGGTTTGGAGCGGTTTGTGGGAGAAGTTAGAAAGTAATTTGTGGAGCAGCATGAGGTAAAGCGGGGTTCCCTTCCCCAACCCACAGAATACCTCAGCCTAGAAGAGGGAGCCTGAAGCGAGGGGCCTCTGGATCACCAGGGGAAGGCCCTGGAGGGAATGGCGACAGACAGGACAGAGGGCCATGCCCCAGCTTGGGGAAGGAGCAACTGAGAGGTCAAGAGACCTTGCAGTCGGAACAATGACAGCAAACCCAAGTGTGGCCCTGCCTCCTAAAATCATGGACCAGGGGTAGAGAGACCACCGATCATACAAATAAACATACAACCTGTTTAGAGGGGGTTAAAAAAAGATGAGCGCTTCTTTAGGAAGCCCTGGTCTTGAGTTGTGAAGTCTTAGGAAAACTTAAACAGAGGACAGGCAGGTGGGAGACAGATCCCTGGAGGGCACCCTACCTTTCAGCCCTCTCCTTTGCTCATGTCTGGGCTGTGACTCCCTTTCACTGATCACCTCAGGCATTTAGATCAGCCTGAATCCTCCTGGGTAAACATGGAGCAAGTCCCCCTGCAATCACTTTCTCTCTGTTTGCAAAGGCTCTCGCTGTTAACCTGGATTCTTGCAGCAATCCAGGGGCCAAAAGGCCAGACGTGGCCACCCAGAGAGGGGATAGGACTTCCCAGGGTCTACAGTGAGTCAGTGGCAGACAAAAGCCCCCCCAACTTGCACCTGGCCCAGCACTGTGTCCCACTGTGGAAGGCTGTGAGCAGCTGTTACAACCTCAGACTAGTATGTGCAGGATGCGGGATGAGACCTCCCCGCAACTACAGTGGGAAAAGGGGCCCCGGGGAGGTGCACACATTTTACCCAAATGTACCTGAGATGCTTCCCGAGATAACCCCAAACAGGGCCTCGAGATCCCATGCTTTACTTGCACGGTGTCTTTTTGTTTGTTGGTTTTGTTTTTTGAGGGTACTAAATCGTTTATTGATTACACATGATAATGGATGCTACACAAGCTTCATTCCCATCTGTAACTTTATCTGGTACCATAATTCAATTTAGATAGTTTGCATGGGACGTGCCAACATTCATATGAATAAGAAAAAAATTCCATGACTTTGCTTGGGTGACCCTTTTAATGGTGAACTCCGGGTTACAGCACAGTAACTCTCAGTTCAGCTACACCAAGGTTTCTGAAGACAACGGCTTCTCCATCCAAGCAGGTTGTAATAGAACCTGGCATCACCCTGAAGGAATTCTTAGTTCACACTGTTGGGGTAGTTTACCAAAATGGCCTCAGAGTAGACTAACTTCACGCAGCACGTTAAAAAAAAAAGACACATTTATTCAGTGTCATGATCAGACTATTACACAGAGCAATCAACAGCATGAGTGCAAAAAAAAAAAAAAAATCTACATTAAAACCCTTCGTTGGAATGCTTGGCTCTTTCCACAGAACAGAAACTAAAATAACCTGTTATACAGTTAGTCACAAATACAGTCTTTGAGGGTTTTTTTTTGTCCGTACACATGTGTATGGTCTCAAACATGTCTTCTTTGTAGCAGCGAGGCCCTGCCACCACTGTGCTTGGCTGAGTTCACAAATCTGTTCACAAACCTGTAGCTTCCCTGTCACTTGTCTGGCTCTCCTCTCCTGCTAAGCTTTGCAGTTAAAACCTTCTGCCATTGACATAGCTATTGCTGCTGCTGGAACCACCACAGCTACCTTGGTTTCGTGGTTTGACAAAGCATTGGCCTCCACCACCATAGGGGCCAGAGCTTCGGCCTCCAAAGTTTCCTCCTTTCATGGGTCCAAAATTTGAAGATTGATTGCTGTAATTGCCAGAATGATTGTAGCTTCCGCCACCTCCAAAATTGCTTCCATCATTACCGAATCCATTATAGCCGTCCCCACTGCCACCATAGCCACCACCACGGCGGCTGCCACCAAAGCCACCCTGACCTATGAACCCACTTCCGTGACCACCACCAAAGTTTCCAGAACCACTTCAACCTCTTTGGCTGGATGAAGCACTAGCCATCTCTTGCTTAGATAGGGCTTTCCTTTCTCCACAGTTGTGACCATTCACTGTGTGGTATTTCTTTTTTTTTTTTTTTTTTTGGCTGCATTGGGTCTTCGTTGCTGTGTGCAGGTTTTCTCTAGTTGCAACGAGCGGGGGCTACTCTTCGTTGTGGTGCACAGGCTTCTCATTGTGGTGGCTTCTCTTGTTGCAGAGCATGGGGTCTAGGTGCACGGGCTTCAGTAGTTGTGGCACACGGGCTCAGTAGTTGTGGCTCACAGGCTCTAGAGTGCAGACTCAGTAGTTGTAGCGCACAGGCTTAGTTGCTCCGCGGCGTGTGGGATCTTCCCGGACCAGGGCTCGAACCCGTGTCCCCTGCATTGGCAGGCGGATTCTTAACCACTGCGCCAGCAGGGAAGTCCCAGTGTGTTCATTCTTGAAGCCGCGGTTGAGGAGGTAACACCTCTAAGAATTCTTAGGCACAGGCTCTCTGCCCAACTTCACAGGGACCCTGGACTTGTCTTGATGGGCTCCTTTGACACCTCTATGAGGTTGTCCACTCCAACTGCCAAGGGCTCCCAGGCCCTGCACACCTGCCTCCTGCAGGAAGACTGAGGGGCCCTGAAGACTTTCCATCAAGTTGAAGTTAGCCCATGATGTCATGTCCCAACAGTGACTCAGAGGCAAATCTAAAAATGAGATAATACGCAGTTGGTACTTTATTTGTTTGCTCAGACATCTTGTACTGTTTGGTTTGGTATTGCAAAACAAAGAACCACATGGAAGTTTACAGTTCAGGGAGATTTTTTGCTGTGAGTACACAGACATCCAGGCAGCTTTCCCAAACATGCCTGAATGTCCCCTTCTGAGAAATCACAAGTGACTGGCAGGGAGAGGGCAGCAGAGCATTGTGGATGAGGGGCCACCTGTACGTGGATCAGGACGTGGATGTGCGTATGGTGAGTGTGTATATGTCAGAGTACGCATGATTGAGCACGTGTGTAACTGTGCACGTGCATTGGGTAGATTTATGATTCTGTACTTGTGAGTCAGTGTGAGTGGCAAGTCTCTGTGTGAGCTAATGTGTGAGTTGAGAATGTGGGGAAATGTTGGACTGATGTCTGTGTGTGTGTGTGTGTGTGTGTGTGTGTAAACATGTAGGCACTTCAAATGATGGGGGAAAGGAGGAAGGGCTGGATGCTCACTGTTGGCCATGAGAAAGCCCATAGGAAGTAAACCTGGGACACGAATGCTGCAGGGTTGACGGGAAACCACCTCTCTGGTCCCTGACTTGGAAAGCCCCAGGGCTGGCGCTGCTTCCAGTTGGAGCCAGGGTTGATTACAATGTACCTCTCTAGATCCAAGGCCAGTCTGTCCAGGTTCCTACTCTCAGACCCGCATTTGAAAGCCTCCTCTTATTTTTTTGTGCCCTGAGACCCCTCCTCGATAGACTGTCTCCATCTGCAGGCCCCTGCCTCGTTTGCAGAGGGGGAGATGGGGTTGTCACCTTCCAGAAAGCAGCCTTGAGTTGCTTCTGTATAAGTGGGTTGAGCACAAGAACCAGGCAAAGAGGTCACCTGGCCTGTCTCTCCAGTCACAGAGAGATACCTGGTTCTAGAAAACTATAATCAGAGCTCCAGGGAATTTGAAGGAGCAAGGATACGTCTTTTTCTTTCAGAGGGGTAAACAGTAAGGGATGTCCCCCCTGAACTGAGACTCAGGAGGCCTGACTCCAGACTGTGCTATTGCCCTAGTAACTCAGGAAAGTCATTTCCCTCCTCTGGGTGTCTGTAGGAATAAAGATAATCTACAACACAGAATCTCTAAATTTTCTTCTTTACCAAGTGGTTAGCACATGGTATTTTAATGATCTGTAAACTTATCTGTCTCCCCCACTAGAACCTAACAGCCTGTTCCTGTCCCCCTGACCCCCATTCATACGTTGAAGCCTTAGCCCCCAACGTGATGGTATTTGGAGATGGGGCCCTTAGGAGATAATTACGTTTAGATGAAGTCATGGGGTAAGGCCCCTATGATGGGATTAGTGTAATTATAAGAAGAGAAAGAGAGACCGGAGCTCTCTTGCACGCGCTCTCTCTGACTCTCTCTCTCTGTCTGTCTCTCTCTCTCCGCCATGTGAGAACACAGCTAGAAGGCAGGTGTCTGCAAACCAGGAAGAGGATTCTCACCAAGAACCAAATCTGCTGGCTTGATCTTGGACTTCCCAGTCTCCAGAACTGCGAGAAATAAAAGTCTGTTGTTAAGTTACCCAGTCTATGGTATTCTGTTATAGCAGCCCAAGCTGACTAATGCAAACGTGGAGTTTTCTTCAGTATTTCCAGGGCTTGCCTGAGTTTCTGGCATATATTTAAGGATGGCAATAGCAATAATGGAATCTAGAGTTATTGTACATTTCCTGTACCTGGTTCTATGCTGACCACTTCACACAGGTTATCTTTTCTAATCAGCACAATAACTGATGATGTGGATGCCATGATGATCCCCATCTTTTCAGAGAGGCCAAATAGCTTGCTCAGGACACCCAGCTGGTAAAGGGAAGACCCCAAGCAGTCTGATTCCAGAGGCCCCCTTCTTAGGCATAAACAAAATCACCTTCCTTAGGAGGCATATCACAGTGCTCAATAAATGAGGATTAAATATTGTTTGAGTTGGGCTTCCCTGGTGGCGCAGTGGTTGAGAGTCCGCCAGCCGATGCAGGGGACGCGGGTTCGTGCCCCGGTCCGGGAAGATCCCACATGCCGCGGAGCGACTGGGCCCATGAGCCATGGCCGTTGAGCCTGCACGTCCAGAGCCTGTGCTCCACAATGGGAGAGGCCACAACAGGGAGAGGCCTGTGTACCGCAAAAGAAAAAAAGAATATTGTTTGAGTGAAAGAAGCTGTTCCTTGCAGTTGAATGCCCTCCCCTTCCCAGTCTGCCAAATCCCTTTTCAGGGCTCAGTTTCCCTGACTCATAATAAGGACACAGTACTGTCTTGTGGATACCTTTTTTTAAACAATTTTTGGTGCTTTTTCCTTATTCTTACCTTAGTGATCTCTGACTTAGTTCCTATATGCCTTTGTGGGCTCCTCCAGGATGGACCTGTGTCTTACCTACTTCTCTATTCCCAATCCACTACCTAGATGTTTCTAGGCATATGGTAGGTGCTCAGTTGATACTGGGTTGACTGACTAGCAAAAAGCCAAGGATGATTTCTGAAAATTTCCCCAAAGTGACCACATAATTAACATATATAAAACCATTGACCTATGGAATCATACATGCAGAACAAAATGTGTAAGTAGAGTTATGGGGAAAACACATTTTTCCTAAAGCAACTCTCAGTCTTTCCTCAATTTTGACTTTCAGAAATAATGCATAATTTAATAAGGTATTATTAATTTACTCAGTGAGGTATAATGTACACTTTGATGAGTTTTGACAAATATATACACCTGTAAAACTATCACCCCAAAGAAGATATAAACTTTTCCAACATCCTAAAAAGTTACTTTGTGTCCCTTTCTAGATAATGCTTCTCACCCCTTGCCCTCTACAAAAATTGTTCTGATTTTTATCACTATAGTTTAGTTTGTCTGTCCTAGAACATCATCTAAATGAATCATACAGTGTATACTCTTCTGTATGTGGCTCTTTTCGTAAACCTAATGTCTCTGAGTTCATCCATGATGTTGTCTGTAGTTCATTCTTTACATTGCTGAATAGTATTCACTGTGTGGATATATTATTTCCTGTCAATATAAATTTGGGCTGTACATGAACTATCATGTACAAGTGATTTTGTAGGCTTATGATTTCATTTTTCTTGGGTAAATACCCAGAAGTGGAATTGCTGTGTCAGGCTATTTTCTTAGGTACCCAGAGTCCTTTGTAATTGTTAGAAACAAATTATTTTTCAGAAATGTGACCACTTAACATGGCACATCATCATCATAAGAGCTGGAGATTTCCTGGAGCACGAATGCTTCGTGTTCCTTTAATTGGCACACGAGGCAGTATATTCAGGGCTCCGAGTAGGCACAGAAAAAAGAGAACAGAGAAAGAGTATGACCTGTTCACGGAACTGTATGACGTTTCTCAGAGCACTTATGGTTTGAGCAGAGCAATGGAAGATGCTAAAATCACTTGGCCGTTGCAGACCTTTGGAGTAAAGACTTCGACAGGATTAAGAGGGACTCAGACCACATGTTGGGTATTGGCTAAGCCATGTCCTACCTGTGTGACCTTATACAAAGTTGCACAACTACCTCTGCATCTCAGTTTCTAGCTTGTAAAATGAGAGGAAACCTTGTGAAACAAAGACAGACATTCTCTGCCCCCTGCACAGGAATGCTGTAAGGATGAGCTAAGATAAAATCTACCTGTCTCACCTTGATAAACTGTAAAGTGCTGTGCAACGTGAGATGGCACCATGTGGGGAGAAGCAGGAACACACACAGAGCTTGCTTTGTGCTCCGATGACTGGCACTTATTGCCAGGAGGACTCAGCTGCCCTTCTTTCAGGAGACTGCGGGCAAGGTCAGACACACGGTGACAGTAACTCTTTGTGAGTTGCCAGCTGGACCCGGGTACCTCTCTCCATTGTGTTCATCTCTGCAATGGGGGACTGTCAGGCTCTTTATTCCTTTACACCTGCAGGAAAATCGTTCCCCAAATCGCAGCCACCTCCCCACCCTCCACACAGTATGTCTTCAACAATTTTGTCCCTCGCTGATCTTTATCACCCAACTTATTCTCGGTCCACCACTGCAGATGACCTAAGGTGACTATTTTATGGAAAGTCTGTCTGGGGTAGTTCTAGCCAAAGACCTCAGGAAGGGATCTTAACTGGAGATAAAAAGGTGAACGCAGGCAACGTCACATACCAGCTGTATTTATTGAGAACTTACCACTGAGTGCTAAGTGCTCATAACATTTTATGAGTTGGGCACTATTATTACCCTTAGTTTACAGATAAGGAGCATGAGGTAGGACTAGGAGTCTTAGAAACTGAGGATTCCATTGTTGTCACTACCAAGGCTGCTGCCAGGTCACATGATCTTGAGCCTCAGTCTCCCTACCAGTAAGATGACAGTGAGGACTACCTCCCTTTAATTTTAGACATCTTTTCCAGCATCAACATCCTGTGCGTCCGTGTCTGACTTTGGATGAGTCAAATAGCCCCTCTGAAACTGTTTTCTCATCTGTAGAATGGGCAGAACCATCATCACCTGGCTAGGTGCTGCTGTGACAGCGTCCTGTGAAGAGGGAACTGTGCTGAGATACTGCGTGTGTGTCTCCTCAGGGCCCCTGAGCCCCTAGGAAATGGTGGGAACCCGTGATGAGCCGGAAACCAGGCACTTCCTTACAGGTTCCCCGTTCACTTGGTCAGGAGTGGATAGAAGAAACAACAGAGATTATGGGACATTTTGCCCTGACAGGATTTTGAGATCAGCTTGTTAAATACTTTCCATTTGATAGAAGAGAAAACTGATGCCAGCAAGGGTAGTGCTTTCTCCAAGGACACTTAGAGAGCAAAGGAAGAGCTGGAATTTGCAGTCCTGGCTGGCTGATGCTGGGTCAGTTCTTCCTGGAGCATCAAGATGCTCACCTGAAGAAGAGAATGCTGCATCACTCCCTGGGCCCCACTCTCTGCCTGGGTTTGCTTCCTGTCTAGCCACATTTCAAGTAATTAATAGTCACGTGTGGCTAGTGGCTGTCGTACTAGATAACTGCAGCTTGAGAGAGACGTGATGCTGTTTTACTGGGGATTGGCCACTGGGTGGCGCTGTTATCCATTTTGATCCGCACTTGAGAAAAGACTCAGACACAGGAGTAAGGCCAAAGCAAGGTATTTATTACCCTGTCCTTGCCTTCCCCTGCCCCTCCCCCTCCTTCAGAAGGCCCACTTACAAAGAACTGCTGCCTAGCCTAGGCACAGACTTCCCAGAGAGCAGTAGGTGAGTTCTCACACGCGGCTGGGGCATCGGGGCAGTTCAGCAGAGCCAGGTGATGGGTAGGGATGCCAGTTGGAGCCAAATGCCCTCGAGTCCTGTCAGGCTTCCAGGTTACACAAGGAGAGGTGCTGTCTTACAGGAAACTTGTGCAGAATTTTACAAAGGAGTTTGGATAGCCAATTCGATGTTATCAAAGCTTTATTAGGAAAAGGCAGAATATACACCTGTGACCCATTTCTTAAGAAAAATCATCTGGAAAGAAGCTAAATAATCTGATAGGAAATTCTAGCTAACCACGAGGTCTTTGGAATTTTAGCCTCTAGGCTCTTTCTTGTGCCAACTTCGCAAACAAGCTTTAATATTTTCTTTGCTCTCTGGTGAGGAGTACAGAAACTCATTACAAATGTACTTTGCATCTAAGAAGACTAAGCCTACAAATAGAGTTTGCCTAGTTTCACCCTAAGACAGAGTAGTCCATGGGAATTACATTATTCTCAGGCTGAGACAGTCCAGTGAATGGGTCATGAATCTGGGTATCCCTACCCATTTTAGAGGCAGCATGAAAAGTGTGAATTGAAGGGCTGAAACACACACAGCCTCGGTACTGCGTCTGCACTCTGATCTATTGGGAACACTGTCCTTCTAAGTTTCTTACCTTTCACTGATCTAGCATGAGATCTGAAACACCAAAAAGACACCACAGTAGGGGCAATACTCTGGATCCCAATTTTTGGAAGGCTGAGGGGGGATCACTTCCATTCCTCTCCCACTTACAGGTCACGTAGAACACCTGCCACCATCTGTGAAAGAAAGCTCAGTGTGAGTTCCTACCATTTGCACTGTGACCCTTCTCTGAGCTTCTTGTGTTTGCTGGGAGCCCCTGATCAAGTTGAGTTCACTGTTAGGAGGCAGTCTATTTCCTCAAGCATGACTCTCTAGGTGTGGCCCTGCAGGTGGACCCAGGGCAGGAGTGGAACAGAGGAAGGGAGAAGTGCTGGCCAGGGATCTAGGAAGCAGGCTTATCAACGACCCAGGAGCACTGGAGGCAGAAATGAGCTGTAGCCCAGCCCTGATTTACCATGAGAAGGCTTCCACCTGCCCCCAGGTGCTTCTCCATTGCACACCAGTGCAATGAGCCAAGGCCAGCTGAGGACGTTTGAGGAACAAGGAGGGTGAGGGAAGAGATATTTGAAGGTATGACCTCTGGCAGGACAGTCAACTTCAGTAGGTCTGAAGTGAACATTCCCTGGAGATGGAGCAGGATTGAGAAGCAGAGCAGGATATTGACACTATCTAGACTGGCTTGGCCAGCATGAAAAAAGAATCATAATCCTGGATTCTGAGATACTTTAGGACTCAAACATTCCTTTTCTGGATTTTTAAAACCCAGATCCATGGACTTCTGGGTGTCAAAAAGCCACGGGAATTATATGCAAAACAGTGTGTGTGTGTGTGTGTGTGTGTGTGTGTGTGTGTGTATGCAAGCACACAGGGCATTTCTATGGAGAGAGAAGCCATAGTCCATCAGACTCACAAAAAAGAAAATGGTAAAAATTCCTTCACTAAAGTTCTCTGTGCAAAAGGGATAAATGAACTCAGGGGGTTGTGAAAAGAATAACTTTGGAAGAATAAAGTTCTTGTTAGAACTTATTGGAAGAATAGGCTTCATGGCAAGACAACGCATATTTAAGATCTGACAACTGTTTAGTAAAGGAACATGCTTTTAAAAAAACAACCAATACCATATTCAGGTATGATTGACATACAAAAGGCTGACCATATTTAATGTATACAACTTGGTGAGTTTGGGGATAAGTATACAGCCATTAAACCAACACCACAATCTATGCCGTAAACACATCCATCACCTCCAAAAGTTTCCTCCTGTCCTCTTTGTTATTACTTTTTGTGATATGAATATAACTTAAGATCTACCCTCTTAGCAAAATATTAAGTGTACAATACAGTATTGTTAACTATGGACACTAAGATGTACAGCAGATCTCTAGGACACATTCATGGTGTATAACTGAAACTTTGTATCCTCTAACCAACACCTTCCTGTTTCCCTCTCCCCATAGCCCCTGGCAACCGCCATTCTACTCCATTTCTGTATATTTGATTATTTTAGATTCCTCGTATCATGTAGTATTTGTCCTTCTGTGCCTGATTTATATTACTTAACATAATGTCCTCCAGGTTCATCCATGATATTGCAAACGGCAGGATTTCCTTCTCTTTTAAGGCTGAATAATATTCCGTTGTATGTAGATACCACATTTTCTTTATTGATTCACCAACTAATGGACACTGAAGTTCTTTTTATATCTTGGCTATAATAATTGTGAATAATGCTGCAATGAACATGAGAATGCAGATATCTCTTCAAGATCATGATTTCAGTTCCTTTGGATATATACCCAGGAGTAGGATTGCTGGATCATATGGTAGTTCTAACTTTAATTTTTTGAGGAACTTCCATACTCCTTTCCATAATGGCTGCACCAATTTACATTCTCATCAACAGTGTACAAGGGTTCCCTTTTCTCCAGACCTTCACCAACACCCCCCCTTTTTTTTAAAACAATAACCATCCTAACAGGTGTGAGATGATAGCTCAGTGTGGTTTTGATTTGCATTTCCCTGATGATTAGTGATGTTGAGCACCTTTTCATATACCTGTTGGCCATTTGTATGACTTCTTTGTAGAAACGTCTCCTCAGATCCTTTGCCCATTTAAAAAATCAGGTTATTTGGATTTTTGCTATTGAGTTGTAGGAGTTCCTTATATATTTTGGATATTAATCCTTTATAAGGTATAGGGTTTGCAGATATTTTCTCCTATTCCATAGGCTGCCTTTTCATTTTGGTGATTGTTTCCTTGTCGTGCAGGAACGTGCTTTTTACATACATCATCTCACCGACTTTCCCAAAGCTGACAGTCCAGAGATACTAAACAGCTTGTCCGGGTCTCACAGTTTTTACCGACCAGTCTCCGGGTCTCCCGACGCCTGCTCAGTGCTCTTTCAACTCCAACTCCGAGACCCAGGCTCCCCGACCTACCTGGTGCTGTGGCTGGCCCTCTCTGTCCAGACTCTGGAGCTGAATCAGCTCTTCTTTCCACGGAGAGATACCAAGAAGTGACTTGCCTGGGCCAGTCTTGCTGCTGACAAATCTGGAACCCTTGAGTTCAGAAACACACTGGGCCAGATCCTGAAAGTGCCCAGCATGGCAGCTTTCTTTTTGATCAATTCTCTCCCATGTACATGGAGAGGGGTTGCAAGTGGCCCTGGTACGGGGATGTCATTGCGTGTGAGCTCCTGGAGGGGGATGGGCACTGTGGGGAGGGAAAGGTGGAAAGGGATCCTGTGTCCTGGGGCTGGGCCTGCTACAGCGCACACAGCTCCTGGTGCCACCTGGAAAACAGGTTTCCTAACTCCCAGGCCACCTAATTTTCCCTCCCACTAAACCACCCCTCTGGTGCATCTACCCCAAACCAGTTGAGCAAGCCCAGTGATTGGAAGGATAACCACGGTGCTCATCTTCTGTCCAACCGCGCTACCTTGGGTGGATTTATTATTGAGGAACCTCTGAGGTTCAAGAATATCACCTATGAAAATAAAAAGACAAAGTAAGATCATAGTTTAAGCTGAACCTACTTTCAGTTTTATGCGTAAAAATGTCTTTCATTTCTACAACACTACTTTAGAGTTCACATGATAGGTTCATATATTTGAAAAGCATCTATGGGATTGTCGCGCGGCCCCCATCGCCGGCGGCATCCTCCGCCCGCCGAGGGCGCTCCCGCGAGGGCCCGGGAACCCGGCGAGCTGGCCGTGCGTTCCGAGTCGCCGCCGTCGCTGCCGGTCTCCGGGGCCGGCGCTTCCAGGCCGGGATAGACGGGCACCTCCCGCCCCTCGAGGCAACCGCCGCCGACCCGCGTGTGTGGGAGGAGCCGCCGCCGCCGCCGCGGCCGCTGGTGCAGACCGCGGAAAAGTCCGGGGCCCCGAGACATGGGAAACATACCGCCGCGCTGCGATAACAGGTTCCGGTCACTTCCGCCTGTCGGAACCCGTCCCCCACAGCCGCTCTAGTTCCGGCGCCCGGAACCTGGCGGGGACGGCGAGGAGTCCGGCCCGAGACGCGGCCGAGGCTGCGGCCACGACTGGCCGGCAGCCCCAGATGGAAAGCGGAGCCTAGCGGGCCCGGCCCGGCGGCGGGGACTTGCAGGCCCCCGAGACCCGGCGCAGGAGCCGACACCCAGCCCTGAGCCAATCCCGCCCCGGCCCCGGAGGGACTCCCGGGCGCCCTTCCCTGCGGCTCGCCGACTTCCCTCCGTGACGAAGTTTTCTCCTGTGCCTTCCCGAGGAGGATCGCTCTCTAGCTCTAGGACTCGCCTTCTGGCGGACTTGCTTGGTTTGCTTTGGGAGGTAACTTGCTTCGCTCCCACCCACATCTCCTTTCCTTGACCACTTCCAGTCGGACGTTCTAGGTGACTGAATGGAGTTTTGAGTTGGACTCTTGTGTGCCTTACAGAGTTGAGCCTGGTCCTGGAGCGCTGGGAGTGGGGTGGCGTCAGCTGTAAGATGCAAATTGGATAAAAGGAGGACCTCTCGCCAAAGACCCCAATGAATGGCACACAGTCTACTATCACCGATGGGTTGGTATGAAGCTCCCCCTGCGCTTAGCCTCCCTGGATGGGGCCCGACCTAGCCGGAGAGTCAGGGTTTGCCGATTGCCTTTGCCCAGTGAAGTTGACAGGCGTCAGAGAGAGGGTTGTTTTGGAGCTCTGCGATTAGCCTGGGGTTGCTGCCAGGTTATCCGGTTGATTGAATTTGGAAATGTAGGGGGGTGGTTTGTTTGTTTGGTTGGTTTTTGTTTTTCTGAAGAGAAACATTTCTCCAGATTCTCAGGGGAGGGGTAGGTAAAGCCATGACTGTGTTTTTCTGTCTGCAGTGTGCATTAAGATTCTGTACTGATCTTGGAATCGGAGGGTGAAGGTCAGTGCCCGGAGTCAGCTGGAGTATTGGTGCCTCGTCTGTTTTACTCCCGTCCTGTAGACTCTGTTGCATTTTAGGAATTTCTGTTTGTGAACTTCATTCTGAGACTGCCACATGATGATTTATGAATTTGACATCCTTTAAGTATTGACTTGCACAGTGTTTATTATCTAATAGTTTTCCAGAATGTTGGAGTTACCAGTAAATCACAGGCTCCTGGTGGGGACAATATCAAGGAGCTAAAAAAAGGCGAGGGAACATCATGGGGCTTGATTTTTTTTTTTTTTAGTAATTTTATTTATTTATTTTTGGCTGTGTTGGGTCTTTGTTGCTGCGCGCGGGCTTTCTCTACTTGCAGCGAGCGGGGGCTACTCTTCGTTGTGGTGTGCGGGCTTCTCACTGCGGTGGCTTCTCCTGTTGCGGAGCAGGGGCTCTAGGCTTGCGAGCTTCAGTAGTTGTAGCACGCGGGCTCAGTAGTTGTGGCTCACGGGCTCAGTAGTTGTGGCTCACGGGCTCTAGAGCGCAGGCTCAGTAGTTGTGATTCACGGGCTTAGTTGGTCCGCGGCATGTGGGATCTTCCTGGACCAGGGCTCGAACCTGTGTCCCCTGCATTGGCAGGCAGATTCTTAACCACTGCACCACCAGGGAAGTCCATGGGGCTTGATTTTAATTATTGCATTTTTAGTATTTCATCTTGCTGAAACATTTGCATTTAAGGGGTATAAAGCCTAAGTGAATTATGTAGTAGAAACTGGCAGGTGGATTTGTTGAGTTGGGTGACTCCTTTATAGTACTTACCTATGTTGCTTGGTGGTGGTTGGTAAATTGAGCTAGACTATGTGTGGTTTAAGTAGAGTTCCCTTATTCTTAAGAGTTATTCTTTGGACTATTAGGTGAAGTGATAAAAGCATATTCCTTTACTACATTTTACTTCTCCGTTTAATTATGACATTGTATCCAGGTCCCAGGTTTTACTCAGCCTTTTTTTTTTTGGTCAACCTTCAAACTATTACATCATTAAAAAAAAAAATCAAATAACTGAACTAAGGGACCAAAGAAAGCACTTTGATGAGAAGTGCAACAATTGTGCTCCTGCAGAAAGTGGTTGAATTTCCTAATAAGAGAGTTTCACCCAATTTTAAGACACAGTTGTTGATTTTAAAAGGGCCAAATTCCATTATCATACCATAGCTATTCCAGAAACAGAATTTCCTCTTCCTATTCATGCTCTCCAGTGTCATGTGAATGTTCACCTAAAAGATTCCATTAAATATTTAACCTTTTTTTTTTAAAGCACCTGTGGAGTGTACCTATGTGCCAAGCACAGAGCTGTGCTTAGTAGGCAGTGGTGAACAAGTCATTCATGGCTCCCTGTCTACATGAATTCACAGCCTGGCAGAGTGTGAAGCCCTAAGCCCTGGCAGGTTTTGACAGTTTACTGGGAAGCCACATCACCTTGCTGGCTGGTAAGGCTTTTCTGCCTCTTCCCAGCTGACACTTCCCAAGTCACACGGTGTCCTCGGTACCACATAAAGGACTGCTCAGTGAGCAACAGTGCCTGTATTCTCTCTCTGAGGCCCAAATATGTGTACCTTTTGCACCTTCACTCTGTATCCAGCAGAGGAGTACTTCCTAGGCTCATTCCTCTGGTAGTACCTTTTCCTGGGAGATGTCGGCTACTTCTCTCTCCTTGACCTACAGGCAGAGTGAAGAGGTCTGTTTCCTCACACTCAGAGTGATGCAATGGAGGATCATGAAAAGATGGTTTTAAGAAGGGTAATTAAAGTTGTTTCCTGTGCTGTGTGCCCTCTCTCTCTTGGCACAGCTAGGGTGGCCCATCCTTGTCAAATGACTGAAACCAGTGTGATGGAGGTCTCCATCTCCAAATTACATCAGCTTGAAAGTGTCATTTCTAGAAGCGACCTCCTTCTGGTCTTTCTTATAAAAGAGCCTCTTGTATGGGAACAAATGAGGAAGATCCACATTGACTGCCTCAGACAGGGACTTCCACATGGAAAGAGATACACCAGCAGCTTTACATCTTCCTCTCCTAAGGAGTACACTCACAGTCCTTTCCTTCTGGGATCTCTGCACCCTTTGCGGCTCCCATTAACCCTGAAGGTGGTATTCAGGATAATTAAGAGGTGAAAGGAAGGTGTGATAAGGTGGTTTATTCCTAATTCTGAAAATTAATTCTTTAAATCTAGTGCCTTATTGTTTGGTGAATAAGGAGGGGGGAGGGTAATCTAGTACCTTGTTCTTTACTTTAGAATGCTAAGTTCCTATTAATTAATTTTTATTTTTTTTAGCCACGCCGTGTGATGTGCAGGATCTTAGTTCCCCCGACTAGGGATGGAACCCATGTCCCCTGCAGTGGAAGCGCAGAGTCTTAACCACTGGACTGCCAGGGAAGTCCCTCATTAATTTTTTTTTTTTTTTTTTTTTGCGGTACGCGGGCCTCTAACTGCTGCGGCCTCTCCCATTGCGGAGCACAGGCTCCGGACGCGCAGGCTCAGCGGCCATGGCTCACGGGCCCAGCCCCTCCGCGGCACGTGGGATCCTCCCAGACCGGGGCACGAACCCGTGTCCCCTGCATCGGCAGGCGGACTCTCAATCACTGCGCCACCAGGGAAGTCCCTCATTAATTTTTTATATATACAGAAAGATATTTAGTATACGGAACTGGCTCGCGCGATTTTGGAGATTGACAGGTCCCAAGAACTGCAGGTGAGTCCGCAAGCTGGAGACCCAGGAGGGCCGATGGTGTAGTTCCAGTCTGAGCCTCAAGGTCTGAAATCCAGGAGAACTGATGTTTCAGTTACTGTCCAAAGGCTGGCACAAATTTTTATAGATATAGAAAGAAATTTTAAATATCCTCTTTATGATGGAATGATTTGATTGTGCGGCATAACCAGTTCTGTAGCTGCTATTTCATAGTCCCAGGCTGAGGGTTTGTTCAGAGGGAAACAGAGGAATATCTAAGTACATATACTACCTTGCATTCCTAAGCATTTTGAGTTGTTTCTTTATAAAGATTAGCAAACATGGCATAGTTATTTTATTTTGTATCTCTTTAATTGCTAGTGAAGATGTCATTTTTTGTCACCACCTGAAGTTTAAGAGCCTGTATTTTATCTGAACACTTATATTTGCATAAATTCTGTGTATATTTGGGTAGTAACCTGTTATCAGCTCTCACCTTCCCCCCATTATGTTCCTTTCCTTTTGATATTTTATGCATTTCCTGATATTTTATGTACATAGTACCATAGAATGTTGGTTCCTAGCGGTGTACTCAGCAAATATTTATGCAGACATGTTGAGTTTGAACTTGAATGGGCTTTGAGGCTTTCTAGTCCAGGAACCTAAACATACGTATGTAGAAGGTGAGGCTCAGAGCAGTTCAATGATTTATCTAAGGTCATAGCTGGTAAATAAAGAATACTGAGCTAGACCTTGATGTCCGGTAAGGTTCTAGACACCACACCAAATTGCCTCAAACCCTAGAGCAGGGTTTCTCAACCTCAGCACTAGTTTTTGGGCCTAATTGGCCAGATAATTCTGTCCTGTGCATTGTAGAATGTTTAGCAGCATCCCTGGCTTCTATCCTCTAGAAGCCAGTAATGAATGCCCCCACCCCTGAGTAGTGACATCTGAAAATATCTCTAGACATTGCCAAGTGTCCCCTGGGGGACAAAATTTTCCCCAGTTGCTCTAGCAAGAGGTAAACACTTCCTAGGCTTTGCGGGGGAGTGGTGAGTTTCCTCTGCAGAAGTTTAGAGTTGGAGCCTGGCACTCTTCTCAGACAGGTGGAGGATGTGGACAAACCCATATAGTTGCCCCATTCTACCTCTACAGAGCCAGGAGTATGGATACTGAGAACCCCTATCCCATCATATAGTTCTGAGTCAGCCCTTCTTCCACAAGGCTCACAGAAGGGCTGAACTGGCAGGCTGGGAATGGGCAGGGAGGAGGTGGGGTCTGCACACTTGTTGGAGCCCAGGCTTCTACTGAGATGGAGACAGCAGTTCAGACCCCTGAAGAATGACACAGGCAGAGTGCTGAGCAGGTCTTCCCAAGATAATGAGTGTGAAGCCCCGGGAAATCAGCACCAGAGACAGCTCCCAGGGCAGACAGTTTTCAGGCACTAGATTGACCCAGAGGAGTTCCTTCCAGCCCTGGTAGTTTGGATCTGAATACCCTTTCCCTGCTGATCCTCCTCCACCAACAGTGTTCAAAATATATGTTTAAGGTAACCTTCACCACTGCACTATGAGATTGCTACTATGATCCTAATGTTACAGAGACTGAAAGCAGACTCAGAGTTTCCCTTGCTCAGTGTTACACAGCTAGAAAATCTCAGGCTTCACAGTTGGACTGAGGATACTGGCTTCAAAGTCTGCTCTTTACCAGATGCCTCCTCCAAGCAAAGCTTAAGCATCACATCTTCCATGAAGAACTTCCAGAAACTCTGTTCCCAATGGAATTGACCACTCCCTCCTCTGCCCCCCACCCCCTGACACCATACCTTGTAAACACTTCACAGCCTCTATAATACTTTGTTGCACTTGTCTCTACATCTTCCCCTGCTATACTGTAGACTTCCTTAAGGCCAGGTTGAATATCCCCAGTTAAAAACATGGTGCTGCCTGACACACAGTAGACACTTAATAAATGTCGTTGAATAAATAGATTCAGAGGAGCTACATGAATCAGTTATGGGGACATTCTCCCATGATTAAATCCATTATAGGCGGTCAGCAAGAAGAGAGTTCTCTAATTCCTGATTCTGAACTCTTTTCTATAGTCTTAAAGAATGAAACCAAAGTGATGATTTTGGCAAATGTGGAAAACAAAGATTACTGACTCATTATTTTCCAAGTTGGTCACACTGCTGTTAGAACAACAAATGAAAAAGAAAAAATGAAAGTTACTAGACAGTGTTAACAGATTCAGGTTATTGAATTTTCAATGTTTTCAAGATTGGAGAAGAAAATCCTTAAGGAGGAAAGAAAGAAACAGCAGAATTTGTCCCTGAGCATCTTTATAAGGTAAAAAGTTGAAACTTTGGAAAGGGTCTGATCAGTCTTTGGGGTTGGACACTGCTCTCCAAGACCTGTCAAGCATCACTCCAGTCTAAGGAGAACAAGCTCTCTTGGTTGACTGAGGAATTGATCTCATTTATCACCAGATTCTTGGCTCAATGTAAGGTTGTGTTCAGATGTGCCACCCCCCAAAATCTGGGTCTTCCCCAGGGAAGCATCTATGTCTAAGCCACATGAAGGCAAGCTAAGGGCCCTGCTCAGACTCTGTAGTCTTTGGACGACCCTCCACCATTCCTAGTGGGAAGAGACTCCCTATCATTAGCGATCACTCCTAAGGCTAGAAGGCCCTTCGCTTTGGTGAGTCTTTACTTACTATCAGACCCAGAGATCTTCCTGCTACTTGGACTTGGCATTTCTGAGAGTCAAGCACTGGGGACAGGGAGGGATGGAAGAAACAGTTTAAACCCTGAGAGTGCCTGAGGGTATTGGACTTCCAGTTAAACACTTTTGAGTAATTACAACTTTTATCCAAAAGGCACACATAACTTTTATTTTTTATATATATATAAATTTATTTATTTTTGGCTGTGTTGGGTCTTCGTTGTTGCACGCGGGATTTCTCTAGTTGTGGCGAGCAAGGGCTACTCTTTGGTGCAGTGCACGGGCTTCTCGTTGCAGTGGCTTCTCTTGTTGCGGAGCACAGGCTCTAGGTGCGCGGGCTTAGTAGTTGTGGCTCGCAAGCTCTAGAGTGCAGGCTCAGTAGTTGTGGCTCACGGGCTTAGTTGCTCCACGGCACGTGGGATCTTCCTGGACCAGGGCTCTAACCCGTGTCCCCTGCATTGGCAGGCGGATTCTTAACCACTGTGCCACCAGGGAAGCCCAACTGTTGTATTTTTAAAAATTTTTATAAGACATTGAAAGGCAAGGCTTCATATAGTTGATGAAAATAAACACTAAGATTTAAAATAAATGGGCTATATAATTTGCAAAGGAAAAAACACACTAAAAACTAGTTAACACACACGGATAAAATCATTCCGGGTAACTTAAAGATATGTCATTCAAAACAAAAGGCTTTATGTTCTGCTTCTTACATCAGGAGTTAAAAAAAAAAAGTCTCACTGTCAACAGTAGGATTTATAATCCTATCATCACTGAGGGAAATCAGTGATGATAGGATTGTAAATTGGACACAGATCTAGGAGACAGCATGGTGCAGTGGCAGGGTCAGAGAGAGCTGCATTCCAGTCTTGGTTCTGCCACTTACTATCTCTATGATCCTGGAAGTTTCTTTGGGTCTGTGTCTTTCACATCATCTTGAAAATGGGGATAATACTATCCACTACATATACATATACTCTTTTTTTTTCATCTGTAGTTTTACTTTATTTATTTTTTTAACATCTTTATTGGAGTATAATTGCTTTACCATGGTGTGTTAGTTTCTGCTGTATAACAAAGTGAATCAGCTATACATAAACATATATCCCCGTATCTCCTCCCTCTTGCATCTCATATACATATACTCTTCAATGAGTAACTGATGTAAACTGTTTAACAGAGAACCTGACATGGATAATTAATGATGGTTGATCTCCCTACTCCCACGGAAGGGAAGAGGTGACAATTCTCAGTGGAAGCAGCATGGATATTTGCTATATTATTCTTCTGTTCTTGAATATGTTATACCGTTATTCTATTCTTGAAAAGAGAGATAGAGAAAGATCTTTAAAACTGGAGAAAAAAAAAAGTCTAGTAACTGTCTGTCCCCATACAAAGTTACTACAATATTATTGACCATAGTCCTTATGCTGTAGATTACATCCCCATGGCTAATTTATTTTTTAACTGGAGGTTTGTACCTCTCAATGCCCTTCACCTATTTCAGCTCCTCCCACCCCCTTTCCTCTGGCAACTACCCATGTTTTTTCTGTATCTATGAGAGACACCATTTCTGTGTTGTTGGATAGTTAGGTTGGTTCCAGTTTGTCAAGACCTTAAATGACACTACAATGAACACTACAAGGTCCAACTAGGAAAGCTCACCTAAACCTTGGTGTCAAAGGTTTTTATTGGAGATCAGTCATGTAAACATGAATGATCACCAGTGTGGCTGATCTAGAATTTCTATTTGGATCTTTTTTAAAAATGTAATTTCTGGGCTTCCCTGGTGGCGCAGGGGTTGAGAGTCCGCCGCCGATGCAGGGGACACGGGTTCGTGCCCCAGTCCGGGAAGATCCCACATGCCGTGGAGTGGCTGGGCCCATGAGCCATGGCCACTGAGCCTGCGCGTCGGAGCCTGTGCTCCGCAACGGGAGAGACCACAGCAGTGAGAGGCCCGCTTACCGCAAAAAAAAAAAAAAAAAAAAAAAAAAAAATGTAATTTCTATCTCTTTATTGATATTTTCTATTTTATGAGATAGTATTCTCATACTTTCCTTTAGTTAGTTATTCACGGTTTTCCTGAGTTCTTAATCATATAAAATAGCTGATTTAAAGTCTTTGTCTAATAAGTCCAATGTGTGGGCTTCCTTAGGGCTAGTTCTTCGACTGCTTTTTTTTTTTCTTTTCTTTTTTTAGTATTTATTTATTTATTTTTGGCTGCGCTGGGTCTTAGTTGCGGCATGAGGGATCTTCGTTGCGGCATGTGGGATCTTTCATTGTGGGGCGTGGGCTTCTCTCTAGTTCTGGTGCACAGGCTCCAGAGCGTGTGGGCTCAGTAGCTGTGGCGTGCGGGCTCCAGAGTGTGTGGGCAGCATGTGGGCTCTCTAGTTGTGGCTCGCATGCTCAGTGTTGTGGCATGCGGGCTTAGTTGCCCCGCGGCATGTGGGATCTTAGTTCCCCCGACCAGGGATCGAACCCGTGTCCCCTGCATTGGAAGGTGGATTCTTAACCACTGGACCACCAGGGAAGTCCATTGACTGCTTTTTTTTTCTGTATGGGTCATACTTTCCTGGTTCTTTGCATGTCTTTTGCTATTCTGTTGAAAACTGGGCATTTTAAACAATAAAATGTGACAAGTCTCAAAATCAGAACTTGATCTCCTTAGGGTTTGTTATTGATGCTGTTGTTGTTTGATTTGTGACTTTCTGGGACTACTGCTGAACATTCGTATTTTATATCATGTTGGCTATTGAAGTGTGTACTCAGTTAGCCTAGTAGTCTGCCAATGATTAGATAGAGATTTCCTTAAATTAACTGAACCAATAAGTCTCATAGTCTTTGCTGAGGGTCTGTTGTGTGTTTCTGGGCGCGTCTTCAATACTCCAGCAATTTATAATTTTCTCTTAGCCTTTGCTCTTTGTGCACAGTCTTAAGGTTAGCCAGAGGTGAGTGATTAGGCCTTCCTAGGTCTTTCCTGGGTGTGTGCACAGTCCTGCACACACACATAACCTTTTAGATCCCCAAGAATATGTGAGAGCCTTTCAACCCTCCTATGGGCATCTCATTCCTTAGGTTTTCCTTATGTTTTTGGCTGGCCTCTGTTTGCCCCAAGCAGTATCAGTGCTTCAGGCAGCTGTGGTGTTAACTGCCACTGACTGTTTTAGATCCTCTCTCTGGGGACGGGGGCTTCTCCCATGGAGTGAGTTCCAAGTTGGGTCAAATAAAGACAAGCCTGTGAATGAGGCCCTTTCGGAGAGCTGAAAAATAGTTCAGATAGTGACAGTTCTCTGGAGATGGGGCTCTGGGGAGCTCCTGAACCAGTTGTCCCTTCCTGTGGCTGGTAGGCTGCTGTTTTTTACAGCTACCTTGATTGTGAACCTGCTGATTTTCAAGCTACCATGGAACTGGGAAGAGAAGGATGGAAGAGGGCAATTTAAAATGCCACAAAGCTCACTGTTCTTACTGATATTGACTTTTAAAAATATATATATATCCCTTTGGCATGCCTTGTAATTTTTTTTGTTGAAAGCCAGACATGTTGTATTGAATCATATGAACTGAGGTAAATAGGCCTTTTGTGTGAAGATTTATGTTAACTGGGCTAGGAGTTGAGCTGTTCTTAATGTTTGCTGTAACTCTAGGTTCTAGAGCCTTCAAACACCTCTAGTGTCCTTGTTTTCATTCCCTTGGGACTCTGGGCTTCCATAAATTCTCCTCCTCAGAGAGAGTTTGTGTCTTGTAGCTCTTTCAGCTGTTATCCACTCTTGTTATACTGAATTCCTTTTAGAATGGTGGTAAACTGTGGGGGAGGGGGAGCATTCTATAATCCTTTGATTAAATCTCAGTCTTAGAATGAGCCTATTTCAGGAGGCTATGACCATTACATGTGTTTCTCCATTAGTATTGCTTTCTTTCCCCCACCTTATTTGTATAATAAAATTCCAAACGAATTTATAATGCTAAGAAATCACGTTTGATCTGAAATACCATGGAGAAAGTAAGACGCAAAATATTATACTTAACTTTTTAATTGTATGACAAATGCACTCCTTGCTGCAGAAATGTCAGATTATAAGGCATGTTCACATTACGAATACCGTCATAACAACAGAAGAAAGATTTATTAACTTTATTGAAATGAAAGAGAAATTTAGGTATTATTTAGCTTAGGAAATTATTGATACTATGGAAAAAGATGATATTGACATAATGCTAGTGGTCAGCTATATAAGGAACAGTGGTGACAGGTACACACAAGGTTCTAAAATCCATTATTTCCACCAAAAAAGTGATTATGTCACGTGACTCTGCGGGCACTGGCCCCAGCTTTTTCAACTGGAAGCCCCAGTATTTGTATATTTTGCCCCTATCATGGATATGTTTTCCCTTTCTCTGGATTTGTGTCGGGATCTCTCCTAAGAAATAACCCTGAATATGGAAAAATTAGTACAGCACGTGATGATTTCCAGCCTCTAAATGCCTCAACAAATGGATACTCCAAATGCCTCAATAAATGGATACTTTTGTAAAATAAGTCTCGCTAAAATGTTATACGAGAAAGTTGAGAGTAAAGAGATGGGGAGAGCGCGGAAAACGGGAGGGTCTGTGCTCATTTTTTCAGAAAATAGTCTCGAGAGATCTGCGTGGCCAAGCTCCTCCTGGCAGTCAGGGCCTGGGAAAAGCAACTTTTTATTCAGTATTTCCGCAGCCCCCAGGGGTCACGAGGCGAACCTGTGATAAATGTAACTGGGTTTCTCGTCCGGGAAAAGGCTCCACATCTCTCGGACTCAGGACGTGGATCCCGGACCCAGGACGTGGATCCCGCACCCACTAAGGAGCCTATTGGTCTCGGGGCGAGTCGGACGCCCTCTGCAGGCCGTTGATGAGTGGCGAACAAAGCCAAGCGCCTCCTCGCGGCCATGTCGGAGAATCACGGAAATTTTCGAGGCCCTGCTTTTCGTTAATGGCCCTGGAGATGCTCTGCTCTAGCCATACCTGTTCTCTTTCCTGGGACAAGCCTTCGTGCCATAGCTTGGAGAGCAAGGAAATATTCATGGCTTTAAGATATCTGGAAAGGATCTCTTCTAAGTCATGCCATAATGTCAGGACCGACTTCAAGTTTCAGGAGAAGAACAGGGGATATCAAAACCCCAAAGGCACTGAAGCACCTGTTTTGACCATCCGCCACTTTTCAACCTGCTTGACAGAGGACTACAGTTAAGCCTGAGATAAGAGCCCCCTTGATAAATCTCTCTCTGACTTTGATCACAATCAGGAACAACTGGAGCAGAAGATAAAGGTAGAATCTCTTCAGGCTTGTACCTGTTTTGGAATTGTTCAGAGGAACTTCCAAGAACTCAGTAGCTCTCTGAAGCAGGGGTCATTCAGCCAGTGTGCCTTGGAGCTTATTAGAGGGGAGACTGAAGTGAGATTTTCCCCCCATTTAACAAATCCCTACGAAAAATCAGAAAATAAAGAAAAAAGTGAAATTGGAACACTCTTAATTTTATTATTGTTTGCTAAGGACAAGAAGGCAATCTACCCTTGTATTTCTGTATCAGATTAAAATACCAGAAACCAAAATCATGCTTGTACATCTTCAATTTCCACAAAAAAAAAGTTTAGAGAGAAGAACATGATCTATAATTCCTTAAATAATTACATTTATTATTTACATTTATCATTTAGTTTTGCAAATTTTCAGGGAGTCTTTGATATTTCCCCAATTTGAAATATATATATATATATATATATATTTATGGAAAACTTTCTTTGGTGTACAGACTTCTGTCAGTTAAGGTGAAGTTAGCTTCTGCAACAGAAAAACACGTGAATATTGTTTGAACACCATACAAGCTTATCTTTGCTTCATATAACACCTAAATATAGGCTTTCAAATCAAGGGACTTCGCTTATGGCTTTTCTCCCAACAATGATCCAGGACCCCAGGACCATCTTTTTTATGAATTTGCCATTGTCAACATATGGCTTCAAATCTGGCTCCAGTGCTTGGGTCTACCCCACTCATTGTAGAGGGTGAAAGAGCGTGTCACCTCTCTTGGGGGAGTGTTTTCATAGGCCAGGCTGTGTGGGCCAAATATCACTTCTAGCCACGTAAACTTGGCCAGGACTCAGTCTCATGGCCGCACCTAACAATAACGAGGCTGTGAGACAGTCTTAATTTTGTGAGTGAGGAGAAGGGGATGTAATAGGGAAGAACCTTTGTATTTTATGACAAGTTAATTACTAAAGGGGTGTTGCCTGTAAACTTAAATTTTACATTATGGCCCATCTTTGGGAACTCTGCCTCCCGGGTAATGAGCATTAAGCCAAAACACCTTAGTTTAGCTCACCAGAGACATCCTGACCACGTCCACCTGTGAATGACTGTAGGCAGGAAGAAATTAACACCTCCCCTCTGGAGGCTGGCCAGAACCAGGAAATGTTTGATTTTACTCCCTCCCCTTTTAGTATAAAGGAAGCCTGAATTCTAACTCAGGCAAGATGGTTCTTTGGGACACGAGTCCACCATCTCCTTGGTCTGCCGGCTTTCTGAATAAATTTGCTATTCCTCGCCCCAGCAACTTGTCTGTTGATTTACTGGCCAGGCATGGGGCGAGCAGTGTGAGCTTGGACTCTGTAACTGAGAGACGAGATTGGTGAATAAGTGCACTGTTGATTTTTACATTATAAACACTAATTCGGTTTTTAGAATTAACATCCACTTTTCTTGCTTGAACACAATTTACCCAATAAAACTGTGACTCACAATCTAATTCCATATATTAAACCCAGGAAATACACTCAGGGATGTCAATCATAAGGTTCACAGAATCATCGGCTCTTTTTAAAAAGGGAGATTCACACTGTTTCAAGAGCATAGATTAAAGTTGAAAAAGAGCCTAGACTATTGTTTTCTCAAAATAAGAAAGAAGGTAGTTAATATACTTAGTAATACTTAGATAGAGATTGACACTGGGGCCATCAGTCAGTGACTATGACAGATACTCCCATGTCCAGGATGATGTATGTGGTCTTTCACTCAGCATACAGAGAGGTTGGCAATGGGACTCACTCTTTCATGTGCTTTCATTTTACTGTCCTTCAGTTCACATGTGATCAGTTAAGTGAACATCTCAGGAGTTATTCTTTCTTTATTCAGGTCCTTGACAGTTTCTAGAAGCCCTTATTATGCAGTTTGTGGTGCACCAGGGTGGGGACCACTCTTTAATGTCCTTGAACATGAAACACAGTTGAGGATGAGTGAGACCCAATCCCAGCCTCTTCCCCAGTACACCTTTATTCCTCATCCACACGTTTTGAGGACTGACTGACTCCACGGAGACATCTCAGGGAAGGCAGCCATGGTGAGGGCTCCCTGGAGCTGGCTCCCAGAGCTGGTCCCTGCATCTTGGGGAGCCTGAAGTCAGGTCTGTCCTCCCGGATTGGCAGACATAAAACACTCACTTTTTGGTGGAGGAACATGAAGATGTCCCCTTTGCCCAGATAATGGCCTGAGCCAGATCACAACCCATAGAAAAGATGGGGCTGGAAAATGGGTGTTCCTTCAATTGAAAAACTTTTTCCTTTAAATATTTTTGACAGATTTGATTTGTTTGGAGACATTTCACCAAAAAAGATGTGTGGATGGCAGATAAAAACATGAAAAGATGCTTAGTATCTTAGTCATTAGGGAAGTACAGATTAAAACCACAGTTGAGGGCTTCCCTGGTGGCGCAGTGGTTGAGAGTCCACCTGCCGATGCAGGGGACACGGGTTCGTGCCCCGGTCCGGGAAGATCCCACATGCCGTGGAGTGGCTGGGCCCGTGAGCCATGGCCGCTGAGCCTGCGCGTCCGGAGCCTGTGCTCCGCAACGGGAGAGGCCACAACAGTGAGGTCCGTGTACCGCAAAAAAAAAAAAACAAAAAAGCCCCACAATTGAATACTACTACATAACTATGAAATGGGTACAATTTTAAAATCTGACTCTAGTAAGTGTTAGAGGTTGTGGAGTGAATGGAACTCTCCTTCACTGCTGGTGGGAATGTACAGTGGGGGCATGGCCACTTTGGAAAACACTTTGGTAGTTTCTTAAAAAGTGAAATTGATCGGGCTTCCCTGGTGGTGCAGTGGTTGAGAGTCCGCCTGCCGATGCAGGGGACACGGGTTCGTGCCCTGGTCCGGGAAGATCCCACATGCCGCGGAGCGGCTGGGCCCATGAGCCATGGCCACTGAGCCTGCGCATCCGGAGCCTGTGCTCCGCAATGGGAGAGGCCACAACAGTGAGAGGCCCGTGCACCGCAAAAATAAAAAAAGTGAAATTTATCTCTTCAGTATGAGTCATCTATTCCACTCTTAGATATTTGCTTAGAGAAATGAGAGTATATGTCCTCACAGGACTTATACAGGAAAACCCGTAGCAGCTTTATTTGTATTGCCAGAAACTGGAAACAACCCAAATGCCTATCGTTAGGTGAACAAGTAATGTGCACATCCACGCAGTGGAGTACTATTCACCCACGAAAAGGAACCGAACGGGTGCATCTCAAATAATGAAGCTGAATGAAAAAAGCCAGACCCCCCCAAAATCATTTATACTGCATGATTCCATTTACATAAAATTCTAGGAAATGTAAACTAATCTATAGGGATAAAAAGTAGTTCAGTAGTTGTCTGGTGGGGAGAGAGTAAGAGACAGGCAGGTAGCAGAAGGAAGGGACTATAACAGGAAAACTTTTGGAGATGAGATGATAGATATCTTCATTACCTTGATTGTGGTGATGGTTTCATGGGTGTATACACTTGTCAATGCTTATCACATTGTATTGTTTAAATATGCCCAGAGTATATTATGTCAATTATATCTAAGAAAATTTTAAAAAATAAAAAGAAAAGCCAACTTGGACATGAGGGCAGTCCAGGGCTGCCCAAAGTAAGACAGCATCTACTAAGAAACAAAATCCAGGCGCTAGTAACTTTGTAGGGAAGTGGAAATCACAGGAGGGAATTCATGCCCTCTACTGGCCACCAGAGACAAAGACCATTCATCCCTGTGGGCAGAAGGCAGACAAGCACATGTGTGACCTAAGTAGAGCTCCTCCGGCTTTCCTAGCAAAGCTGAAAAGAACTCTTTCTAGTCAGGACTTCTCTTATCTCTGTTACAAAGAAATTCGTCTTCAGCGTCAGGTAGCAGAGAAAAACTACAAGTTATTTAATCTCTCTATACCTCATGTTGCTGATATATGGATAATAATAGTGCATGAGTCATAAGGCTCAGTGTGTAACCTATAGTTTTCTAGCTCAATAAGGCATATCTACTGTGATGTAGGATAAATGTAATGTGAATAGATGTGGAAATATATGAAGAAATAATATAATACACAATAGCAGATACATAAATGCCTAATAAACGTTTTAGTATATTTGGAATCTAAATAAATGCAAATCAAAATGAGATATCATTTTAAAGCCCAAAAAAGCAAATATTAAAAAGAATCTTTAAGATTGTAGGGGAAGGGTGGGACTTCTCTGGCGATGCAGTGGTTAAGAATCCGCCCACCAGCACAGGGAACACCAGTTTGAGCCCTGGTCCGGGAAGATCCCACATGCCACGGAGCAACTAAGCCCAAGCGCCAGAAGTACTGAGCCTGCGCTCTAGGGCCTGCATGCCACAACTACTGAATCCCATGCACCTAGAGCCTGGGCTCTGCAACAAAGAGAAGCCACCGCAATGACAAGCCCGCCACCACAACGAACAGTAGCCTGCGCTCACCGCAACTAGAGAAAGCCTGCCCAGCAATGAAGACCCAACGCAGCCAAAAATAAACAGATAAATAAATAAATAAATAGATAGATAAATAAATACATTTATTTTTTTAAAAACAGAATGTAGGGGAAGGGTAAGATGGATTATCATTGCTATATGTCAAAACCTCCTAAATGTCACAAAAATACACAAGATAATAGTAAATAATCAAAATACACCCCAGGCATCCCCATGCCTGTCACCTGCTCCCCTGAAGGGCACTTTCCAAATACAATGAGGCATTTGTTCAGGGGCTTCACCACTGGAAAGCAGGGGAGGGCCCAGAAGATTCATGTCACAGAGGCAAGGGTGTTTGGCTCTGTGCAGAGAGAGCCCAGGCCCACCAGAAACCAGAGGTGTTTCCAGGACAAGGTGGATGTTAAAACTCTGAAGAACAAGTCAGTCATGGACCAGTTCCTAAATTACAAAGCAGGGGTAGCTTGTGGAGCTAATGCAATGAGAAAAGTCCTCCCAAAGATGTACTCACAGCCCAGGAGGGGACCAAATAAGCAAAGCCCTTAAGATTACAAGGCTCCCTCTTTCCCTATACAGGGAAGGACATCAAATCCACACCTGCAGACTGGAGCGGTCTTGAGGTCACAATGCTCTTAACAAGCAACAGGAAGGTCAAAGTCAGAGTCATGATGCCAGGAGCTGTGAGGCTTCAGGATCAGCACCTGTGTCTGAGGGAACCACGTCCTGCTCCCCTGAGGTCTCCTGTCTCTGAGAGAAGAGGCTATGGGACCAGACCCAGAATAAGCAGAGACTCCTGGGGAGAACCACAGGTTCTGTCCAAGGGTAAAATTAAAAAGAAATGAGGTGTTTTTTTCAGGGTCTTCATTTACTGAAAAGAGGGAAAATCAAAAAGAGCCATGGTCCAAACCAAGACATGTCAGGCTGTGTGCAGAGCCCAGACCCCGAGAAATCAGAGCTGCCTCTGTGAGCAATGGACCTCAGCCACCAGGTCCCTGGCCACCCCAACTTTGCCTCATGAGTTTGGGAGGTTTTCCATCATCAATCAGAAATCACCCTCTCTCCCAGCCATCCAGGCATGGATCCCTAGAAGCAACGTTTACTACATGTAGACAAATTCTACTAACTCTCTCCCAACCACTGACATTGATCACAGGACATTGCCAGGGCTCCAGCCTTGCAGCCCATCCCACGTCATCCATGCGCATCGTTCTGTATTATTAAGAGTAACTGATGAAGTGAGACTGCAGAAGGGCCATGCCGTGCAAGTGGACAACTTTATGGATAGGCACAATACGTCAAATCAGTGAGACACAAAGCTCCACATAATCAGGAATTGCTTTTCAGAAAGACATGAGTTCACATTTTTAGGTTGGTTGGTATAAAGTTTGCACATGATGGAAATATTCT
>NW_020837951.1:20593641-20664109 GCF_003676395.1 Aethalodelphis obliquidens
TACCACCACTTCACCCACAAGACACAGAATATTTCCATCATGTGCAATCTTTATAACCAACCAACCTAAAAATCTGAACTCATGTCTTTCTGGAAAGCAATTCCTTGGACATTATATGGAGCTTTGTGTCTCACTGATTTGACGTATTGTGCCTTGACGTATTGTGCCTATCCATAAAGTTGTCCACTTGCACGGCATGGCCCTTCTGCAGTCTCTGAATAATATAGAACGATATACGTGGATGATGTGGGATGGGCTGCCAGGCAAGAGCCCTGGCAACGCGAACTATGAGAGTCAACGTCCTTTACATGGAAAATAGGCTTTTTCTCCAAGGGAACCTGTCCCTTAAAGAGAAAGGAGAAGAATGAGGACCCAATAATGGATGGAGCAAAGGAGGTTCTTGAGACCCAGGAGGGCTCTAGGGGAGATAAGGAAGGTTCCAGATTCTTCTTTGTGAAGATTAGATTTGGGAGATGGCACTAAGCTTTGCACATGCAATTATTCAATCTGTAATGCTGTCATAGTTAATTCTTGTTCATCCTTCAAATGTCAGCTGAAATGTCCTTTCTTCCTGGTAATTTACATAAATCTAAGTCTATAATCCATACTCTCATGGCACCATGTATCTTTTTTGAAGCACTTATCATAGTCCTAATTTTGTGTGTGCTCATTTGAATAATACTCGTTTCCTCCCCTGCATCCTAAGCTCCCTGAATGGGACCCACGTTTCAAGATTTTTCCCATTATTGTATCCACAATACCTGGCCTAGTACCTGGCACATTATAGATGTTCAATAGATATCTACAGGTGGAAAATGAATTATTGAATCCATGCATGAGAAAACATTGATAGGTGGGATCACACAGTTCTCTTAACTTTTCTGGACAAGTGTCACACAAGGTCCGTTGGTAGGACATTTCCTAGAGACTATTGTAAGAAAGTCTTTATAGTCAAGAGCCAGACTACAGGCTAATGGAGGGAACAGAGTTTCTAAATCAGGTACCTAAAATTGTGCAGATGGTAGAATCTCATGAGACCAGAAGAGGTAGTAGAGATCATGGAAAGCAGAGACAATTTCCTGGGCTTTCTTTGATATGACAATTGTTTTACTCAGTTGAAAATGTCTGCACATACACAAAAACTCACATGTAAGTGTACAACCCACACACTGATCCTTACCGTCTTGACAAAATGGATTCAAGTGTTAGATTCACTCTTTGGGGACTTCTGTGGCGGTCCAGTGGTTAAGACTCCACGCTTCCACTGCAGGAGACGCAGCTTCCATCCCTGGTCAGGGAACTAAGATCTAGCATGCAGCGCAGTGTGGCCAAAAGGAAAAGAAAAAGAAGATTCACTCTTTCACTATTTATCCTGAGCCTGGAAACTGACGGGCTCTGCCATGCCAAGAAATGATGGAACTCCTCTGGTAGATTGAAAGTTCCTCGTCACCATTCCATGACCTATTTTCACCAACCTTGTTCATCTTCTTCATTTCTCTCCCCTCTTCCTTGCTTCCCTTCCTCCTCTTCAGTGCAGGGAGTATCCATACCCTGCCTTTCCTATGCTTTTCCACCCACTTCTGTCTCTGAATACCGCCCCCTAAGGGCCATGTGAGGATGATTAGTTAATTACTAGAATCAAGGGCTTGGAGAGCTGTTACAATAGAGACAGCATTTTGTTTATAGATAGGTTGGAACTTGTTTGGATTGGTGAGGAAACACTGATATTGTTAAAGCAAAGTCTGGAGAAACTGGACTGCCTCTCTTCTCTCACAACTAGCTGGGATCAGATAGAAAGTAGAATTTTTGGGTTTTTGTTTTCGCGGTACACGGGCCTCTCACTGTTGTGGCCTCTCCCGTTGCGGAGCGCAGGCTCCGGACACGCAGGCTCAGCGACCATGGCTCACAGACCCAGCCACTCCGCGGCATGTGGGATCTTCCCGGACCGGGGCACGAACCCGTGTCCCCTGCAGCGGCAGGCGGACTCTCAACCACTGCACCACCAGGGAAGCTCCTATTTTTTTTTAATGTAAGTAATGGACCTCTTTGGACTGTACTGTAAGGACAAAGTCAGGACTTTATCTGAGGAGGATGGGCGTCAACTGCTCACACCCAGAAGGTGAGGCTCAAAGATGCTCTGTCACGGACACAGGGGAGGTGCTGTGTCTCCAGTAGATGAAGAGGAATCTCAATCACAATTATCCTTCAATTTTCGCTGAGTCCTTAGTTTTCTATTGCTGCAGAGCAAATTATCACTAATTACTGGATTAAAACAACACAGATTTATTATATCAGTGTTTCAGGACATCAGAAGTCTGGGCATTGTATGGCTGGGCTCTGTTCAAGGGCACACAAAGTTGAAATCAAGGTGTTGGGTGATTGTGTCCTCATCTCGGGCTCCACTACAGAAAGATATCCTTCCAAACTCCCTCAGGTTTTTGTCAGAAACATTTGCTCTGCAGTCGGGGAACTGAGGTCCATGTTGTCTTGCCAGTGGTAGACCAAAAAGCACTCTCAGTCCTCAGCCGCTGCTCTCAGGTCCGTGCCATGTGTTCCTCCCACAGGCCTTCTCACATTTGGAATTTTGGAATTTCTGACTTCTGGAAGGGTCTAGCCACTTTTAAGGGCTCACCGAATTAAATCAGCCCCACCAAGATTATCTCCATTTTTATCAACTCAGAGTCAACTGATTTGGGATCTAATCATGGAAGTAATATTCCACCAAACCACAGGTTCCTCTTGCATTGAAAGTTAGGAGATCTCACAAAGGTATTACGCTAGGGAGCAGAGTTAATGGGGGCCATATTAGGATTCTATGCATCATAATATTTACAACATACTTTGCTAAGCCCTAGAGTTGATGTCAGAAGACTAGGAAAGCATTGCTGGGCCCGGGGACACCCCCCCCCCCTTTTCCTCAAAGGAAAGTGACCTTGCTTGAAATAATCCTTTGTTTTGTTTTTGACTCCCCTGTCCCAGCCCCTTTCTGCCTTTAAAAGCTCCCCATTTTGTACAACTCCTCAGATGGCCTTTCTGTTTGCTAAATAGGATGCTGCCCCATTGATGAATCGTTTAATAAAGCCAATTAGATCTTCTAATTTACTCCGTTGTATTTTGGGTTTTTTTTAGCACATATAAGTTGAAGGTGCAAAACAGGGTATGTTTGGCTCTGGAAAAAAAGAACAATATATTTGTGATAACTTTACCAGCCCTCTGCCTCATTGTAAATTCCACAAGGGTGAACAAAGGCTGTGTCTGAATCTCCAGTTTTCTCATTACCTAGCAAACCCAAGCAACCTAGTCTGCATATAGTATAAAAGCTCAACAAATAACTGTTAAATGAACGAAGTTTGTACATGAACTGGCCCATTGAGAAACTATTTCTACTCCAATTGCTTGATTATTCGGGCTTGATTATTTGGCTGAAACATCACCATCAAACTGGTTCTCACTGAGGATTGATGTGTTCACTTAATCTGATGCTTCATGTTTTCTCATTGTTCTCATACCATAAATGAAAAGACATATATTTCAAAGATTAGCGTTCTCTCTCTATAAAATAATGGCATCTGCCCTACTGGGCTTTTTCCCTCCAATTTCTCTCATTATCCCAGCTTTCTGGAGTCTGCGGTAGGCAGTGCGATTCCCGGTTTCCCCGCAGCTGGCTGCACTGACTGGGAAAAGCAACTCCAAATTCTGTCCTCAAGTGTTGAAACCTTTGAGCGCCGGGGGTGGGTTGTCAGGCACAGTGAAGCACTCTGCAGGGAGCAGTCTGCGAGCCAGGTTTTGCCCGCTTGCACCTCACCACTGCGAGACCATCTCAGCTAGCCGGGCCACCCACCTCTGAGCCCGCCGAGAGCGCCAGGTCCCCACTGTACGGCGGCGACTCGGTCAAGATGGCCGCGCCCGGGCGGATACCCAGGGGCGGCGCCATCGCAGCTGCCGAACTGGCAGAGGCCGCGCTCTGGGGGGCCGCCATGTCGGCCTCCGCCTGCCCCCTGATCCTGACAAAGCCAGACACCGCGGACCGGAGGAGGAGTGTAGGGACGGCGGGACAGGCCGGGTGTACCCCGGAGATGGCTGTGTCGGAGCCCGGAGGCAGCGCCGCGGTGAGCGCGATGATGGGGAGGGGTGGTCTGGTGGTCAGCTGCGGTCGAATCGGGCGTCAGTGACTGGAGGGTTACTGTAGTCTGTGAAGATAGGTGATTCGGGAGTTGGAGTCGGTACTGGAGGGCCTCTTGCAGGGGTGGGGGGATGGTGTTAGCACACTCAGGGATCGATGGAGTAGTGCTTGGGAGGTGTCTGTGGAGTCCGTGACTGCTGCAGTTTGAGGAAATCAGTGTTTGAGGAATATACGGTGACAGTGGTTGGAGGGGAGGGGTCTGTGGCGGTTCCTGGAAAGTCAGAGTTTGGGAGGCCATGGGGATCAGAAATGGGGGCTTTGGGGTGTATCAAAGATTGGGGAGTCTGTGGGGGTCGCAACTGGGAACGTCTAGGGGAGCCAGCGATTACGGTGCCTTTGGTAGTTAGACTGGATTGTCCCGGGCTGCGTGCAGAGGTGCAGGGAGGTCAGTTAGTAGCTTATTGCAGTAGTTAAAGCGAAGAGATGATGATGATGGTTTACAATAGGCCAGGATGTTGAAAGGCTATTCTGCATCGATATAGAGATAGTGCAGGGCTGTGGTGAAAAGGGATCTGGTGTTAAAGTTGTCAGTGAATGAGGGAGGATGACTGTGCAGAAAAGTTGACATGAAAGACCTGAAACAGCTGTCCTTAGAAAGGTCTGATTGCAAGGTTAACCTTTGGCCAACATCCGAGAACTTAGATTTCAGGAGAGTTCCCGCTATTCCCGGGAATTTTAAAAGTGGCTCACTGTGCCTAAACTATGTAAACAATGTGGTTTATGCTGAATGTCTGATTTCCTTCTGGGAATCTGGGACTTTTGCATATGCTAGGCAGAGAGTGCCTATTTGACCAACCCCTAAAAATGTTGTTTACCAAGCATTGGTAAACAACATTTTTTTAAATTGAAGTATAGTTGATTTACGATGTTGTGTTAGTTTCTGGTGTACAGCAAAGTGAAAAATATATATATATATACATATATTCTTTTTCATATTCTTTTCCATTATGGTTTATTACAAGACATTGAATATAATTCGCTGTGCTATACAGTAGGACCTTGTTGTTTATCTATTTTATATATAGTAGTTTGTATCTGCGAATCCCAAACTCCTAATTTATCCCTCCCTCACCCCCTTTCCCCTTTGGTAATCTAAGTTTGTTTTCAATGTCTGTGAGTCTGTTTCTGTTTTGTAAATAAGTTCATTTGTGTCATATTTTAGATTCCACATATAAGTGATATCATATGGTGTTTGTCTGACTTACTTCACTTAGTATGATAATCTCTAGGTCCATCCATGTTGCTGCAAATGGCATTATTTCATTCTTTTATATGGTTGAGTGGTATTCCATTGTATGTGTGTGTGTATATATATATATATACACTACATCTTCTTTATGCATTCATCTGTCAACACACATTTAGGCTGTTTCCATGTCTTGGCCATTGTAAATAGTGCTGCAGTGAACATAGGGGTGCATGTATCTTTTCGAATTAGAGTTTTCATCTTTTTTGAATATATGCCCAAGAGTAGTGGGATTGCTGGATCCTATGACAACTCTATTTTTAGTTTCTTAAGGAACCTCCATACTGTTCTCCATAGTGGCTGCACCAATTTACATTCCTACCAATAGTGTAGGAGGGTTCCCTTTTCTCCACACTCTCTCCAGAATTTATTATTTGTAGACTTTTTAATGATGGTCGTCTGACCAGTATGAGGTAATACCTCATTGTAGTTTTGATTTGCATTTCTCTAATAATTAGCAACGTTGAACATTTTTTCATCTGCCTATTGGCCATCTTTATGTCTTCTTTGGAGAAATGTCCATTTAGGTCTTCTGCCTATTTTTTTTTTTTTTTTTGCGGTGCGCGGGCCTCTCACCGCTGTGGCCTCTCCCGCCGCGGAGCACAGGCTCCGGACGCGCAGGCCCAGCGGCCATGGCTCACGGGCCCAGCCGCTCCGCGGCACGTGGGATCCTCCCGGACCAGGGCACGAACCCGAGTCCCCTGCATCGGCAGGTGGACTCTCAACCACTGCGCCACCAGGGAAGCCCTGCCTATTTTTTTATTGGGTTTTTTTTTTTTTTTTTTGAGTTCTATGAGCTGTTTGTATATTTTAGAAATTAAGCCCTTGTTAGTAGCATCGTTTGGTAAACAACATTTCACATGTGTTAGCACAACTCATTTCTGAAAGAATTAAGTATGTACTGTGTGACTCTACTGGGAGAGGACTCTTGGAAACTTGTTCCTGGCTTCCTCTGGACTTCACCTCATGCAGCTTTTTCCAGCTGATTTTGCACTGAATTCTTTTGCTGTGCTAAATCATAGCTATGAGTACAGCTATATGCTGAACCCTGTGAGTCCTTCTAGTGAATCATCGAACCAGACTATTAATGGGTTAAAGTCTGGTGATACTCTAAACGAGTTAGGGATTTTGAAGGATGAGTGAAAAACTGTTGAAAGTATAATTTACTTCATTTTCAGGCCCTGAGGTACATGGGTTGGGGTGGAGGTGGGCAAACAACCTCCACGGGGATCACTGTAAGGGAACAGAGTCCTCAGGAGACAGGTAGGTTTTGGTTAAAGCAAGCAGGCAAAGGGAATGGCTAAAGAGGGTGAGCGTGTAGTGAAGTTTACTGGCAGTGATTAGAGTTTCTGTAAAAGGCACTGTTTGAGAGTTCTGTTGGCGTCAGTGACTGGAGATTGATAGGATTTGGGGTGATATCAGAGATGGAGATTGATATGTTCCACTGGTATCAATAGTTGAGGAACCTGTGGGAATATGTAATCAGAGTGTTTGTGCGGCAAGTGACTGGGGAGATCTGTTGCTGTTAGTGATTGGGAGTTTGTTGGGATCAGTAATTTTGGAATTATAGGCTTAGTGATTAGGAAGGGCCATGCTGGCTCAGTGATTGGGAGGCCAGTGACAATTAATGACGGGAGTTATAGGAATCAGTGACGACGTTTGTGAGGTCAGAGATTGGTGACACATGCAGCTAATTTATTGGCTTATGGCGGTCAGGGGTGATCTTTAAATGTTAAACAGACATGTTTGAATGTATACTTATCAGTTTCAGAATTCTCCAGTAGCTGCCTAATAAGAGGAGAAGTTTAACATGCTTTAATTTCTCCCCTGTCCCCAACCAGTTATATGCCTGCTTATTTTTCTTACATCATGCCTCTTGATTTTAAGGTTACTTTTATAACAATTGCACAAGATCGTTATCAAGTTACTTGGATGTAACTAGACATTTTACTGGTTTTATTATTCGTAGTTCTCTCTTGTATATGCTCAAGTCTTTCCCAATCTTGAAATCTTTATTCTGATCCAATTTTCCTTCTTTTAAAAATCATTCCTCCTCTTCTTCTCCTCCTGTCTCTCCTCTTCCTACCACATTCCCAGTTTCTCCCTCCCTCCTTCTCTTTATTTCTAAAGTACATAGGTAATATACTTTCTGCATCCTTACATGCCTAAAATACCTTACTTTTGCTTCCAAACATAAATGATTTTTTGACTGGTCATAAAAACCAAGGGTCTCGATTCTTCTACCTCAGAACTCTATAAACACTCCTCCGTAGTCTTTAGTTACAGAAGAAAAGATGAAGACTGATTCTGGTTTGTTTGTTTGTTGTAATTGTCTTTCTCTCTGATAATCATAGGATTTTTTTTCAAAGTACCGTAGACTAAGTGGCTTATAAACAACAGAAATTTGCTTCTGACAGTTCTGGAGGCTAGAAGTCCGACATCGGGTCGGGATCTGGCGACAGCCCTCTTCCAGGTTTCAGACTTCTTGTTGGATCCTTACTTGGCAGAAAGAGCAGAGACAGGAAGCAAGCTCTCTCATGACTCTTATAAGGGCACTGATCCCATTCATGAAGTCTCCCCTCTTATGATCTCATTGAATCCTAATTATCTCCCAAAGGCCCTATCTCCTAATATCATCACATTGGAGGGCAAGGTTTCAACAATGAATTGGGGGGACACAAACATTGAGTCCATTATAGGGACATTTCTTAATATGATTTTTGTCTCTCAAAAACAAAAATGCAAAATTGGGTAAAAAAATAAGCCCCGTGTATAACATTATGATCATCAGTGAATGGTCAAGGTAAGAGAAAGTCATTATTATCTTGTCTGCATCTTTCACTGATGTGGATAACATTGGACTGAACTAGGAATGTGCTATTACAGGGATCGGTAACATTCAAAGATGTGACTATGGCCTTTACCAAGAAGGAATGGGAGCAACTAGATCCTGCTCAAAAGAGCCTGTACAAGGATGTGATGCTGGAGAATTACAGCAACCTAGCCTCAATGGGTAAGGACAAAGTAATTCAAAGTGTGCCTACTGTGATGCCTTCTCTCTGAAGCCCTTGGATAAGTTTATCCTTAATTTTTATGAATCAAAGAGTTTTAATCCCTTTTGGGTACTAGCCAGAATACTTGTGCTCCTCTGCCTTGAAAATGGAGGATCTACTCAGATGGGGTACATGGACATCTGCACTGTGAAATTTCAGAAGCCGTGTGTTCTTTTATCCTTTAAAAGCTCTGAAGCTTAAATGGTGGGGCTTGATTTCTGGAATGTTTGTTGTTCTAACACTCAATTTCTATCTTTTCTCATGAATAGGATATCAAGCTCTCAAACCAGACATGATATCCAAGTTGGGAAAAGGAGAAGAGCCATGGCTGGGGAAGGGGAAAAGACCCAGACAAGGTGGTCTGAGTGAAATAGCAAGACCCAAGGGAATAGGAGCCAATGGAAGTAAGTTCCTAGTTTCTTGGTGGTAACTTTGGAATTCTTTTTTTTTCACATTTTTATTATTTATTAATTTAAAAATATATTTTTTTATTTTTATTGAAGTATAGTTGATATACAATATTGTGTTAGTTTGAGGCGTACAGCAAAGTGATTCAGTTATACATACATATATTTTTTAAGATTCTTTTCCCTTATAGGCTATTGCAAAACATTGAGTATATTTCCCTGTGCTATACAATAGGTCCTTGTTGGTTTTCTGTTTTATATACAGTAGTGTGTATATGTTAATCCCAAATTCCTAAATTATCCCTTCCTCCCATCTTTCCCCTTTGGTAACCATAAGTTTGTTTTCTATGTCTGTAGGTCTGCTTCTGTTTTGTACAGTTCATTTGTATCATTTTTTTTTTAGATTCCACATATAAGCGATATCGTATGATATTTGTCTTTCTCTGTCTGGTTTACTTCACTTAGTGTGATAATCTCTAGGTCCATCCATGTTGCTGCAAATGGCATTATTTCATTCTTTTTTATGGCTGAGTAATATTCCATTGTATAAATATATCACATCTTCTTTATCCATTTATCTGTTGATGGACATTTAGGTTGCTTCCATGTCTTGGCTATTGTAAATAGTGCTGCAATGAACATTGGGGTGCATATATTTTCAAATTATGGTTTTCTCTAGATATATGCCCAGGAGTGGGATTGCAGGATCATGTGGTAGCTCTATTCTTAGTTTTTTAAGAAACCTCCATACTGTCTTCCATAGTGGCTGTACCAATTTACATTCCCACTAACAGTATTGGAGGGTTCCTTTTTCTCCACATCGTCTCCAGCATTTATTATTTGTAGACTTTTTGATGGCCATTCTGACTGGTGTGAGGTGATACCTCATTGTGGTTTTGATTTGAATTTCTCTAATAATTAGTGGTGTTGAGCATCTTTTCATGTGCCTGTTGGCCATCTGTATGTATTCTTTGGAGAAATGTCTGTTTAGATCTTTGGCCCATTTTTTGATTGGGTTGTTTTTTGCTTTTTTTTTTTTGATATTGAGCTGTATGAGCTATTTTTGTATTTTGGAGATTAATCCCTTGTTGGTTGCATAGTTTGCAAATATTTTCTCCCATTCTGTAGATTGTCTTTTCATTTTGTTTATGGTTTCCTGTGCTGTGCAAAAGCTTTTAAGTTTAATTTGGTCCCATTTGTTTATTTTTGCTTTTATTTCTATTACTCTAGGAGAAGGTCCCAAAAGATATTGCTGCAGTTTATGTCAAAGATTGTTCTGCCTGTGTTTTCCTCTAGGAGTTTTATAGTATCTGATCTTATATTTAGGTCTTTAATCCATTTTGAGTTTATTTTTGTGTATGGTGTTAGAGAATGTTCTAATTTCATTCTTTTACATGTAGCTGTCTAGTTTTCCCAGTACCACTTATTGAAGAGAACTGTCTTTTCTCCATTGTATATTCTTGCCTCCTTTGTCATAGATTAATTGACCATAGGTGCATGGGTTTGGAATTCTTCGAATAATTTATTCTTAAATTTGTCTTATAGATCCTAGGAAGTAGCAGTAGAAAAATATCAAAATCTCCTGGGGGAAAAAGAGTTCAAACTACAAAGATTCTCCAACCTTGGAAATTCTAATATCTCTTCC
Organism: Aethalodelphis obliquidens; assembly: GCF_003676395.1. Classification (NCBI taxonomy): domain Eukaryota; kingdom Metazoa; phylum Chordata; class Mammalia; order Artiodactyla; family Delphinidae; genus Aethalodelphis; species Aethalodelphis obliquidens. The sequence goes on from NW_020837951.1 coordinate 20,604,176, forward strand.
TTCTGTGAACCTGTCCACATGAGAGGTTCTCATAGGAGATTCACTGTAGTTGGGCGCCAGTGTGACTTATGGGGATTTGCTTATACCATTTGTATCAGTCAGCTTAGTCTAAGTTACGTCCCATTAAAGAAAGACCCCAAAATCTTAGTGGCCTACAAAAAGAAAGATTTGGGGCTTCCCTGGTGGCACAGTGGTTGGGGGTCCACCTGCTGATGCAGGGGACACGGGTTCGTGCCCCGGTCTGGGAGGATCCCACATGCCGCGGAGCGGCTGGGCCCGTCAGCCATGGCCGCTGAGCCTGCGCGTCCGGAGCCTGTGCTCCACGGCGGAAGAGGCCACAGCGGTGAGAGGCCCGTGTGCCGCAAAACAAACAAACAACAACAAAAAAAACAAAAAAAAAAGATTTGTTTCTTGCTCAAGCTGCAGCCCTTTTCCACATTGTCTTGTGACCTACACTGAAAGAGCAGTCCCTATTTGGCCAATTCTGGTCTCATTACAGAGGCAATGAAGAGGGAGTGGAACCATATGATGACTTAAAATCACTGATTGGATGTGGTAGATATCTCTTTCTGCTTACATTTTATTGGTTCATTAGTCAGAGCAGATCACCTGGTCACTCCCGAGTTCAACTGGGTAGGAACTATACTTCTTTCACAGGGAGGATTCAAATGGCCATACAGTGGGGCTGGGAGGTGTAATCCACAGGGAACAATAATACAGTCTGCCATACCACTCGGGTTGTGGTAGGAAAAAAGGTGAAAAACAGGGCTCTAAACCTTGGATACCAGACCATCAAATGCCTAACTGACCCTTCCATATAGCCATCTTTCCTCATCCATCCTCTCTGTTGCTCAGTTTTGAGAAAGAGCAGTGAACCCTTTTAGCTGTTTTCTTAAGTAATCCCATTCCTGCTTACCTCTCTAAAGCAATGCTTTTTAAAATTATCCTCCCTTTTCCTAATATCCTCAGCTTTTCTCCCTTCATCCACCCACACTCTTAGACCCCATAGTATCAAATTTCTCTCCTTAGAGATTCAGGCATTCTTAAATCTGTCCTCTATCCAGATCTCTTGGTGTAATCCTCCTGCCCCTCATTACTTTCCATTTCCCCCCTTTCACTGTGAAATGCTCTAGATTTGTGGTCTACACCACCAGCATTATTTCCATTTTCTCCCTAAGCCTTGCAGTCAAATTCCATAGGATCCATGCCTCTAGCAATTTCTGACTTTAAAGTCAGCAGTGGTAACCTTCCAGTGCATATTTTAATAGTTTTGATCAGCCTGAAATTCTTGCCCACCTAGCTTGAATTATACCACTTGAATCTATTTTATCGTTTAAGTGTTCCTTTACCAGTTTTTTCACCAGATTCTCTTCTTTCTCACTTTGAAGTGTCCCTAAGGTTTTGTCTTCTACTATCTATTCTTTTTTTAAATTCTGTTTTCCTCAAAGGAATAATCTATTGTGTAAATACAAGCTATTTATTCTATACTGGTAACTTCCAAGATAAATTTATCTTGTCCAGATAAATCTTCAATTCCTTTGTCTTATATTTTACCTCCTTACAGGATAGCTTATTCTCAGATGGTCAGAAATTGAAAGCTTTATCTTTCTTTCTAAATTAGAGCTTCCTTCCACCTTCCTTGTTTTTATCAGGGTCAGATTTTAGGCCTGTCTGCCATGGAGTTCCCATGAATCCTTGCTCTCTGCATTCCCTCTTACTATTCTTTCCTCAGTTCCTGATTCTTTTTCCCCCTTCAGTTCTGACTGACATCACCCAAATTATATTCATATTGTCCCATACCTAAATTGCTCCAATTCTTAGGTAGCTTATTAAGTCCCCCCCCTTAAAAAATTCATCTTAGATGTTGCTACCAAACATTAAAATATTCAGTTATTACATATCACTTCAGTCCCCAAATTAGCAGAATGTCCACAATATCTTTTTAAGTTTCTTCTAACATTGAATTTTTCAAGACTCCATGAATTTCCCAAGACCAGAGGGACCAGTCCTTCAAATGACAAATGAAGAGACTTCATAGAGTTTTCTTTGTTTGTTTGTTTTTGTTTATTTTATTCTATTTATTTATTTTTGGCTGCGTTGTGTCTTCGTTGCTGTGCGCAGGCTTTCTCTAGTTGCGGTGAGCAGGGGCTACTCTTCATTGCTGTGTGCAGGTTTCTCATCGCAGTGGCTTCTCTTGTTGCAGAGCACAGGCTCTAGGCTCCCGGGCTTCAGTAGTTGTGGCATGATGGCTCAGTAGTTGTGGCTCACGGGCTCTAGAGCGCAGACTCAGTAGTTGCGGTGCACGGGCTTAGTTGTTCCACGGCATGTGGGATCTTCCTGGACCAGGGCTCAAACCCGTGTCCCCTGCATTGGCAGGCGGATTCTCAACCACTGAGCCACCAGAGAAGTCCTTCATAGAATTTTTGATCCATGCATTAGTGGCTCCAGTTTTAGCTGTCTTCACTTTTCTCGCTGATACTTGGTGTTACAACTAAAAAATAATCCTGAGTCATTTAATACATACATTTTTGTCATTGCTACAGTGACTCTATTCTTGGCTCAGGTTCTTCTATCATCCTTGAAGTTTCTTCAAGGAAGGACTATTCTGTTACCTCCAATGATTTGCTGGGTCTAATGAGCTCCATGCTTCAGTTTCTGAAGTTACAGTCATTTTAGCTTAAAATTCATGTCTTAGTTACTGTCTCAGATTCAGGACAAGCTTATAGCCTTAATTACATGCTCTGCCAGACCCAGCTCTCCCCTAGTATTACCCTATTATTATACCAGTTCACTAGTTCAGAGCCTCCTCCCCTCCCTCATGGTGAATTTCTCTTGTGGTGCTTTATATCTTTTCCAGCTGGCCAATGTCAGTTGGGACCAGCCCAAATCATCATAATAAGAGATTCTTATAATGTTACACCTCAAGGGGAAAGGTTTGAGTTTTGATCCCTTTCTTCCCAGAAGGAGATTTGCCTCCATCCTCCCCAGCATCCTTGGACATTGGAAGATGCAGCCCTGTCATGCTACATAAAAGCTCTTGTTGGGCTTCCCTGGTGGTGCAGTGGTTGAGAGTCCGCCTGCCGATGCAGGGGATGCGGGTTCGTGCCCCGGTCCGGGAAGATCCCACATGCCGTGGAGCGGCTGGGCCCGTGAACCATGGCCGCTGAGCCTGTGCGTCCGGAGCCTGTGCTCCGCAACGGGAGAGGCCACAACAGTGAGAGGCCCGTGTACCGCCAAAAAAACAAAAAAAAGTTCTTGTTATACTCTTTCTCTCAGGATGCTTGCATCGCTTAAAATTTCCTAAATGAAAAAGCAGCTGGCAACTCCAATTCTTCCTACTATAACACTACTTTATGTATACTTATAAAAATTGATCTACTCCATGGGAACTAATCTCTTACAAGTTCTCCATAAAAGTAATAGTATTTCCTGGCTGTATATTCAAACACCATAACTCTTTTCTGTTTGAACTCAGTTTTCACTTTATCCATGTAATGTTCTTTTACTAGTAAAACAACTATTCACTTTTTATCTCTTTCTTTCTGAGGTCATGGGGACTCTTATATCTGCTTCTCTCTTTGAGTCTCTTTGATTCCTATCCTGAAGCTTTTTCTGTTTTTCCATGTCCATAGCTGAAAAAGGCCACCCCCAAAATGGTAGTCCTAGCTTCTAAATTGTTTGGTTTTTACATATGTAACATCCATATCTAGCTAACAGAAGTCTTCAAGTTTCAATTCTAAGTTCTTAGGAGAATTGTTGAATAGCTGGAGCCTGGTGTTTACCACTGTCTGATCAATTGTTTTCAAGGAGAAGTTAGATCATATACTACAAACATGGCTGCCTACATCTGTCAGTGTGGGTGGTGGTCTCAGAGAAGGGAAGCATAGATTGAGAAGATATCTCAAAATGTATAATTGTATAATGTATGGAGGAAAGAATGTGAGCAATCACTTAGAGTTAGGAATTAGCTTAAAATTTGTAATTGGCAATTAGAGTGACCTGACAGGAAGGTGTGCTCCATAGCAAACTATTGGAAAACAAGTGTGTGTGTACACTGTAAATCCAAATGGTGTAAAGTTTATTTGCCAATATCAAACTTTATAATATGGTAAAAACATCAGGTAACTCATAGAAACTGTGGGATGTTTCTTACTACAGGAATTGCATTATTATATTAATCATGGGTGGTAGCAGTGGAACATCCTTTCCTGCTTAATCCCTCAGTCATCTATATGCTGTTCAGTACTCTTTGATGGACTTACCTTATTTTCTCTTATTTTGGCTCTTTGGGGAGCAATAACAAAATTTTACTTGAGCTATCCTAAGTAAATGGAGGAATTTATTATAAGGCTTCTTGTAACCTAAGGGGTGATACTTCAGCTGGGGACTAGAACCAGTACTGGGAAGCCATTAGGAACTGGGATTATGCAAATGGTCTCTTTGAGGACACATGATCTTACATCTCTGCTTTTCTGTGGATGTATGCTTTATTCTTTGTACTGATGAACTTTCTGTTTACATAGGGAAAATGTGGCTTTGTAGTGCTTGTCTTATATCATTTTTAAATTTAGCACCCAGTGGAGACTAAATAGGGTCTAAGTTTTTAGAAGACATACTCTTATTGGACATCTTGGCTTGAGCCAGCTGTCTCCAACCGTGACTATGGAGAGTTGGATGAATATAGATGGGCTGTAAGAACCAAATACTATTGGTGGATTGGCAGTTATTAAATCTGGGCAGCTTGGGCTGAGGAGAGAATTCAAAAAGTGTCAACAACAATTACAAGCTTTTATCTTCATCTGTTTTTTATTCACTGCTCCTTGTGTTTATTTCATCTTTTATCCCAGGTTGCAAGGTCATATTTATAAACAGCCAAAGCCTTTTCTAATCACTATTGTCAATTTTCTTTTCCTGTTTTTACTACAGCACTTTGCCTCTCCAGTCCAAAAAGACAGGGACATTTGCACTTGATATTTCATTCACTTTAGGATACTAGGCTTGAATAAAGATTCAGCCCCACAACAAGGCATTTCTTTATAAGTTGTATTCCAAAATATGAGAGTGCAAAGATTCACAAGAATGTCTCATTGAATTCCACTTTAGAAGAAGTCCAGCAAGATGATGACCAGCTAGAGAACCACCAGGAATCTCAAAACAAACTCCTTGGGGAAGTTGCTTTCAAGAAAACAACTCTGACTAAGAAAAAGGGCTATGAATGTAGTTCATTGGGGAAAAAAAATGTGAGTACAAAATATGTTCCTTCAAAAAAAAAGCTTCTTAAATTTGATTCACATGGAAAGAATTTAGACTTACCTGGTCATGTAAGAAATTATGTAGAAAAGAAACCCAATGTAGCTAAAGAGCATACGAAATCATTCAGCCATAGCTTATCTGATACAAAGAAAGACAAAAATCAAACTGGAAAAAAATGTGAGAAATTACCCAACCATAGCTCATCTAATAGGCCTGACAAAACTCAAACTGGCAAGAAACATACTGAACGGGACAAAATTCAAACTGGAGAAAAACATAAGGAATCATCCAGCCATAGCTCATCTCCTACTAAGTGTGACAAAACTCAGAATAAAGTGAAACCATATGAATGTAATGAATGTGGGAAGGTTCTCAGCCACAAACAAGGACTCGTTGACCATCAGAGAATTCATACAGGTGAGAAACCATATGAATGTAATGAATGTGGGATAGCCTTTAGCCAAAAATCACACCTTGTTGTACACCAGAGAACTCACACTGGAGAAAAACCATATGAGTGTATTCAGTGTGGCAAAGCCCATGGTCATAAACATGCCCTCACTGACCATCTGAGAGTTCATACTGGTGAAAAGCCCTATGAATGTACTGAATGTGGGAAAACCTTCAGACATAGCTCAAACCTTATTCAACATGTGAGATCTCACACAGGTGAGAAGCCCTATGAATGTAAGGAATGTGGAAAGTCCTTTAGGTATAACTCATCTCTTACAGAACATGTGAGAACTCATACAGGTGAAATACCATACGAATGTAATGAATGTGGAAAAGCCTTTAAGTATAGCTCATCCCTTACTAAACATATGAGAATTCATACAGGTGAGAAACCCTTTCAATGTAGTGAATGTGGGAAAGCTTTCAGCAAGAAGTCACACCTCATTATACATCAAAGAACTCATACTAAAGAGAAACCCTATAAATGTAATGAATGTGGAAAAGCCTTTGGACATAGCTCATCTCTTACTTACCATATGAGAACTCATACCGGTGAAAGTCCTTTTGAATGCAATCAATGTGGGAAGGCTTTCAAGCAAATTGAAGGTCTTACTCAACATCAGAGAGTTCACACTGGGGAGAAGCCCTATGAGTGTAATGAATGTGGGAAAGCCTTTACCCAAAAGTCACACCTCATTGTACATCAGAGAACTCATACTGGGGAGAAACCCTATGAATGTAATGAATGTGGAAAAGCGTTCAATGCAAAGTCACAACTTGTTATACATCAGAGATCCCACACTGGAGAGAAACCTTATGAATGTAATAAATGTGGAAAAGCCTTCAAACAAAATGCATCCCTTACTAAACATATGAAAACTCATTCAGAAGAGAAATCTCATGGGTGAAATTAGTGTGGGAAATCTGAACTAAAGGTTTTATTTAACCTTAGAAGTATTCTAACTTTAAAGAATGTTAGAAAGCTTTTAACAAGAAGTTACACCTCATTACACATGAGAGAATTTGAAAATGAATCACCACATGGAAGAAATGGATGGAGAGTTTAAACCTTTTATATAAAATATTGTTTTAAAAATATTTTAAATGATCTATATATTCAGATTGAATATAAAGCTTTTAAAATTGTTAATAATTGAATAATCAGAGCACTAGAGAAACAAATTACATTTTCTGACAATTCCTGAGTTGCTTGAGGGTTGTGTACTTAAACACCACATGTGAGAATTGAATTTGCGTATCTGTTTATTGCCATGTATAAATGTGTGTGACCATTGGTATGCATTTCATCTTTGATGCTATCATGCAGCTCTTTCTTAATGTCTTTGCTAGTACCTGCGTCAGCAGAACACTTTATAGAAGGGTTATTATCTATGTTAAAAAAAAAAGTTAACACAAAATTAAGAGAAAATGAAAGAAATCAGCTGGGAACACACAGGTGCTGGTAGGGAATGCTATCCAAGATATATTGTTGAGTGAAAAAAGCAGGTTGCTCAACTGTGTATATAGTTTATTCCCACTTGTGTACAAAAGGGTGTGTGTGTTTTTCTGTCTGTCTGTGTGTATGTATGTATGTATTTGTGTATATATATGTATATTTATATGTGAGTAAATTGGTTTGAAAAAATACAAAAGAAACTTAGCGGTTGCCATTGGGCACAGGACTACAGGAATGGGGTCTGGGATGGGACGGAGACCTCCTTTTTATTGTATACTCTTTACATTTTTAAATCATGTACATATATTATTTTCACAATTAAAATCCTTTTAATATGTATAAATCAGTACTAATGAAAAATTTCACTGAACCCACTCCATGATGTTATTTGACAAAGTAAGAGTTTCTATGCTTATTCATGAATGAGGATATGGTATTAAATTTGATATTGAATTCACAAAGGCTTTTCCTATCAAACATGTTCTTTCATTAAAATAATGAATTACAACTATAACTCAGCACTGTGTTTCTTTTATTCATCACATTTTTAAAGACTGAAGATGAACTGTGATTGCAGCTGAATGAAAGTGATTTTCTGCACAATCACTCCATTTTATCTCATATTCAAAGTGCTTATACACAAATACCTCAATCTGAGATTTCAAATATATTGCAGCAAATGGCACTACTTCCTGTTCTTGCCCAATAGCAGACCTTGTTAATGTATCACTGCACTCTTTCTGAGTGAATCTAGACTTGGTCTCAGAATCATTCTTAAGCATGCATTCCAGAAGATACTGTTAATCAATTTGGGTTTGCACAGGAAACCTATTTTCCTATTTTTACTCGTGAGTCAAAGATTTAAAAATACAGCTGAACTGTTCTAAAATTTAAGTTGTTACACTAAAAACAGTAACATAAGGACAAAAATGGTTTTGTAATATAAGGTAATAATAATATTTGATATGTATGTCACCTTTTACATTTTTCAGAACACATTCACTGCATTACCTGATTTATTCCTCAGAATAAACATATAAGTTGGTAGGAAAGACTTGTCTAGTCATGGTCAATACTTCTCAATAAATATTTCACCTAGATACTAGCCTAGCATAATTATGGACCCTCAACCATATGTGATTAAATGCCATCTTTGCAAATATTTCCTATTCCAATGCCTGCCTTCTTGAACTAATTTTGGAGAATTAAAGAGTATGAATATTTAGAATGAAACATGTGCGTGTGTGTGTGCACATGTGCACATACATGTATTGAAAGATTAACTCACGGATATTATGCTCTCATTACCAAGTAACTTATTTACTGTTGGGGAAGAAAATGAAATGTAAAAGCCATTTCCATCAGTAATTTATTACCAGGTGAAAATCTAGCACTATGCACAGAATGAATCATCACTGTCCAGAGCTATAGAAAATCTGTACTTTGTAGAAGAATAAAACAGGTGCACATATGGCTAGAAATTTCCTACACTTCTTGGAGAACCCATGGTAGTGCCACACCTGGGACAGTCAAGAATATAGGTATACCTGAACAGTAAAAATGAATGCTGAAAGTCATCCTGTGCAGTAAAAAATGAATTAAAATTTAGTATCAATTAATAGGAAGTGATGTCTAAAAATAATTAGAAGCAAACAGGGCTTCCCTGGTGGCGCAGTTGTTAAGAATCTGCCTGCCAATGCAGGGGCACAGGTTCAAGCCCTGAGCTGGGAAGATCCCACATGCTGTGGAGCAATTAAGCCTGTGCACCACAACTACTGAGCCTGTGCTCTAGAACCCACGAGCCACAACTACTGAGCCCGCGTACCACAACTACTGAGGCCCGTGCTCCTAGAGCCTGTGCTCTGCAACAAGAGAAACCACCACAATGAGAAGCCCGTGCACCACAACGAAGAGTAGCAGCCGCTCACCGCAACTAGAGAAAGCCCGCGTGCAGCAACGAAGACCCAACACAGCCAAAAATAAATAAATAAATATATATTTTTTAAAAAATTAGAAGCAAACAAAGAAAATAGACATACAGATGTGAGTCTAAATCAATGATACACCAGCTTGGGCATGCATCACAGTGGCCTGGAGGGCTTGTTAAAACATGGACTTTAGAAATGGGCCCCACCCACAAAATTTCTGACTCAGTAGGTCTGTGATGGGGCCTGAGAATTTGAATTTTAAATAAGTTCCCAGAAGATGCTGATGCTACTGGTCTGGGGACAACACTTTGAGAATCACTCAACTGAATAATTGTTTAAGTAAAATTTAAAAATATTTTTAAATGTTCCTGAGACATTTCTTCAATGTAAAGAAGAGGAGGAGGCATATATCCATAAAATTAATTATTAACAGTTTTAAAACATTTCTTTATTCAAGAAATATTGATCATCTACTATATGCTGGGCACTGTTCTAAGTCTTAGAGATATAGCAGTCAACAAAACAAGAAGAAAAGAAATCTTGTCCTCAGAGAGCTTAATTCTAGAGTGGGAGACAGGCAGTAAATCTAAATATAGTTGTCCCTTGGTATCCACAGGGGACTGGTTCCAGGACCAGCCACAGATACCAAGATCTGCAAATGCTTACGTCCCATAGTCGGCCCTCCAAATCTGTGGTTCCATATCCAAGGATTCAACCAACCATGGATGATGTAGTACTGTATATATTTATTGAAAAAAATCCATGTATAATTGGGCCCACACAGTTCAACCTGTGTTGTTCAAGAGTCAACTGTAATTAAAATACAGAGTATGACAGAGGGTGACAAGTGGTATGGCAAAAAACAAAACAGGGAAGGGAAACGCAATTGTAAGAGAATGCAGTTTTAAATATGGTGGTAGTGGTGATACAAGCTCAAGCTTACTTAGTGTTGACACAATCTTGACGAATATGAAAACAAGTCATGTATATATGATGGAAGAGTGTTCCAGGCATACATTTTTTAGAATCTGAGGGAGTGGGAAGAGAGAGAAAGATGCTGAACTCCTCTGACATACAGAAGAGGAAAAAGTAAGAAATTTTTCTATTAAATGAAGATTTGAAAAATAATCAGATTTGCAGGAGAGGTAGAAAGCTCATACACGGCTTTTGGTAGTCAAGTTTGTACAACCTATTTAAATGTAAATCTGACAGTATACATCAAAACCTGAAAATATTTTGCACTCCTACTTCCAGGAATCTATTCTATGAAACACAATCAGGGTGTACTATAATTATCACAGAACACAGAGAAGTTGGATAAAACATAAGTTGCCAATTAATTGATTAAAAAAAGTATGACACCCTCATAAGATAGAAGTTGGTGTGGTAGATGGAGATAATTTGAGAGAAAACATGCAGGTTTTTTTAACATGAAAAACCACAAGACTGAGTTCATAGCAACCACAGCTACTGGAAAATGAGGGGAGAATCCCAGAAAAGAGAGACTCAAAGTGGGGGAGCCCAAATTATGTGAATAAAGTCTGCACAAGTCTCTGGCTGACCCCTGAATCATGCAGGTATGGCACAACTCCTAACCCTTTGTCTTTTGAACTGAGCTTTCATTTGTGCTGCTTCCTCAGGGACAGAATTTAAAGTCTGAGTTCAACGATGTTAATTACTTGATAGAACAAAAACATTAACACTCCTCCAAGAAATATAATGGAATCCAGAATTGCCACAACTTAGCATTCATGATATCCAGGATACAAGACAAACTTACTTGACATTCAAAGAATTAGGAAAATGTGACCCCATTTCAAGAACAGACAACCAACCCAGAAATTGGAATAAGCTGATGAGGATATTAATGTAGCTATTATAACTATGCTTAATGAAATAAAATATGCTCAAAATGAATGTAAAGATTTTTAACTCAGAGAAGAAATAGAAACTACAAAGAAAAACCAAAAGAAAATTCTCAAACTGAAAAATACAATGTCTGAAATTTAAAATTCACAGGATAAGTTTGCCAAATGTAAATTACAGGGGAAAGAGTCATTGACTTGAAATAGAGCAGTAGAAATGATCAAACAAGTGAGAGAAAAATGATGAAAAGACATTAACCTGTGACTTGGGGGACAAAAAACCATGTCTTGCATATATGTAGATGAAGTCCCAAAAGGAGAGTGAGGAGAGAATGGGACATACAAAATATTTGAAGATATAATGGCTGATATTTCCCCAAGTTTGGTAATTGACATAAATGTACTGATTTGAAAATCTCAGCAAACTCCAAGCAGGATGAAAATTAAGAAAGCCATGATTAGGTACTTCCTAGACAAGCTCTATAACTTAAAGATACAAATAAAATCTTGGGACTTCCCTGGTGGTCCCAAGACTCCACGCTCCCAATGCAGGGGGCCCAGATTTGATCCCTGGTCAGGGAACTAGATCCTGCATGCATGCCACAACTAAAAGTATGCATGCCGCAACTAAGAAGCCCACATGCCACAACTAAGAAGCCTGCATGCTGCAACTAAGACCCAGCACAGCCAAAATAAATATATAAGTAAATATTTTTAAAAAAAGAAGAGCATGTTCCAAATCAATATCTTTAAAAAAAGAAAGAAAGAAAGAAAATCTTAAAATCCAGGGGAAAAAATGACACATATTTGATAAAAACAATCTTAATGATTGGTGACTTATCAAAAACTGTGGAGGCCAGAAGACAGTGGATTGGTATCCTTAAAAATGCTGTAGAAAAAAAACAAAAAAACCTTCAACCTCAACCTCAAATTCTATATCCAGCAAAACTATCCTTTAAGAATGGAGGTGGAGCAAATGGTGCTAAATAGTTTTTTTTTTAAGCCACAGTTTCATTGTCTTAGTTAAAAAAGGATTTTTAAGTGGTGATTTTAAATTCTTTTTTTTTATTAGCAACTTCAAGTATAACAACTGGAATAGATGTTTATTTTCTATTAACAAAAATGAATTTTGATAAAAAAGAATGGAGGTGAAATAACGACATTTTAGATAAATGAATTAAGAGAATTTATTCCCAATGACCATAAAGTTCTTTGGGTTGAAGGGAAATAATACCAGATGGAAACTCAGCTCTTCAGGAAGCATTAAAGAGTAACAGAAATGGTAAATACATAGGTAAATATAAAAGACTATTCTAACTTGTTAATTTCTTTAAAATACTTAGGATTTTTTAAAACAAAACTTATAACATTGCCTTATGTGGATTGTAAGGTATTTAGATGCAGTACATATAACAACTCTAGCATAAAGAAAGGGAAGTGGACCTATATTGTAGAGAGTTTCTAAATTTTATATGCTATAAATAATAGCAATTGAAAGTAGAATGAAAGTCAAGGTTGTATAGAGCAATATCTAGAGAAACCATTAAAGAGTAAAGCAAAGAAGTATAGCCAGAAACACAACAGATAAACTTAAATGAACCTCTAAGAAGTATTTAAAATTCCTAATGGAAGCAGGAAAGGAGGTACAGAGGAAAAAAATCAAAGGGGAAAAACAATACAAATAATATGGTGGATCTAAATCCAACCATAGCAATAATTACATTAAAAGTTAATGGAGGGCTTCCATGGTGGTGCAGTGGTTGACAGTCCGCCTGCTGATGCAGGGGACATGGGTTCGTGCCCCGGTCCGGGAAGATCCCACATGCCGCGGTGCGGCTAGGGCCGTGAGCCATAGCCACTGAACCTGCGCGTCCAGAGCCTGTGCTCTGCAATGGGAGAGGCCACAACAGTGAGAGGCCCGCGTACCGGAAAAAAAAAAAAAAAAAGTTAATGGACTATAAATTGGAAGATTGGGATTGACACATACACACTACCATATATAAAATAGATAACTAATAAGGACCTACTGTATAGCACAGGGAACTTACACTGTAATTGCCTATATGGGAAAAGACTAAAAAAGAGTGGATATGTGTATATATATAACAGATTCATTTTGCTGTACCTCTGAAACTAACACAACATTGTAAATCAATTATACCCCAATAAAAATTTAAAAAAAAAGTTAATGGACTAAAAGCTCCAATTAAAAGGCAGAGCTTTACATAATGGAGAAAAAAAAGCAAGACCCAGTTTTATGTTCTCTACAAGATCCAAACTTTAAAAAGTCACAGGTAAGTTAAAATTAAATGGATTGAAAATGATATATCATACAAATAGTAAGCATACAAAGGCTGGAATGGCTATATTAATAGCAGACAAAATAGACTTCTCTCTCTTCTTTTTTTTTTTTAGCTTTTTAACTTTTTAAAATTGAGGTATAGGGAATTCCCTGACGGTCCAATGGTTAGGACTCCCAGCTCTCATGGCCGAGGGCCCAGGTTCGATCCCTGGTCGGGGAACTAAAATCCCATGAGCTGCATGGCACAGCCAAAAAAATAAATAAATAAAATTAATTAAAAAAAATAAATAGGGCTTCCCTGGTGGCGCAGTGGTTGAGAGTCCGCCTGCCGATGCAGGGGACACGGGTTCGTGCCCCGGTCCGAGAAGATCCCACATGCCGCGGAGCGGCTGGGCCCGTGGGCCATGGCCGCTGAGCCTGTGTGTCTGGAGCCTGTGCTCCGCAACGGCAGAGGCCACAACAGTGAGAGGCCCGCGTACCGCAAAAAAATAAATAAAATAAAAAATAAAGTAGAGGTATAGTTGATTTACAATATTACATAAATGTTACGTGTACAGCATAGTGATTCAGAATTTTTAAAGATTATACTCCATTTATAGTTATTATAAAATATTGGCTATATTCCCTGTACTGTACAATATATCCTTGTAGCTTATTTATTTTATACATAGTAGTTTGTACCTCTTAATCTCCTACCCCTATCTTTCCCCTTCCCCCTTCCTCCTTCCCCCTCCCCATGGGTAACCAGTGGTTTGTTTTCTGTATCTGTGAATCTGTTTCTTTTTTTTATATTTGTTAGTTTTATTGTTTAAATTCTATATGTAAATGATAACATACAGTATTTGTCTTTCTGTCTCTGACTTAATTCTCTAAGCATGATACCTTCCAAGTCCATCCATGTTGTTGCAAGTGGCAAAATTTCATTCTTTTTTTATGGCTGAGGAGTATTCCGTTGTACATACGTACCACATCTTCTTTATTCATTTATCTGTTGATGGATACTTAGGTTGCTTCCATATCTTGGCTATTGTAAATAATGCTGCTGTGAACATTGGGGTGCGTGTATCTTTTCAAATTAGTGTTTCTGTTTTCTTCAGATATATACCCAGGAGTGGAATTGCTGGGTTATATGGTAGCTCTATTTTTAGTTTTTTGAGGAACTTCCATACTGTTTTCCACAGTGGCTGCACCAATTTACATTCCCACAGACAGTGCACTAGGGTTGCCTTTTCTCCACATCCTCTCCAATATTTGTTATTTGTGGTATTTTTGATGATAGCCGTTCTGACAGGTGTGAGGTGAAATCTCATTGTGGTTTTGATTTGCATTTCTCTGATTAGCGATGTTGAGCATCTTTTCATGTGTGTGTTGCCCATCTGTATGTCTTCTTTGGAAAAATATCTTCTGCCTATTCAGGTCTTCTGCCCATTTTTTAATCAAAACAGACTTCTTGATAGAGTGTTATCAGACATAAAGAGGGCCAATTAAAAAAGATAAAAGGATCAATTCATCAGGAATACATAACATACATAAATGTCTATGCACTAAAAGAGTTCCAAAGTACAGGCATACTTCAGAGTTATTGCAGATTCGGTTCCAGACCACCACTATAAAGTGAGTATCACAATAAAAAAAGTCACATGAACTTTGTAGTTTCCGAGTGCATATATAAATCATATTTACACCGTACTGTAGCCTGTGGTGTACAACAGCATTATGTCTAAAAAAATGTACATACCTTCATTTAAAAAATACTTTATTACTAAAAAATGCTAACCATCATCTGGTCCTTCAGTGAGCTGTAATCTTTCTGCTGGTGGAGGGTCTTGCCTCGATGTTGACGGCTGCTGACTAATCAGGGTGATGGCTGCTGAAGGTTGGGACGGCTGCGGCAGTTTCCAAAAATAAGACAGCAACGTTCGTGGCACCCCCAAACAATTACAGTGATAACATCGAAGATCACTGATTACAGATCACCACAACAAATGTAATAATCATGACAAAGTTTGACATATTGTGAGAATTACCAAAATGTGACAGAGACACAAAGTGAGCAAATGCCGTTAGAAAAATGGCACTGAGAGACTAGCTCAATGCAAGGTTGCCACAAACCTTCAATTTTGAAAAGACATTTTTTTCTGCAAAGCGCAATAAAATGAGGTATGCCTGTATATGCAGCAGAAATTGAAAGAATTAAACAGAGATATCAATATTCCACAATCGTAATTGAAGATTTTCACATCCCCCTCTAGGCAATTGATAGAACAAACTAGACAGAAAAAATTAGTGAAGATATAGACTACCTGAAGAGCACTGTGAAAAACCTTGATATTTCTAGAACATTAGCTCTACAACTGTAGAATATACAGTGTTTTCAAGTGCACAGGGTATGTACACCAAGATAGAAAAATGCTGGGCCACATCACCAGTCTTGATACACTTAAAACAATTAAAATCATGCAGAGTTTGTTCTCTGACCACAATACAATTGTGATTGGAATCTCTGGAGACAGATTCTGAGATAGAGTTGAAGTTTCAGATGTTTCTTAAAGATCAATACCCATGAAAGGAAGGGGGAGAAGCAGGATTAGGCAAAGGAAGTTTAAATACATTATAGGCCCAAAAATGTCAACCTGGTGAGGAGCTCTGGGGTGAGTGTTTTTCCCTTCCAAGTGTCCTGTATTGGGTCTTCATACCCTGACCCCAACCTTGCTCATTCACCAGATGCAGGCTTCCCTGCAAAGGGCATGACCTTGGGTGAGGCAGCTCTCTGTAGCTGAGGCCCACCTTTAAGTAGCTGACAGCTAGAAATTGTCTTCTAGTTGTACTCCCCACAGCTGAGCAGTAAGACCTTCCTTGCAGAAGAATCTGGATATGCACCTCTATGTCTATCATAATCCATCCCTTGCTCTGCTCAGATATACTTCTCCATACATATCTATATATCTGTGTATATCTCCTATATATCATTATATCTTGGCTGCACCGCTAACAAGCTGTGTGACCTTTTGGTGCCTGAAATTCCTCCTCTGTAAAACAGGGATAATAATGGTTTTCCCCCTCAGCATTAAATTAGATCAGAGGTCAGCAAATTTCTTCTCTAAAGGGATAGATAATATTGATAAATATTTTAGATTTGGGGGGCCATATGGTTTCTGTCACGACTCCTCAACTCTGCTGTTATAACACAAAAACAATCATAGACAATATGTAAATGAGTGAGCATGGCCAATAAAACTGTATTTATTAAAACAGACAGCAGGCCAGATTTGCCCACGGGCTGTAGATTGCAGACCCCTGAATTAGATTATACATGTAAAAGAACTATTAATTTAGGGCCTCATAAGGCAAAGGAGATTCCCCTGATCCTTGGCAAGGAATTTCCCCCCAAAACAGGAATGTGTGGCCATTCCCAACGGAGAGAGTCACCTGAATCAAGATGTGGAGGTACGATCAGGATGTCAGATCCAGGGATGTGAAAAGTGGTTTATTATACCTGCTATTCTGTTGAGAAATCCCTTCTTCACTCTGTTTTCCTGACAAATTCCTGCTCCTCTTCCAAGACTCAGTTTTTAAAATCATGTCCTAAGCCTTCCTGAGAGCCCTTCCCACACCTCCATCACTACCACCCAGTCCCTGACAGAGTCAGCCCCCTCTAACTGTGCTCCCGCAGCACACATCACGCCCCTGTCAGAACACTGATCACACTGCACTGGCATTAGCAGATTGAGCTCCTCCCTTGCATCATCAAGCATGGCAATAATAAATGTGTGTGACTGAAGGAATGCATGAGCTTTACATTACGGAGAAAAAGTTGGGAGACATAAATGTATAGCTAACAAATCAGGGGAGCTAAACTGATTCTGACACAGTCTTGCCCTGAGTAGCTGTCAGACCAAAGGGGAGAAAGACACAAGTATTGGAAATCCCAGTCCCGGACAACAACATGGCTGTGACAGAGGAAGGCATGTTCAGCTGTGCCCATAAAAAGGAACAGATGCCTGGGGGATCTGGAAAAACCTAGAGAGAAGAGGATGTTGGAGCCCAGCTTTGAAGCATGAATAGTAGTTCTCCTGGCATATGGTTGGGAAGGATATTCCAGAAGCATGAAGTACACCTGTATCTGATTTTAAAGAGCTGAGTGACCCCTGAGAATTAATCTCCAGTGTCTTTAAGCATTAGTTAGGGCTGGCTATTCTGTAGTAATGTTAAAAGGTAAACTAAGGCATATTAAAATTTTTAAGAGTTTGAGCAAAAAGTGATTTGAATTGGGCAGCACCAAACCAGAGGTGGTTAGAAGTACTCCACTGGCAGGAGCTGGGGGGTAAGACTTTTACAGAGAAGACAGAAGCAAAGCAAGGAAATTATTTGATTGCTGGTAGTTTAAGCAGTTGCCTTATTTGTAGTTTCCCTTATTTGGGAAAGCTTGTTGGCTGTTTGTGATTGGTTGTCCTTAGGTTTTGATTTCTTAACGTCGAGGCATTTGACAGGCTTAGGTTTTGGTTTGATAGAATTATAATGGCATGTCTCTTCAAATCACTGCAAAAATTGGAAAAACACTAGAAAAGGAATAAACCTAAAACAAAGGAACAAGTAATATTGGGTATAACCATTTTATCAGTGAAGATCCCTTTTAAAAGCTGCAGCTTTTAGATTAGATTTACAGGAAGGAAAACTAACATTTGTTGGTTGCTAAATTAAATAGTGTAGAAATTAAGGTGCTAAGGTTATCTAACTCATCCATGGTTACCCAGCTTTTAAGGGCAGGACCAGGATTACAAAACAAATACATCTAAAATTATGCAAAAACGTTCACAATAAAAAGGTAGACAAAAATAGATCTGTAGGGCTCTGATGACAAACCTTGTACGAATTTTGCGATGACACCATACACAAAGGCCTATGCCATAGGGTAGAGCCCATTATTGGGCAGAATACGGACATAGGAAGCCAAAGATATGCATTTTCATTTTCTAGGACTGATGTAACAAATTACCAGAAACTGCATGGCTTAAAACAACAGAAATTTATTGTCTCTCAGTTCTGCAGGCCAGAAGTCTTAAATCAAGATGTCGGCAGGGCCACATTCCTTTTGGAGCCTCTACAGGAGAATCCTTCCTCACCTTTCCAACTTCTGGTGGCTGTCAGCATTCCTTCTGGCTGCATCATTCCAGTCTCTGCCTCTATCTCCATGTGACTGTCTTCTGCCTCTTCTCTTCTGGGTTTGTCTTCTCCTCTCCTGTCTCTCACCAGGGCATTTGGATTTAGGGCCCACCTGGGTAGTCCAGGGTGATTTCACCCCAAGACCCTAACTTGTATCTGCAAAGACCTTTTTTCCAAATAAAGTAATATTCACAGGTTTCAGGGGTTTGAACATAGACATATATTTTGGGGGACCACAATTCAACCCACAACAGTACATGAAACTGGAGGACAAATATGAATCATAATCGAAGCAGAAAGCAAACAGATGAAGGCATTCTGAGTTTTAGGATAAGAGGTGGGGCAGATATTGAGGTAAAAAATCCTGACTATGTTTGTCTATAAATTAGCACATGCATGTAAAATTAGACCAGGGCAATGATTTTCAAACAGGAATTCCTGGAGGTACATGGAAATACATGTAGGTATGCTTTGGAGATAATAAATTTCCATATTCTCTTTCCTAAAGTTTATTATCTGAAAGCAAATCTGTATTCACAACAACTCTTCTCTAGGTTTACATAAGAAAAGTATACTCCTCACTCATCCCACACTTCACTAATGCATACCAGACAAAATGGTTATCATTTTCTGGTGATAAATGAAGACACCATAAAGCCTATGGCTTCCTTCTGTCAAGGGTGAACTATGGGATTAGAAATGATGTACTTTGGCCAATGTTAGGATTTCTAACATGAGATTATAGTAGAAATAGGAGGAGGAGTAACTAAATTTTTAAGAACTTCACTTTTTTTTTTAAATTACCCCAACTGTTGCCAAAGAATATATCCCTCTTGAGGGAGGGTCCCTTGAGAAGCCAAAAAGAACATAAAAATATTAATGCTAAAAACAGCCTTCTTTTTTCTGTTTGTTTGGGGTTTTGTTTCGTTTTTTTGGCCATGCTGCACAGCTTGCGGGATCTTAGCTCCCTGACCAGGGATCAAATCTGTGCCCCTGGCCCGCTGCAATGGAAGCTCGGCGTCCTAACCACTGGACTGCCACGGGATTCCCCAAACAGCCTTCTTTATGTAATTAAACAAACAATTAGTTTCACCTGTTTTCAACCTTCATCCCTAAGTGTTTTTAGCTGGAAAGGAAAGCATCTTTGAACAACGGTAGTAAAGGTAGTAGTAAAGGTCTGCGGCACTATATTTGGTCATCCACTTGACAGGAAGTGACAGGTGGTCTGAGATAAGGACCTACAAAGATTCCCGACTAGTGGCAAGTGGCTTGGTTGGTTGGCAAGAGGCCTGAAAGGATTAAGATTGGGATATTGTGGACAAGGAAGTCTGGGCAAGAGGCATGTGCATGGGGTTGTGCACCAGCTGTAGACTTTTTTTTTTTTTTTTTTTAATTTTTGGCTGTGTTGGGTCTTTGTTGCTGCAGGCGGGCCCTCTCTAGTTGCGGCGAGCGGGGGCTACTCTCATTGTGGTGCTTCCAGTAGTTGTGGCGCACAGGCTTAGATGCTCCACGGCATGTTGGACCCTCCCGGACCAGGGCTCAAACCCGTGTCCCCTGCACTGGCAGGTGGACTCCCAACCACTGCGCCACCAGGGAAGCCCCAGCTGTAGACTTTTGTGTCTCAGAAACAACCCCCTACAGAAGAGGCACTCAACAACTGGATGTACTAGCAAATGTCAGCCAGGCTCTGTGTTTTTCCACCACAGTGCTTGTGCAGTGGGCTCATGAATTGAGAAACCATGACTGCAGAGATGGAAGTGTTACATAAAAGACTCAACAGTATGGTCTCCTTCTCACCAAAGCTGATCTAGCTAATGTTGCTGTTGAATACCTGAAAGCTCAGCAGCAGAGACTGACTCTAAGCCTCTGTGGTAACATCTCTAAAGAGATCAGCCAGCCACTTGGTGGCAAGTTGATTACAATGGGCACATTCCATCCTGGAAGAGGTGGTGATTTGTTCTTAATGGAGTTGACAACTAACCTGGGTGTGGGTTTGCCTTTGCTGTGTGCAGTGACTCTGGCTGCATAATTGAGAGCTTACTGAATGCCTAAGTTATGGATGTGGGATCCTCCAAATCATTGCCTAAGACCAATGTACCCATTTTTAAAATTTATTTTAAAAAATTTATACAATTTTATTTTATTTTAAGTTTTCTTAAAATTAATTAAATTTATTTTTGGCTGCGTTGGGTCTTCGTTGCTGCACGCGGCCTTTCTCTAGTTGCGTCGAGTGGGGGCTGCTCTTCGTTGCGGTGTGTGGGCTTCTCATTGCAGTGGCTTCTCCTGTTGCGGAGCATGGGCTCTAGGCGCGTGGGCTTTAGTAGTTGTGCACTTGGGCTCAGTAGCTGTGGCTTGCGGGCTCCAGAGCGCAGGCTCAGTAGTTGTGGCGCATGGGCTTAGTTGCTCCACGGCATGTGGAATCTTCCCGTAGCAGGGCTTGAACCCGTGTCCCCTGCATTGGCAGGTGGATTCTTAACCACTGCACCACCAGGGAAGTCCCCCCAAAATTTTATACAATTTTAAAGGTTACACTCCATTTACAGTTATTACAAAATATTAGCTATATTCCCCATGTTGTACAATATATCCTTGTAACCCATCTTATACCCAGTAGTCTGTACCTCCCCATGTTGCCCCCTGCCTCAACTGGTAACCACTAGTTTGTTCTCTATCTGTGAGTCTGCTTCTTTTTGCTTATATTCACTAGTTGGTTGTATTTTTTTAGATTCCACATATAAGTGATACCATATATCAATAGTATTTGTCTTTGTCTGACTTATTTCACTTAGCATAATGCCCTCTAAGTCCATCCAGGTTGCTACAAATGGCAAAATTTTGTTCTTTTTTATGGCTGAGTAGTATTCCGTTGTATGTATATAAATGTGTATATATATATATATGTATATATATCACATCTTCTTTATCCGTTCATCTGTTGATGGACACTTAGATTGCTTCCATATCTTAGCAATTATAAATAATGCTGCTGTGAACATTGGGGTGCATGTATCTTTTTGAATTACTGTATTTGTTTGTTTGTTTGTTTCAGATATATACCCAGGAGTGGAAATGCTCGGTCATATGATAATTCTATTTTTAATTTTTTGAGAAACTTCCATACTGTTTTCCACAGTGGCTGCATCAATTTACATTCCCACAAACAGTGTACAAGTGTTCACTTTTCTCTACATCCTCACCAACCAACATTGTTATTTGTGTTCTTTTTGATCATAGCCGTTCTGACAGGTGTGAGGTGATATCTCATGGTGGTTTTGATTTGCATTTTCCTGATGATTAGCGATGTGGAGTAACTTTTTGTGTGCCTGTTGGCTATCTGCATCTCCTCTTTGGAAAAATGTCTATTTAGTTTGTCGATGAAAAATTAATCAGTCAATCTAAGAAATAAATGGAAAATTTTATTTGAGCCAAATCTGAGGGTTATAACCGGGGAAGAGCATCTCAGAAAGTTCTTAGAACTATTCCACTGGTTAGAAATCAAGGCAGAGTTATATGAGTCTCTTGAGACAGAGGGCTGTGCATCAAATGACATATTATTGACAGTTTACATAATCCAGATCTAAGCGTCATTATGGTGGGTCATGTGTACCCTCATAGGATCAAGAAGGAATGTTACCTTTTAAGGAGTTGTCTTGTTGATGCTAGGAGAATGTTGCTTTTTATGGTTGAGGAAGTATTATTGCCAGTGGGGGAGGTGTGGTTGATGCATAATGCAGATACACAATGCACAGTGTGGGGAGAGAGGAGGTTAAAGGGCAGAAAAAAATTTATGTTTAAATATTTCTTGTCTTGCCATAGAATATAAATTTTATTTCACAAGTTCTTCTGCCCATTTTTTAATCGAGGTGTTTGGCTTTTTGATGTTGAGTTGTATGAGCTTTTTATATATGTTGGATATAAATCCCTTTTTGGTCATATCATTTGCAAATACTGTCTCCTATTCAGTATGTTGTCTTTTTGTTTGTCCATAGTTTCCTTTGCTGTGCAAAAACTTTTAAGTCTAATTAGGTCCCATTTGTTTATTTTTGCTTTTATTTCCTTCCAGATCCCCAAAAAATATTGCTGCAATTTATGTCAAAGAGTGCTCTGCCTATGTTTTCCTCTAGGAGTTTTATCGTATCTTGTCTTACATTTAGGTCTTTAAACCAGGTCAGTGTACCCATTTTTGGTGAAGGCTGTGTGAAAATGGGTGTATGATCAAGGAATCCACTGGTCCTCCCGTATGCCGTATGACCTACCGGGTACCATTCTAGTAGAATTTTCAGCTGGCCTCTTCAAGACTCAGCTAAGCCACCAGTTTAGGAATGACACTCTTCAGAGTTCAAGTGCTGTTGTCCAAGTTATGGCACATACATTGAAGCTGTGCCCCCCAAGTTGTCCTCCATCCCTGAGCCAGAAAAGCTCAGTTCTTTCCCTCCTGAGTAGGGAAAACCCAGTCCCTCACCTCCTGGGTGACTCTTATGTTCACACCACTGGCACGCTCACACAGAACCCTTCACTTCTGGTCACCAAATGTGTGGGTTTGTTGCCTCACAACAAGCAGTTCTGCACAGCACCAGCTGGTGTCCTGTACTTTAACTCAACTCTAACACTATCTACTTGGCAATGGCATCAGATCCCCCAGGCTGAGGGCTCGGTCCCATGAGACTGCTCCCACCTTAATCGGACGCCAGTCACAAGTAGTAGGTCCCTGAGTTACCCACAACTTCTGTCTGGTTTGGCTACAAATCAGAGGTTCACACGGCCTCCTCCTCAGTTTCAATTAATTTGCTAGAGTGGCTCACGGAACTCAGGGAAACACTTATTTACGTCTACTAGTTTATTAAAGGAGATGATAAAGGATACAGAGGAGCAGCCGGATGAAGAGATGCATACGGTGAGGCCTGGGAGGGTCCCGAGCTCAGGGGCTTCTGTCCCTGTGGAGTTGGGGTGAGTCACCCTCCCGATGTGGATGGGTTCACCGACCCAGAAGCTCTCTGAACCCAGTACTATTAGGACTTTATAGAAGCTTCCTCACACAGGCATGATCAATTATTAATTCCATTTCTAGCCCCTCTCCCCTCTCTGGAGAAATTGGGGTGGGGCTGAAAATTCCAAGCTTCTAATCATGGCTTGGTCTTTCTGGTGACCAGCCACCCTCCAGGAGGCCAATCAGAGTCGCCTCATTAGAACAACAGATACGCTTCGTGCTCTTATCACCTAGGAATTTACGAGAATTTCAGGAGCTCTGTGTCAGGGACGGGGTCAAAGACAAGCATTAAAACAAGAGATGCTCTTAGTGCACTTATCACTTGGGAAATTACAAGGGTTTTGGGACCTCTGTGCCAGGACCGGAGACAGAGACTAATACACATTTTCTGTTATCTCACAGCCCCCAGTGGCTGTTAGACACAGGCCCAGGAAGAAGGGTTAAAGTAGGACCAGCTCCTGTCACCATCACTCCCAGAGTCCCACTTGTCCTTCCTTTCCCACAAACTTAGGCTGTGCTGGAGTGGAGGTCCTGTTTTCCGGGGCAGGATGTCCACTGAACGTGAAACTGTGACCTACCACTGGTCTTTAGGGCCCTCATGTCAGTAGATCAGCTGGTACAGAAAGGAGATATTGGTGGGTAAACTGTGTGACCCCAACCGGTTAGATATTTTCGATTTGTCCCTCTGTTGTTCTTTATTCTTTATCCTATAAAAGCTTCATGCTTTCTGCCCCGTTTTGCAGTTCTCTGAAAAGAGACTGGCCACTTCATGAAGTGTTTAATAAAGTTTGTCTGTATCATCTAAGTGTTTGACAGCAGCAAGAGAAAGTGGTGCAGAAGGGCCAGGCTAGGAGAGTTCAGGGCCTGCTGTGGGTGCTTCCTCCATCTTACTCCTCTTTTCAGAGTGAAAATGGTCCCGGATGAGAAGATTCATATTGGTAGAAAGCACCAGCCTGTGGGACTCGGGCTTTAAATGAACTACCACAGCACACCCAGACCTCCCACCTCTAACCATTAGCTGCTTCGGGCCTGCACACAGACAGAGGCTGTCAAAGCACCACGTGCCCTCTGCCTAGAGGGAGGATCTGCCAGGTCTGGGACCCTGGCACTGAGGGGCACCAGGGGGCCCAAGGAGCGGAGCAGTGGAGGTCATGCTGGAGGTGCCCACCTCCTCTATTTTCAGTTTACTTTGCTTTCCTTCTACAAGCCTTATGGAGTGAAACGTTGGGTCATTGATTTTTAGACTTTTCTTTTTTCATAAAAAGGAAGTATTTAAAAGCACAAATTTTCTTCTAAACACTGCACTAGCTGCAGCCCACAAATTTTGATATATCACATCTTCATTGTCATTTAACTGACCCAAGTATTTTCTAATTTTCTTGTGATCTCTTCTTTGGCCCAGGCCCTAGCTGCCCATTCCCAGCTCCAGTGGGCTTCTGGGCCAAGCCCTGGATGCCTTCATCTCAGCCCGTTAGGTATTCAAGCCAATCTCACCTTCCTGTGATCCTGCCCCTGTGCACTTGGCCTTAGAGGCAACTCGCGCGTGCAGACACACACACACACACACACACCCTGCACCACCATGCTCCAAACGCCAAGTGTGGGGCCTGGGCCCTCTGCAGTGCCGTCTGCTCTCCGGCTCAGGTTTGAGTCAGGTTTGTCCTTTCCTCTCCCTTTGGTTGGGCACAGTTGCCCCTTCACTTTCTTTTCATGGTCTCCATTTTCTTCTCATCACCTGCAGAGGTTTCTTTCTTTTTTTTATTTTAAATTTAAGTATAGTTGATTTACAGTGTTTCAGGTGTATAGCAAAGTGATTCAGCTATATATATATATATATATATATATATAAATATATAAATAATTCAGGTTCTTTTCCATTATAGGTTATTACAAGATATTGGATATAGTTCCCTGTGCTATACAGTAGGTTCTCGTTGTTTATCTATTTTATATTCAGTAGTGTGTATCTAATTTATCCCTCCTTCCCCGCTTTCCCCTTTGATAACTATGAGTTTGTCTTCTATGTCTGTAGGTTTGCTTCTGTTTCGTACGGAAGTTCATTTGTATCATTTTTTTAGATTCCACATATAATTGATATCATATATCTGTTTTTTTTTCTTTGACTTACTTCGTATGATAATCTCTAGGTCCATCCATGTTGCTGCAAAAGGCATTATTTCATTCTTTTCTATGGCTGAGTAATATTCCTGCAGAGCTTTCTTGACCAGCCTCCTTGACCTGTTGCCATGGCTTGGTGAGGGCCCTGTGGGGAGAGAGGGATGGAAAAGAGCGAGTGGGTGGCAGATCTCGCTGCGGAAGTCTGGCGGAGCGGGCATTAGACCAGGCATCCAGTGGCGCCAGAAGTGGCCTCACTCTGAGAGCTTTGTTGCCGCCTAGCGGCCACTAGCCTCAACTACAACTTCCCAGGGCCTCGCCTGCCGGCAACTGCTGATTCTTCCGATGAATAAAGGAGTTTTGGCCTCATTTTAGTATGGAACCTGAGACCAGTATGGAGATTTCTTCTGGCCTGGTGGTGAATGAGGAAGTCAGAATTTAGACTCGAGGGCATGTCAATTAGAATGGGAGAAAATAAAGAAATTAATTAAATTCCCATGTGCAGTGTGGGACCTTGGGCTGTGCACCACCAGGGGGCACTCACAGGAGGCTGGACCCCGGAACCGACAGCTCGCCCAGGGCTACGACCCCCAGTGCACCCATGTGCATGAAGAACGTGAATGTAGGCTGGGCACGCCGGCTGCCAAGACAGGTGGCTTGAACCCAGACTTTACATTATTTGGTCCCTTTAAATACGATTTACACTGGAACGTCATAGTGTAATATTACATTATATTTTCTTCTAAAAACTTACATTTTCCTTGGAGTTGTTATTTCTTTATAGGTTTAGTTTCTTCATGTACATTTCCCTTATTCGGGTAGCTGGCAGAAGTGTAAATTGCCTTTTAATTATTTCTTTTCTTCTTCCTCTTTCTCGGTTTTTTCCTTCTGCCCCTCCTCCTCCTTCTTTTAAACCTGGAGACATACTCCTGGAGCTTTTCACCCTCTCCAGTCAGGTATTTGCGCTTGTGCCAACTTTGCTGCTTTGGTCTTGGGATGATCCTTTCCCATTATCCTAAGAGTTCCTCTTGCTTCTCTCTTGTGTATCATCCCATTTCCCATATCTTTCTTTTTCTTTGTTTCCTTCCTCATTTCGTGAATATCTTCCTCCAGAAACTTCCTGATAAAGGATACAAGGAAGTAAAAATGTTCACTCTTCATCTGTGAAACTGTCTTTATTCTCCTCTTACCCTTGATGGATAGCTTGGCTGGATGTAGAACTCTAGGTTGAAAAATCATCTTCTCTCAGAATTTTGAAGACATTTCTCCACCATTTTCTTACTTCCAGTGGTCCTGTGCGGAACACCATCCTGATTTTGTATGTGACTTATTTTTTTCTTTGTAACTCTTAGGTTCTTTTGTTTTTCTCAAATTTAAGTGGGATGGTCCTGGCTTTTAGATTTTTTTCATTCATCGGCATGTAAATCGGTCGTTGTATCATTTTACCTTCCACCAGCAATGTATGAGAATCCTGGTTGTTCCACATTCCTCCAGTATGTGATGTTGTCAGGTTTTGGGTTTTGCCTTTTTTTTTTTTTTTTTTTTTGCCATTCTGGTTAGCACATAGCAATATCACATTGTAGTTTTAATTAAAGAATGTAAATAAACAATAAAATATCAATTTGGTCTCCAAATTACTTAACCAAAAACGATATTACTACTCTTTTTTCTTTGGTGGGAGCAAACATAAATGACATTTTGATATTTATCACATTATTGCTGAAAGTTTAAATTTGTGCAGGCTCTTTGGAGGGCAATTATCTATTCAACAAATCCTCACTTACTGTCTGTCTACTACACGAAGTACTGTCCTAGGTGATGAGTATAATGGGGAATAAGACAAGTCCTGCCTTCATGGGTGAGACAAATGATAGAAAAGTAATTAAATACAAGATCTTATATATCATTATCAATGCTAAGAAGAAAACAAATAGGGTGCCACAAAGTAAGGCACAGGGGTCGGCATACCTAGATGGCAGGGTCATAGAAAGCTCTTCAGAGAGGTGATGTTTAAGCAAATTTGGATACGTATCTAAAGGTCAAAGGTGCTTACCTCGGGACCAAGAACTCCCACTTCGAGGAATCCAGATTACAGAAGTACACGCACACAGATACATGTGTGAGGATGTGTACCAGTGCTTCCTCTCTTGTCCCACCAAGCCTGCATCTTAGCTCACAGCAGCCAGTGTGATCTTTGGAAAACTCAGATCTGACCATGTTCCCCTCCCAGCTTAAAACCCTTCAGTTACTTGCACTTTGGATAAAGTCCAAACTCGTTACTTTATAAATCCCACAATAATCTGACCATTCCCTGGCTATAGCTTAACTCTGTTTCATACCATTCTTCCCCTGCTTCTTATGATCCAGCTGCCCTGGTCTGTTTTCTGTTCTTCACATAAGCTAAGCCTTTACACATACTGTTCCCTCTGTCTGAAAGCTCTTGCCTGGGTTCTTCCTGTGGTTGGCACATTCTCGACCTCAGGTCTCAGCCCAGGGCTCATTGCTCTCTGAAGGTCATGGTAGTCAGATGTGGTGATGGACAGATGGATGCAGAGGTGCCCAGCAGATTCCAGTTGGTAGTCTTTCTCCCTACGCTCGCCCCACTGTGTCTGGCTCTTTTTTCCGACTCCTGGCCCTGCTGACAGCCTCAGGCCCACCTGCAGCAAAGGCAAGGGACGTGATTCAGGGATCCCACCCCACATGGGCACCGAGAAGCTGAGGCTCGTGAAAGCTGGTCAGCACAGGCAGTAAAACAGGGAAATGAGATAATTCAGAGGCTTCCTGCCTGTTATGCTTCTTGGCCCCCAACACACATTGGGCAAAGTGGCTGTGATGATTTGCACCTGGGAGGAGAAAAAAGACTGGATACCCACAAATTATCCAATTTGAACTATCTGAGGGAGAGTAAATTAATAATTTTTATGGATTATTTCTGAGATGCAATTTTCCGAGGTCTTTGATTGGCTGTTTTTCTCTTTTCAGAAAAGTTGAAAAATGTTCAGTTGAGAGGATGCAACAAAAAACAAACAAAAAAACCAACTTTTGCACGAAACATACAAAGCAGGATTTTTGACGTGCCACATAGCCAGTGTCTTACTATTCCTTTATTCTTTATTTGCCCTGTGTTCATTTAGCTCCTGCTCTGTGCCAGGTGCTGTTTTGGGCATTAAGGACACAGCAGGGAACAAGCAAACAAAATCTCTGTACTTGAGGAGTTTATATTCTATTCAGAGAGACAGACAATAAGCAAACAAATGAAACAAATGTACAATAAAATTGCAGGGACGATGTGCTATGGAGGTACTAAGCAGGCTACGCAGTGACTTTGGGAAGAACAAGCCTTGCCACCGGGTAGGAGAAATGTGTTTTAGAGGAAATAGCAATTGCAAAGGTCATGGGATGGAAACAAGCTCGACATGTTCAGGGAACAGCAAAAAGCCCAGTGAAGGAGGGAGCCAGC
Source organism: Aethalodelphis obliquidens (assembly GCF_003676395.1). Lineage (NCBI taxonomy): Eukaryota > Metazoa > Chordata > Mammalia > Artiodactyla > Delphinidae > Aethalodelphis > Aethalodelphis obliquidens. Next base: position 20,633,158 of record NW_020837951.1, read on the forward strand.
CAGGACATGAGGGTGGGCTTGGAGAGGTCAACACTGGAAGCAGTTTGGATGGTTTTTCTAGGAGTGATGGAAAGATCGAGATTTTCAGCAGTAAAGTGATCTCATTTCCATTTTTATAAGTTTTCTCTGGAAATTGTGTAGAAAATAGGTTACACTTGTGAATGAAAATCAACCAGATGAAGATTCGAGCCAATAGCCATTGCTGCGGTTCTCAAATTTGTTAAAATAGCAGACATTCCAATTTTTAAAATATAAATTTATTTATTTATTTATTTATGGCTGCGTTGGGTCTTCGTTGCTGTACGCGGGCTACCTCTAGTTGTGGCGAGCGGGGGCTACTCTTCATTGTGGTGCACGGGCTTCTCACTGCGGTGGCTTCTCCTGTTGTGGAGCACAGGCTCTAGGCACACGGGCTTCAGTAGTTGTGGCGCGCAGGCTCAGTAGCTGTGGCTCGCAGGCTCTAGAGCGCAGGCTCAGTAGTTGTGGCCCATGGGCTTCGTTTCTCCGCAGCATGTGGGATCTTCCCGGAGCAGGGCTCGAATCCATGTCCCCTGCATTGGCAGGTGGACTCTCAACCACTGCATCACCAGGGAATCGCCCAGACTTTCCAGTTTTTAAAGGTCGCCATAATGGGTAACACTTCTGTACTCTGCTGAGACTCTTCAGCTAATAGTTGAAAATTATATTTACATGTGTGTATATGACAAAAATAAGCATTCAGTACTCCTGACCTCAGAAACCTCACAATGCACAGAGGAGGAGAGGAAGCCGTAAGAGGCTGCGCCTGCGGGCCCAGGAACAGCCAGTGTGGCTGTGGGGAGCAGGTCATCCCTCCGGCTGGCCACTAGGGGGCAATCCTACACCTTGCCGCACTTTCCGCTTCTGCTCCGCTCTGCGCTGTCTTCCTCTTCTGACTTCAACCAGCTTCAGCTGTGTCCCAAGCTGCTGATGGAAAATGTGGTTATGAATTCTTTCCCTTTCATCTCTGGATAATCTGGGCCAGATCCAAGCATGGACAGTTGCAGAGATCTTGGAGAAGCTGCTGCCCCTCTAGCTTCATAGTAACAGGTCTTTCTAAGGCCACCTGTTATCTTCAGAATACTAAATTACACAGACCTTTTTTCAGTCCTCATTTTACTTGGCTTTTCAACAGCATTTGACCTGCCCCTTCCCTCCTTCATTTTTCTATATACTAAATTAAAACTTTATTGAATAAAGAACCCTCTCCAAAACACATGATTGGATGGACTACATCACATGCAGTTAGACTGAACGCTACAGTCGTTTAACATGGAAAATCACACAAATCGGCACTTCTACAGAATCTAAAAAAGAATGGATATATGCATTTGTTTAACAGATTCACTTTGCTGTACACCTGAAGCTAACACATCATTGTAAATCAATTATACCCCAATAAAAATTCTTTTAAAACTTGGCAGTTCTCACTGTACAAAGCTGTTTATATACCTGCTTTATAATAAGCAAAGTGTATGTTACTAGACTTGTAAATAATGTATTCGAAGAAACTGGTAGATTTTTAAAGCATATATGAAAAAAATCTGTTCCATATGTACTATTCAAAAACTTTTTCATTGTTTTACATTCTAAATAAAACCTAAATGCCAACATCAAAACTATGGTCATCCCAGAAAATTGACTCTCAAACTCAGACTGCAAGTTCTGAATTAATGTCTATTAAGTGAATTAAGTAAGGCAAAAATCAGGAAATACCACTCATTTCCAAATTCATCTTGGCACACTTAATAGTCCAGTTTTAAGGATTTCTTTAAGCATTTTTAAAAGTTTCTCACATTAATGACAAAAATATATTTTAAAATTCTATGTTTTATATTGAAGTATAGTTGATTTACAATGTTGTGTTAATTTCTACTGTATAGCAAAGTGATTCAGGTATACACATATATACATTCTTTTTAATATTCTTTTCCATTATGGTTTATCACAGGATATTGAATATAGTTCCCTGTGTTATACAGTAGGACCTTGTTGTTTATCCATTCTATATATAATAGTTTGCATCTGCTAATACCAAACTCCCACTCCATCCCTCCCCACCCCCCTCCCCCTTGGCAACCACAAGTCTGTTCCCTATATCTGTGAGTCTGTTTCCGTTTCATAGATAAGTTCATTTGTGTCATATTTTAGATTACACATATAAGTGATATCATATGGTATTTGTCTTTCTCTCTCTGACTTACTTCACTTAAGTATGATGACCTCTAGGTCCATCCATGTTGCTGCAAATGGCATTATTTCATTCTTTTTATGACTGCATAGTATTCCATTATATATATATACCACATCTTCTTTATCCATTCATCTGTGGATGAACATTTAGGTTGTTTCCATGTCTTGGCTATTGTAAATAGTGCTGCTATGAACATAGGGGTGCATGTATCTTTCTGATAAAATCCTATAATTTAAGAAAAATAATTACATGTCAGGAAAAGAAAATCATTAATGTCAACAGTAGCATTACTACTATTCAGTTGAACCATAAGAGACTGCCAATTATCAACTGTCTTTTCACCTATAAAAGGAAAATTTTATATGGTTCAACTCAATACATGTCATGTTTTCTGCAGTTGTCCCCTGAATATGATCCAATGAGTTTGGTATAGGTTTCTGAGTAAGCTGGAGAAAGCTGGAGAAACTAACAACAAACAAAATTGTCCCACTTCACATTGAATTAATTAAAATTGAAAAATTATTTCCTTTAAAAAAGACGTTTAAACTTATAAGCAGATCTTAACTGTTCACCTGTGTTATCATGATTCTTATCAATACATCACAAACAAGCAACTTTCTAAGTGAAAACAGCTAAGACACTTTATTTTCTCAGTTCTTTCTCCTGGAGGAAAATAAAATCTCTCCTCTTCTGCCACCTTGTGGCCACTTCATTTTCCTGCTTTGCCAGTTTTTAATAAAAGACTCTCAATGGTCTTATGAAGACTTTGTTTTTCCAAAAGAAAAGTATTTGGTTCCTTGGCTTAAAGGACTTGCTTCTTTTCAAGATGCCAGGCAAAAAGGAGAATTGGTAGGCAAACTAGATTTGGTGTAAAAAGTATAAATTTAGTGCCTGTTGTGTACTAAGCCCAGGAGGAAACAGAAGAACGGGGACCAGTTATTTCCCTTTGGAGCTCAAGTCAGTCTCTGGTGGGGAAGAGATCAAGACAGTTGCCTGATGCAAGACCATAAGCAAAAGAATGAAAAGAAGAGCGGTGTTTTTGAAAGGGATTCACTCAGAATGCAGCTAGGAGGCCCCAAGCTTTCTCCTGGAACACTGGGGTTGCCTATGTTATAAGCTTATTTTTTTCCCTCCCGATGGTAGGAAAGCTCCTTGTCTTCAACTTCCCTACTATTATTTGCACTGGGCCTGGACACTCAGCAAAGACTAGTTGGTTCCCAATAAGGGTGCCCTGGGACAATCCCTTTCTCCAGAAAATAGATGAGCTCACTGTGGCTGGCAGCCACAAAAAGCAAAGACCTATTCTTCAGACAAGATCCATCGACAAAATGAGGCTGTGTTTCAGGCACAGAATAATCTGGGGAATTGCTAAAATGTTTGGAAATAAAACATACTTTTTTGTTTAGCAAAACAGGACTGTGTAGTGTACGCATCCTCCATCCTTTGAAAACACACACACACACACACACACACACACACACACACACACACACACACACACACACACACACACACCAGAGAAGCATTAATTTGTTGTCAGAAGGTGTACATTTGCAAAGCCCTGTAGATATGGTTCAGTATTTCCCAGTGGGGATGCTCCTGGTGTGTTGGATGAAACAGTTCCACTTCGTAGGGGGCTGGCCTAAGCACTGCCAAAGGTTCTCATCCCTGGGTCCTGGGCACCAAATGTCGGTAATCCTCTCCAGTTACTGTAAAAACCAAAAATGCCACATCCACCACCCCCATTTCCAAAATCTCTCCCTGGACTAGTGTTGGCCATAGTTAAGAACCACTGAATCTTCTCATTGTATCAATTGAGGCCCAGAGAAGGGAAGGAACTTCCCTAAGTCACAGACAAGACACTTAGCAAACAGCCAGAGAAGATTTATTGAAAGTCTATTACGCAGGGAGACTTACAGGCGGAGGGAGCACAGTAAATACAAAATGTGACCTGTGTTCTCAAAGAGGAGGGGGAGAGAGTGAAAGAACTACTATTTATTGGGGACCTATTGCATTCTAGCCCTTTCTAAACCTTTTCACATTATCTTTGCAACGACGCTGAGGAAACTTGAGTCGCACAGAGATTAAGTGTGGAAGCAGAATTTGAACTCAGGCTTTTCTGACTCCAGAGCCTGTCTTTTCACAATTACCTTTCCAGTGTGTGTGTAAACACAGAAACCAGTGTTTTAAAAAGTTATCCCCAAATGGAGAAAAGGTAAAAGATAACCACGTCTCCTTTCAGAGTCATACAAGAGCGCTACCTAATAAGCCGTCCTACCTGGCTCTCTTTGTTTTGGTCCCAGCGCGGGTTGGAAAAGAATTTCCAGATACAAGGCAGAATGTAAGGAAGACAGAGTTTTCGCTGCAAGGACAGCGGGCCGACTTCCCAGTAGCCAGGGAAAGTCGACCATGAGCACGGCTTGTCTGTTTTTATAGCCAGGGAACAAAGGGACTTCTGAGTTGCCTGCTGATTGGGTAGGATCTGCATGTTTCCAGTGGGATGAATACCTTTCTGTATATGGGATGGGAAAGGGGCAAGGCGTGCTGCTTGGGAAAGCTCAGAGATGTTGAGTGGTTGCTGTGTGACAGAGTCATAAGGGTCTGGTAAGCCTCTGTTCCGGTGACGTTGGCCCTTTAAGTTTATCTTGTTCTTTGTCCTTGGAGCACACCACACTCTTGGCAAATGTGACTGTGTTTAACTTACTGTTTACTGTTGTTTAGGGGCCAGGCTCTGTGAAGTTAGAGATTAATTGGTAAAAAACTGAGAAGGTGCAAATTATTTTTGTCTGGTAAATATGTAAATGCTTTCTGTCCAGTGGAGACAATAACCACAAAGGTTGTGGATTCATTGCCCTGTAGGACATTAACCACGTGTGTCTAACTTAGCAATTTTATCCCAGCAGTTTTTTCTTTCACTGACTTATACATACATCAGCTTCTCATATCCTCCTTTGAATCAGCTGTCATTCTTTTGGGTCCTTCAAAAATGATTTAACATGGACTTCCCTGGTGGCGTAGTGGTTGGGAGTCCGCCTGCCGATGCGGGGGACACGGGTTCGTGCCCCGGTCTGGGAAAGATCCCACATGCCGCGGAGCGGCTGGGCTCGTGAGCCATGGCCACTGGGCCTGCGCGTCAGGAGCCTGTGCTCTGCAATGGGAGAGGCCGCGGCAGTGAGAGGCCCGTGTACCGCCAAAAAAAAAAAAAAAAAAGATTTAACATTAAATCTTTGACACAGGCTCGCTATATAGTTGTATGAGAGTTATGTTCTTTAACTCTTTGAGAATTATGTTTTGACAGTAGCACAGTCCAATAAGGGACGGACTGCTGTAAAGTAAGCGTGAAACTCTAGGTGCTGTGGGGACAATACAAAGGATGAGAAGAGTGAGCCCTGGGGAGTCAAAGGAATTCTTGAGCGGGGCCTTGGAGGAAGGGTAAAATTTGAACAGACAGAGAAGGGAGGGCTTTCTAGAAGGGGTTGCAGCATGAGGAAAAGAAGAAAGAAGTCAGGGGTTTTTGTAGACGCTACAATTAAAGGAGAGGCACCTAGTTTGGTCTTTTTCCTCAGGTCATGCTTCTGACCTTATAGGATCCAGAATGTGAAGATTAAAAAGAAAATGGACCACTGTAGAAGCTCAGTAAGGGCAGGAATTTGAGCTATTTTTGTCAACAGTGTACTCTCAGAGCTTGGACATAGTAAGCCAACGATGACTGCTTGTTGAATAACTAACGTGATCAAAAGTAAAGAATATGATTAGCTTCCATTAACTGACCACTTACTATGTGCCAGACACTATGCTAAGCTCTTTTGAAAAAATTTTTATTTTATATTGGAGTTGATTTACAATTTTGTGTTAGTTTCAGGTGTACAGCAAAGTGATTCAGTTATACACACACATGTATCTATTCTTTTTCAGATTCTTTTCCCATATAGGTTATTACAGAATATTAAATAGAGTTCCCTGTGCTATAGAGTAGGTCCTTGTTGATTATCTATTTTATATATAGTAGTGTGTCTATGTTAATCCCAACCTCCTAATTTATCCCTCCCTTGCCCCACCTTTCCCCTCTGGTAACCATAAGTTCGTTTTCAATGTCTGTGAGTCTGCTTCTGTTTTGTAAATAAGTTCATTTGTATCATTTTTTTAGATTCCATATATAAGTGATATCATATGGTATTTGTCTTTCTCTGTCTGACCTACTTCACAGTATGATAATCTCTAGGTCCATCCATGATGCTGCAAATGGCATTATTTCATTCTTTTTTATGGCTGAGTAATATTCCATTGTATAAATATACCACATCTTCTTTATCCATTTATCTGTCGATGGACATTTAGGTTGCTTCCATGTCCTGGCTATTGTAAATAGTGCTGCAGTGAACATGGGGTGCATGTATCTTTTTGGATTATGGTTTTCTTCAGATATATGCCCAGGAGTAGGATTGCTGGGTCATATGGTCGTTCTATATGTAGTTTTTTAAGGAACCTTCACACTGTTCTCCATAGTGATTGTACCAATTTACATTCCCACCAACAGTGCAGGAGGGTTCCATTTCCTCCACCATTTATTTGTAGACTTTTTGATGATGACCATTCTGACCGGTGTGAGGTGATACCTTATTGCTGTTTTGCTTTACATTTCTGTAATAATTAGTGATGTTGAACATCTTTCATGTGCTTTTGGGCCATCTGTATGTCTTTTTTGGAGAAAAGTCTACTTAGATCTTCTGCCCATTTTTTGATTGGGTTGTTTGTTTCTTTTGATATTGAGCTGCATGAGCTGTTTGTATATTTTGGAGATTAATCCCTTGTTGGTCGCATAGTTTGCAAATATTTTCTCCCATTCTGTAAGTTGTCTTTTCGTTTTGGTTATGGTTTCCTTTGCTGTGCAAAAGCTTTTAAGTTTAATTTGGTCCCATTTGTTTATTTTTGTTTTTATTTTCATTACTCTAGGAGGTGGATCCAAAAAGATACTGCTGCGGTTTATGTCAGAGAGTATTTTGCCCATGTCTTCCTCTAAGAGTTTTACAGTGTCTGGTCTTACATTTAGGTCTTTAATCCATTTTGAGTTTAGTTTTGTGTATGGTGTTAGAGAATGTTCTAATTTCATTCTTTTACATGTAGCTGTCCATATGCCAAGCTCTTTACATAAATAATTCCATGAGACACTTACATTGATGATATGAAGCAGATTTTCTTATTTTTCAAATTAGGTCCAGCCTATGGCAAAATGGTTACATGAATGATTTTTATCTTTGGGGCTCCTTTACCCTTTCCCAAAGGGCACAGAATCCAAGACTTATGATTATTCTTCCCACTGCCCAAACTCTCTTCCAGCCTCCCCAAGCCCGGTGGTGTCAGTACCATTGGAATAAACTGGTCCTACTACTGACCAGCAACTGATGTGCTACCAGGAGAGTCCCAGATGGACCTCTGGGTAACCTGGGCCCATGTGTATGTAAGTACTTGCTCAATTTTGATGAGTGAGTCTGGAGGTGACAATCACTGTTATCCTTGGGTTTCTTACCTACAGGGAACCCTCATGTTGTGGTAGAAATTTCAAACTAGAAAAGAAGGAAAGGGTTTCTGCTTCCACCCCTAACCCATGTGGGAAGAGAACTCTGGATCCCTTTTGACAGGACTGCCTCTTTCTGGACATTAGGATGGTGTGCCAGACATAGACATGTATTGCTCAGATTCCCTCTTCACGAAAGGGCCCATTGTGCAGCCTTGAGGAGTGTGGTTGGCTCACAGCCACCACTGTTAACTGGTTCAGATCGGCCTCAACTCCTGAGCTGAGGTAGTGGTCTTCTTGGGGTGGCCCCATCCAATGACTGTGCAAGACTGTGGTACAAGGTCCCATCCATTTCTGCCTAACACAGGACTCTTCTCACACACTCAGAGATCCCTGCTGGGCTGACAGAGACTGTCAGATCTATGTCATGGTCTGGCAACTCCCCTTCCCTAATCCCATTTCCTCCTTTTTCCTTTCACAAGTGTTACTCCCAGTAAGCCTTTTATACTCCTAAATCTGTCTCAGGATCTGTTTTCCGAAGGACCCAGATGACACAGATGGGATGCTGTTAGCTCCAAGCAACCTTTCATCAGTGAAGAGAATGGATATTTTAGAACTGGATTTGAGCCAATACCAGCAGAATATAAGCACCCCGGGTGCCAGGGACCAAGGAGTACTTCCACTGTGGTGCATGAATCAAATAAGCTCTATTTCTTGGTATTCTTCTTGGCACTGACTGTGTCTTGCTATTATATAAGATGGCTTGACTGTTCCTACTGGCTTTCTCAGTGAGTGATTTGTTCAATTAATTAAGAGTGGGACTAAAGACAAGGTCACTAAGTCCGTTTCCAGTCAGCTGTTAGTTTCAATCAAGTTACCTGTTATAAATGGATTGTTATCTGGTCATATATGGACTCCATAAGCCCTTGACCCATGCTGAGTCATGACTTAGGCCAGTTGTTTCTCAGCCTCCTGGCAGACTGTCACCCTTCCCGTGGGTCACTTATAAAATGCTCTGTGCAGTATTTTGGTTTGGGGCAAGGAAGTCTTAATGTGGTTGGTGACCAGCTACTTAACTTGCGGCCACAAATGGGAGGGCATAGTTTTTGCTTTTTTGGTATGGAAGCATCTCCTAATTCCTTATTAGAAGAGCAATACTCCTCAAATTATCCATTCATTCATCAAATATTTTTGGACAAAGAGAGAGTTGCTACTTGCCCTTCCCTTGATCAGACTCACAGCTACATCCCTAGCATCACATTTTAGGGAAATCTACATGCAGCTTCTTCAGTAATAACTACCAGCCAGACACACCTGAGGGTCTAAAGCAGTACTTACTCCTCTTCCATCTGTCCTTCATGCCAAAGACATCAAGCCTCAACCTGTGTCATGGAGTCAATAATTATAGGGGCTCTGGGATCAGATAGTCTTGGGTTCAGATATGGGTTCTCCCACTTCCTGGAGGAAAGGTGGTGCCTTGTGGGCAAAAAACTGGACCCAGAACAGATATAAAAACAGAGGCCCTGGGGAGAGGAACCGCCGTCAGGGAAAGACTCACTCCCAGTGACTACAGAGAAGACAGCGCTGTCCCCTGCCGAGATGAAGCTGCTGTTGCTGTGTCCAGGGCTGACTGTAGGCTGTGCCCACAAGGAAGGAAACCCTGGTGTTGTGAGAAGCAACTTCGATATTTCAAAGGTAGGGGCAGTGGAGAATAGTGACTTTGGATTTTGGGGGGTGGTTTGGAGGGTTCTGAAACAAGGTGACCCTCCTGGAGGGCAGCAGTTCCTTGACATATTAGGCAAAAGGGGTGATTTCAGACCTTAGACTAAGGGCAGTTGTGCCATGTTAAAAGACGACAGCACTTGGGGACCTCCATTCTCACTGGAGGGACAGTTGAAAGAGTCCTAGGTGTGTGGTGCCAATTGACCTGAGCTCTAATTTCATCTTCACGTCACTGTGATGAGTCCTGGCCCACAGGCCAGAGTTCAAGGAGACAAGTGTTCATGTTGTATCTCTTTCCTCTTTTCTCACCCAATCATTTTATTGATTTATTGCAGATTTCAGGGGAGTGAGATTCCATTCTCTTGGCCTCAGACGCCAAGAAAAGATAGAAGAAAATGGTAGCATGAGAGTTTTTGTGGAGCACGTCCATGCCTTGGAAAAATTTTCTTTGTTCTTTAAATTTCATACAAAGTAAGTGGGTTTTTTGCTTGGGAAAGAAAAAACAGAAGCCTGAATATGGTCTTGGACCTCTAAACACACACAAACACACACATACACACACACACACACACACACACACACACATATACATACATTCTGGGCCTGCACCTAAAATCAGGGTCCATCATCCGGCACTGATTTGGGGTTTGGTGAACCTGTGGCTTTTCTAGATTCAGAGATAAGAATTGGTGACAGGCATGAATTTAAACGGGAGTAGAGGAGGTAAGGGGTAGAGGGGTATCAGAATCATAAGTAGTGTGGCATGACAGCATAGGTTAAGAGCACAGGATTCAGAATCAACAGCCTATCTCGTTCTTGAATCTATATGTGTGACCAAGAAAATTCATCTGTTTCTTCCCCAATTTTCCCTAGAGTAAAAGAAGATGATAATAATTGTCTCTCATGGTTTTTTGTGAGGACCAAGTGCGGTTATGTTCGTAAGGCACATATCTAAGAGGCTGGCACATGGTAAGAACCCAGCTAATTCTCTGGACAAGTAGCTATCGTAATAGTAATAGTGGGAAGCAGTGGTAGAGTAATAGTGATAGAAGTAGTTGACTCATTCTCAAAGCAGCAAATAAAGTGAATAATGTAAATAAAAGTTCTTTGGAAACTATACCCGAAAATGTTCAACAGTTAATCAGTGGAATCGTAAACTCAAGTTACAGGTAGAGTGTGAAGGAGCCAGCACCATCAGTATCTCTTGGGCATCGGCTCATTCTGTTTTACAGGGTAAGTGGAGCATGTCCTGAAATGTCTTTGCTTTCTGACAAAGCAGGAGAGGATGGTGTACATAGTGTTACCTGTAAGTATGCAAAAAGAAAGGTCTGTCTAAATTCTACTTCCAACTGCAAGGAATTTGCTAAACCCCAGTATCTTCAGGACCTTGGTCAGTTCCTGATATGCTTGTTTAGGTAATACAGTGGGGCCATCTAATAGCCGATATCCTGAATTTGGGAGAAATGTGTGTGTAAAAGCCAGTGCCTGGCACACAGTACCATCAGGTATAGAAGGCAGTTTGGTCACAGGTACCTCCTGCCACAAAAGAAAATTGGCAGAAAAAAAAAAAAAGTAACTTGGCAGGACAGCTTCTCATTCCTTGCCCACTTTCTGATGATGTCTGAGGGCCGTTGCCACAGCACATTATTCGGGACACAGCCCTGGGTATATAATGCAATGGGGCTTATAGAGAAGACAGAGACACACAGTTGGCAGAGATGGCTGAGGGAGGGTAGGTGAGTTTCAGGGAGCATGATAGAGGGAAAGCTGCTGCTGTGGCTGAATTTTTCTACCCCTAGTGGTCAGTCCACCAGCGTTCCTTAGAAGTTGCCTCATGAATCCCAGAGAGATGCAAATGGAAGGCAGTAGATATCACTCTCTATTTCTTCCAGGATATGCACTTGAATTTGTTTTGTGGGAGAGAATAGGAAGTGAAAGGGTTTCACTTCCTTCCCATGGACCAGAGGAGTTCTGAGCTGTGTTCTGTTTCCTCCACAGATGATGAAGACAATAAATTTCGCATACTTCAAACAAATTATACTGAATATATTATTTTTTATCTCATGAATGTCAACAACAATGAATCATTCCAACTGCTGGAGCTCTACGGTACAGTATTTTCATGCTGACACTCATCGTGGGGTGGGGAGACTGGGGAAGGAAGGAAGCCTGGAGACAGAGTGGTCTTCCCAATCTTATCCTGGGATGACATCTCTCCTCCTCTGAAGATAGATGCTCACCTTTGGTAAAATTTCTCAGGCTCAGTGTTGGGAACATGATGAATCTCTCATCATGCCAGAAAGATATCCTAAAGATGTCAAATTCAAGACAGGTTATGGGAACATATGTATAACTGATTCAGTTTGTTATAAAGCAGAAACTAACACACCATTGTAAAGCAATTATACTCCAATGAAGACGTAAAAAATAAAGAGAGATTACATTTAAAAAAAAAATTCAAGATAGGTTATTTTTTCATCCCCAAGACTTCTGCCTAAGCACCCAGTCAGTACCATTCATTTTCCCGTCTGGCTGGAGCCCCACCCCTCTGATGAGACTCAGTGACCAATAAACAAGACAAAGCAGTTACTGTCACTCTTCCCACGCCCAAGAACCAGACGGGAGCCCAAAATCATGAAAAAGTTTGTGAAAATTTACCAAAAATATGGGATTGTTAAGGAAAACATATTTCCACATGTTTCCATATTACCAAAGTCGTTAAGTTGAGATCTCTCTGGCTTTCTCTGCCTAAATTCCCACTTTACTGAATGGGAATGTTCCTGAAGGGAAAAATCCAAGAGAAGTTAATACCCCAGTCAGTCCCCTTTGCCCTAACCTGGAGAATCATCTGGTTTCATTCTGGGAAATAAACCAGGGTTGGTATTTGAATGTGCTCTTCTCTGCCTCTGTAGATCACTGTCTCCAGGCCCGAGGGAGTGGAGTGGCCCAGGCCTCCAGGTTGGTGAGCTCTGCTGGAGAGGGGCTGGCTCAGGGATCAGTGCCTCCCAAAAGCATTAGGGTTTTATGTCCAAAGATTACAATAAAAATAATTTGGTAAGGAAGCTTTTTGGGAGAGCTTGAAATTTGGAGTTGGAGGACCTGCATTCAGGATCCACTCCTGCTATGAGCTTTTTGAGCAAATGATGTAGCAGTTAAAAGGGAAACAATGATGTCTACCTTATAGAGTTACTGTGTGGATATAATGCTGGAGAAAAGGGCTCAGTAATTGATAATGTGCTAAAAATCATGACTTAAAGTTTTAAATGGGAAAAGGGTGTGAGTGTGAAACTCAAATACATCTCTGTGTTTGTGGTCCATCTTCCAAGCCCAGAGGACCATCTCACCCTCCAATTTATAGAAAAATTTTCTTCCTTCAATCTCTTCCTTTCTTCCTGCACATCCTTAACTTCTAATCTGGGAATAGAGTTGTCTGACCTTCCAGTTGTCTTCCAACCTGGAAAATGGACTCTTGAGTTTCCTCATCTGTCTCCTGCCTCAGATTTATTGTGGGGCTTCATTAGCAATGATGGCTTCCATGAAGGAAGCACTTAGTGAAAGATTGCTATGGCTTTCGCCATGATTCCTCAATTTGTCAAAAATTCTTTAAAACTTCCAATGCTGAGGATGGCATTGCTAAGATCCTTCATTGCTTCTTTTCTTTTCATAGACTCAAGTGGGGGAAGGTTAAGATGGGATCAGCAATAGAAAAAAAAAAAAAGTCATTTACTTAACACCCTCCCTACCCCTATTCTGGCAAATAACATGGGTTAGAATGCAGGTTGATAACTATTTCTTCAACATTTTTTTTTGTAATAGAAATTCTCTTTGTCCTCAGTTCAATCCGAGAAGCACCTAATGAGTCTCGGTGTTCTTGTTCTCGTCGGCTTACTTAGCACTGGGTGAGTGCCACCTCACTTGGGCTCCAGGATCTTCTCTTCCATGGTCCCCACATCATCTTGCGACAAGTTCTGTGACCTGATTTCCATCACTATCGCACGTGAAGGCATCAACTCTGCATCTTCAGGATCTCCCCTAATTATCTAGGAAGACTCATTAGCTCACCACAAAGCAAAGTTTCCTGCAAATTTCTAACTCTCTGTGCCATATTCAGCACAACAGTACCATGAATAAGACCTTCCTCTACCTGGTCAATAAATGATTCACCTTCCAGTCATGTGATTTGTCTTTGTGTATGTTAAAGAGATGTGGGGTTGACAGGAAGCAAATGAGGGGACTTCCTTGGCCCTGTGTCCATAATCTTCCTCTAGCTTCTCAGAATCTTCCCTGAGTTTCAGGATTCTCCCTTGTCTGCAGTAATTCTCTGTCCCCATGAGTGCTACCTGCCTTTTGATTTGCCCATTTCTTAGTGACCTGGTAAGACAAACTATAAGACTTGTGCTATAAATTGCTCCATCCTAGAATTCTCTTTTTCAGTGGGGGTACTGAGAGATAGATGCTGCTGGGGCTGATACCAGCTCGATATGTTTCAGAATATGCCCTTATACCCCAGCTTCTCTAACCCATCCGTCCTATGATATGGTCAGTGTCCCTTCTTTCTTTCTTTCTTTTCTTTTCTTTTCTTTTTTTTTTGGTACGGCAAATGCTTTTATTTTGTAGAAGCACATCTATGGTATCTAAGTTGAAAATTACCCTGATAAGATGCTGTTAGTTTCTGAAAATCTTCATTTTTAAAATTTTATTGAAGTATAGTTGATTTACAGTTTTGATTTCTGCTGTACAGCAAAGTGATTCAGTTTTACATATATACATTCTTTTTCGTATTCTTTTCCATTATGGTTTATTACAGGATATAGAATATAGTTCCCCGTGCCATACAGCAGGACCTTGTTGTTTATCCATTCTATATATAACAGCTTACATCTGCTAATCCCAAACTCCCATTCCATCCCTCCCCCAGCCCCCATCCCCCTTGGCAACCACAGGTCTGTTCTCTATGTCTGTGATTCTGTTTCTGTTTCATAGATAGGTTCATTTGTGTCATATTTATTTATTTATTTAATATTTATCTTATCTGCTCCAGGTCTTCATTGAGGCACGCGGGATCTTCGTTGCAGCATGCAGGTCTTTAGTTGTGGCATGTGGACTTATTAGTTGCGGTATGCATGTGGGATCTACTTCCCCTATCAGGGATCGAACCCCAGCCCCCTGCATTGGGAGTGTGGAGTCTTACCCCTGGACCACCAGGGAAGTCCCTGTGTCATATTTTGGATTGCACATATAAGTGATATCATATGGTATTTACCTTTCTCTTGGTCAGTGTTTTTTCATACTCTTGGAAAACTTCCTTCAACCACTGCTTTTATCTACTGGGAACGTGTTAAATGAGATTCCATGAAACGTGAGCAATACTTATCTGCAGCAATCTATATGTGGTACATTCAGGAGGCATCAAGGAGGCTAAGTGTTATTAACCTCTTCTTTGGGGAGCTTACAGGCTTTGGAGAAAGGGAAATTAAAGATCCTCTTCCAGTTATAATCCTTTCCCAACATCAGCTGATAATAAAAACAGTGTAAGAGTTACACATGGTTGTTGGGGCAGAGCAAGATGTGGGTAGGGGTTGTCATGCAGAAAGAATGACTCATTCATTATGGACATAAGGCTTATGTTAACAAGAGAAGGCTTTCTAGGCATCTGACTCTCCCCACATCTTACTCTGCCTACAGGTCACAAGAGTAAGTTAAGTTCAGACTTATTGCTCCTGACTTAAGTGCTCAGTCTGGTTTGCTGAAATATGACAAAAGGCTATGTAGAAAGTCAACCAGTCATGCTAGGATCACCCATTTTTTAAAAGTTTGCGTTTAAGGGACAGAGCAGCTGATACCCAGAAGGGCATGGCCTAGCATATCCTTGAGAATGCTTAGAGCATTAACAACAATAGTAATCAATGCACAAGAGGGCCACGTTGATGATGGGAAATGGCTGGAGAGTGCCACGTGTCAGGAAACTACAGCCAATCGGGAGGCACAAAAAGACCCTCAGGGGTTCCCAGATCAAGTTGGCAGATGAGCTCACACTGAAACCTACACCTCAACCCCAAACATTTTAATGCAAATGAGGCATGAAATGTTAAGGACACTCAAAAGCAAGGAGTGAAGATCTCTGTGGATCAGAAAGAGAGCAGTTCTTTTCAGGAGGAACAAAAAGAAAAAAAACAGACAGGAATGATGTGGGTAAACAGGCCAGAGCAGCATCGTCCTCCGGGTTTGGGGTCTGGGGACAGATCTGGATCACCCATGCAGGGTTGGGGCCAATCATGTGGGGCTGCAGACTGAAGATGTGGACCTCTGAGAAGCAGGGGCTGAGCCTGAATGAATTTAGGACGGTTCCTCTCCCTCACCTGGAGTCACAGAGAGAAGCTGACTGCAAAGGAGGCACCATCACCTCTTTCTTTCATTTGAGAAAGAAAAGAGCAGTCCCTGGTCTCCTGGGATCGGCCTGACTCGCATCATGAGGCTTCAAGGTTATCACCAGCTGGCCTGATGCTCACAGCTAGGCCAAGTTATTCTGTTGGACGTAAACAATATCCTGAAACATCAACACAGACAAGGTCACTCAGAGATCATTAAAAAAAATCATTGTGCAATCCAGAAACACGCCCCCCTCTTGGCTAAAATGAGTCACTACTACTTTTCTACTAATTACAGCTTTATCCTCCTGCTGGGCTTCTCTTCCTATAGATAAGATTTACTGAGATATGCATTCATAGACTTGCCCCTGCTTTCTGACAGCACCCAATCTAGAGCTTCCTTAGATCCTCCCCCAAACCCGCAGTAGGTCCTTCCTAATATGCTCCTACTGAGACACCTATGGTTCCCCTGGTGAGCGTTCTTCCTAGCTGCAGTAATAAACCCAATTTTTCAATTACGTGTATGTTCCTGGTGGTCTTTGGCTGAAGAGTATTAACATTTTTAGGAGTTGAACCCAGGCCCACTTCATGCATGTGCCGCCCGGAATTCTGAGAAGCACCAAGCTAAATCACAAATGCAAGGCCTGGTTTAATGCTGTGCACTTAAGTAGCACGTAGGATGCCCCCAAGGCTTTTGGCCTGAGCAATTGGAAGGATGGAATTGCCATTTACTCCAGTTACCTAGAGGAGCCAGTTTAGTGGGGAAGGATAAAAAAATCTCTGTTTCAGACATTTAATTTGTTTATCTAGCTAGGCTACTATTCAAAAAAAGAGACCCGGGCTTCCCTGGTGGTGCAGTGGTTGAGAGTCCGCCTGCTGATGCAGGGGACACGGGTTCGTGCCCCGGTCCGGGAAGATCCCACATGCCGCGGAACGGCTAGGCCCGTGAGCCATGGCCGCTGAGCCTGCGCGTCCGGAGCCTGTGCTCCGCAACGGGAGAGGCCACAGCAGTGAGAGGCCCGCGTACCGCAAAAAAAAAAAAAAAAAAAAAAGAGAGACCCAACCATAATTTAGTATGGGTTGGTGAAGATAGAATTAATTTCAAAACTTAATAATAGATTTCATTATCAGTAACATAAATGTGAATTTTCTTCAGCAAGTTAAAAGGAAATGTACTAAATCTATATTAACATTGTTAGATCTAAAAAACAAATTGTAAGATGAAAAAAGCCAGTTGTTGAATGATATGTGCAGTATGACACCATTTATATAACTTATTTTAAAAAATTAATTTACTTATTTTTGGTTGCATTGGCTCTTTGTTGCTGCACGCTGGCTTTCTCTAGTTGCGGAGAGCAGGGGCTACTCTTTGTTGCGGTACGTGGGCTTCTCATTACGGTGGCTTCTCTTGTTGTGGAGCATGGGGTCTAGGCACTCGGGCTTCAGTAGTTGCGGCACGTGGGCTCAGTAGTTGTGCCCCACGGGCTTAGTTGCTCCGCAGCATGTGGGATCTTCCCGGACCAGGGCTCAAACTGGTGTACCCTGCACTGGCAGGCGGATTCTTAACCACTGTGCCACCAGGGAAGTCCCATATATAACTTTAAAATAACACACAGAACAATGCAATACATTCTTTATGGATTTCTATTATATGTAAGATAACACAGCGCTTCCTATAATGTGCATACGAATCACCTGGGGAACTTGTTGAACAACAGGCTCTGATTTAGCAGGTCTGGGGAGGGGCCTGAAATTCCACCTAACAAGCTCCCAGAGATGCCAGTGCTATGCCGCCTTGGGAGAGGGGAGATGCAGGTAAAGTGAAACTGTTCTTACTTTCTTCAATTATTTTGCTCTATCTGGGTGCTAGAACCTCTCTGTTGTACTTCTGGACACTCATAAAGGTATTCATGTCCATGAGTGGTTGTTAAAATAGGTGTGTCTGTGGGGTTATGAGGGCTGGCATCTCCTATTCCACCATCTTGCTAATGTCAACCCAAATCAGTTATCATTTTACCCAAAAGACAGAGAGAAAGACATTGAGTTTTCAAAACTTTTTTATTTTTCTAGAATATCTACAGAAATCAGGGATCAAATGAAAATTACGGTGGAATTGTTACTGATTTGGGTCCTCGGACTCTTTAATCAATAGAAATTGGTAAGAAGCCAGGCGAGGAATTCAAGCATGGCTTTACTGGGTCTCGTGCTTGCTGCAGCATGAGGGAGTGAAAACAAAAAACAGGTGGCCCTGTTTTCTCCCAGAGAGGGCACGAGCTAGTTCCTTAAATAGGATGACGACGGGGGCGGGTCTGCAGGTTGAGCAGGAGAGGCAGCTTAGGTGGTCCGCCCACCCCTGTGGTGGTGCTGTGTGCAGGGATCGCTCGCGTGCAGTACCGTGCTTTTGCTCTTAGCACCTCAGAAATGGCTTTTTTGTATCTTATTGTTCATAATTACCCTGACTGTGCATGTGTGCAGCTATTTTCAGCCCCTTATGGTTTCTTTGTATTCTGTTGTGGGAGGAGACGTTTGTCCAGGTGCAAGCACTGCAGCAAAGGGTGCCAGGTCCCAGCCCATCTTGGAATCAACCATCATTGGGAGCTCTACGGCTTCCTGGTCCACTTTGCTCAGGGATGGAGGGCCAAGCTCACAGCCAAGTCCCATAGGGCAGGGGTCCTCAACCCCCTGGCCAGGCCGTAGACCGGTACCAGTCCTCGGCCTGTTAGGAGCCAGGCTGCACAGCAGGAGGTGAGCAGCAGGCGAGTGAGCGAAGCTTCATCTGCCACTCCCCATCGCTCCCATTACCGCCTGAACCATCCCCCCTGCCCTGTCCGTGGAAAAATTGCCTTCCACGAAACCTGTTACCAAAAAGGTTGGGGGCCGCAGCCATAGGGGATTTTTCCATCATGATATTGAAATCCTAAATTGTGTTTTTATTAGTTCCTTATCACCCTACTACCACCTCACTGCCCATGAACACATTCTTAGGGCCTGAAAACAAATGGAGTCGATTAAAGGAAGGGAAATAAGTCTACTTCAAAGAGCACCATAAAATATTATTCCAAATGCAGGCAAGTGTGAGTTAGGATTGCACAGAAGATCATATGTGCTACACTCCCTTCCAAGAGTTAAAAATGTATGTTAGGAAACTGCCGCTGTATCAAAGATACAGTTAGGAAGCTCTATTCTTGGCATCCAGCTGGACAGGAGAAATGGGTCCTATATTAGTTTTTGCTGCAACAAATAACCACAAATTTGATGGCTTCAAACAGCACAAGTTTATTGTATTACAGTTTGGGAGGTCAGAAATCTGACACTGGGCTCCCTGGACCAAAACCAAGTGAGCCCAGTGTCTATAAATGTATTCAGATCATCTTCTATGTCTTTTCTTAGAGTTTTAAAGTTCTCTCCTTGGTGATCTTCTGGTGTATTCTCAGTTGTTAATTCCTATATACTTTCATAGGTTTTTTGTTGTCTATTTTTTGTTGTTGTTTTGTTTTTTTTTTTTTTTTTTTTTTTTTGTTTTGTTTTTTGTGGTACGCAGGCCTCTCACTGTTGTGGTCTCTCCCGTTATGGAGCACAGGCTCCGGATGCGCAGGCTCAGCGGCCATGGCTCACGGGCCCAGCCGCTCCGCGGCATGTGGGATCCTCCCAGACCGGGGCACGAACCCGTATCCCCTGCATCGGCAGGCGGACCCTCAACCACTGCGCCACCAGGGAAGCCCTAATTTTTTGTTTTTTTGACTATTAGTTATTATCATGAGTTTTTGCTGGTATAGAGAAATGTTATTGAGCTTTGTAAGTTGATCTCTCTAGCAACCTTGATGAAATTTTTCATTAGTTATAATAAAATTAGTCCTAATACTTTGTGGATTCTGTTGGCTTTATAGGTACCTATATATGATCATATTATCCGCAAGTAATGTCAGTGTATCTCTTCCAATCCTTACACTTCTCTTTTTTTTCTCTCTTCTTATAACTTCAACCAGAACCTCCAGGAATACTTTAACTATTGAAACCATATTTTCTATAACAGGGGTTGCAAACTATGGCCCACAGGCCAAATTCAGCTCCCTGCCTATTTGTGTATAGACCCTGAGGCAAGAACATTTGCAATTGATGTGAGATTAGAAACACTAATTTTTAACCCCAATTAAGCAAAATGTTATTCTAAAACAGAATTGTATTCTTCTCATTAATAGGCCTGTGTTTTTCTTTAATTGTCCTCAATATTATATTTTGAATTTTATCAGAAAATTTGGAAATGTGTTTTCTCTATTACTCTATTAGTATCTACATAATATCTTCCATTCTGCCTCTTGGCGTGCAAAGCCTAAAATATTTACTCTCTGGCCTTTAGAGAAAAAGTGTGCGGATTCCCTTTTCTACATCCTGCTCTTTCCCCTGACTGTTATTTATGATAGTTATTTGTACTACATTTTCTCCCAGATAAACAAGTTCATCAAATTGAACCCCTCAGAATGCCTTCAATTAAATGGGCATGAAATTATAGGGTTGTGGATTAAGGAGATATTTTTAAGTTGTTCTGTTACCGTTCCCCTTTAAATATTATGAATAACTTAAACCTGAATGGAGGGAATTTAGATAAATGTCAAATAAACTTCCAGAGTAAATATCAAACTAGGACACCCTGAGGTTATCTGGGGGTTTCAGAGACAATGATGAAGACTCCAAATCTCTAATCTTGGCTTAGGGGACTTTGGCGCTCGATTCTCGTGTCCCAGGACAGACATTTAGTTGAAATTGTCCGCTCCTGGGGGCAGCCCCATCAGGATGCTAGCTATTGTTCTTTAAATTTGGCATTTCAGAAACATTGTTTTGTTGGTTTCAAATATGTATGATGGATCTATTTTGGTAATAGTAGACAATCACTGGCTGACCACTTGGTAAAGAAAGACAGAGAATGGAGTGCCGGGTTGTTCAGGAGAGCCTGGCCCCGGAAACAAGGTCTGGTCAGCAGTGCTGATGCGGATTATCCAGCTGCCAGGGTTCCCACAACCTAACACAACTACCTTCCTTTCCCCGTGTTTCCGTTAAACCCGAACTAGTTCTGCACACAGCTTTCCTCAAACACCCCACAAGCAAACCTATCTCTGGACCCCGGTCCTTCCTGCTTCCTTTGTATGAAATACTCGTCCCCCAGATACCTGAATGACCTGCTGCCTCACGGCCTCCTGGCCCCTCTGTGTCACCTCACACAGAGGACTCCTCCAAACCCCAGTATAAGTAGCACTCTTTCCCCACCTTTCCTGACTGGCCTCTCATATTTCTTTGTTTATTGCCTATACCCACTCCTGTACCCACTCCCTCTAGAATGTAAATGCAACAAAGTCAAGGAGTTTCTTTTATTCACTGCAGTATCCAACAGCTGAAACAGCACTTAGCATGACACAGGCACGCCATGTTTGTTGCCTCAGTAAGTGGCCTTCCTGACCTACATGGGAAGGATTAGAGAACCCATCCTCTTTCTCCCTTTTCTTGTCCTAATATTTTCCCAAGTGTGTCTCAGCTCACACCAAAGAATGTGGGGCCTGTAACATTTTTCCCATTGGTGAAATTGGAGACATGGGAACTCTAAGGAGATTGCTTCAGAAAATCTCTTCATAAAACACTGGGCTCTGGGAACCGGGCCTAGTTGTCACACACACACACACACACACACACACAAGAAGAGCAGGTTTAGCAGTCAACCTCTGAGAGAAGAGCAGGGAATCCATGACCCTTCTTCCCTGCCTCCTACAACCCGGCCATCGTGCTACTCCCATTCCATTTCTGTCCAGCCTCCTGGGGGTCTTGAAAAAAGCTGAGATTCAAGAAGTTACTGACATGGTAGGTACAAGACTTGTCCAGATGGAGGGAGATGGATGTTTCTGGAATGTGACCCAGTCTTTTGAGTTGAGCCTGGGTGGGCTGAAGGCACTAGAGGTCTCTGTATATACAGATAAAAATGGAAGAGCAGATTTGCAGGGTTCAGAAGAAGAGGAGGGACTGTGTGTGGGAGGCTCAGGAGACAGCCTTTGCCTGTGCTTTACTGTTTTACGTTCCCTCAAATCAGTTTCACTAATTTGACTCAGACTCTTGTAGATAAATGAGTCTCAGCTCAACAAAAACAAAGAAATTACTACATTAGTGATCATCTTGTATTATACATATATTGCTATACCTCTTCCGCAAACTGACAGCTATGTCCACATCTCCACATTCCTTTAAGGCCAGGAAAAAATATGTAGAAAGCTTCTCCCACCACTGAGCTGCTGCTTGCAATACTCCTTCACTGTACTTTTTCATCTCAGCCCTAAAGCAAGGAATATAATACAAATCCACTTATGTCTTCCCATCTGTAAAAGGGGAATAATAATCATCATAATATCTAAATAATAGATTATTGTGAAGATTAAATTAGTTAATATTGCAAAGCATTTGGAATAGGGCCGGACACACAGTAAGTACTATCTAATGTGTTGGCTGTTATTATTCTTTTAATACATTTCTTGATTCAGTTTGCTAATAATTGTAATTTTTGTATCTACCTCCATAATTGAGATTCATCCATAGTGTATTTTTATTGAATGATTCGTATCAGATTTCAATTTTACGATAATGCTAACTTCATAAAATATATAAGGGAGTTTTCCACCTGAAAATGATTCAAATAGCTTTGGGAGGATTTGTTCTTTAGAGACTATCATTAAATTACAAAAAATGTATCTGTAAAACCATTGGGCCATCATCTTTGGTAACTGGTTTCTTCTAGTTTCCTATTCCTCTAGGGCTGTGATATTTGTGTCGTCCACCAAAGATTTATGTTTCTTCTAGGCACATGGAAATTAGATCTGGCCTTGTGCCTTGCTTTAATCAGTGAAAGTGAGCGGAAGTTCCATATGTCCCCGGCATCAAGATTTTTTTTAAAGCTTCCCAGGTGATTCAAAGGTGCAGCCAAAGCTGAAAAAGTGCTTCTGTAAGGATGGAATGAGTTGGTTCCACCACGTATCTCTAAACTAGAATTCTAGAACTGGAGCCGCGGAGACCTCAATGCTCTGCAGATGCAGGCCTGCCAGCCAGGAGGTAAACAATAGGAAAGGAAATTGCAGATTGGCCCCTTCGGATTCTCCCGGTGCCCAGAGGAGCCCCAGAGAATGGCTTAGGTCCCCTCACAGGTGGCCTCCCGAAAGCCGATGGTTCAGGCTTGTCTCCACGCAGCTTGGAGAGATGCAGCCAGCGGCGGGCCCCTGGGGTGGGCAGAGACGAGGAGTCTGGCGCAACGCCCTGAGGACATTTGCGGGAGGCCTGGCGCCGCCTGGTGGCCGATTGCACGCATCGCAGCCGCCGCCGCCTGCGCGCTGCTCTGAAAGAGCCCGGTGTCCTAGGGCCTGGGCAGGGTCCGCAGTGAAGAGGCCACGCGCCACTTTGGGAGGCCTCTTCCGGAAAGCCTGGGGCCAGGGGCTCATGCTGAGGTCCCTCGGACTCCCTGCGAGCCCGAGAAACTAAGTCGATGCGGAGCATGGAGGGGAAGGCCACCCAAGAGGGCTGTGGGTTGACGGGGAGGTATGAGGCTGGTACAGAATCTTTTTAGAACCTGCGTGTCTAGAATCCCCTAGACCTCTCAACGCAGGAGTTGCAGAACTTAGAATTAGGGCCTGCAGGGGCCCTGTGTTGGCAGAACCTACAGCGGGTGGGTGTTTGGTTGTTCTCTGCTGCCTGCGGGTTAGAGGTAACCCCCAGAAGTGTTTGGGAATCAGAAGTTTTGCCTATCGAGCCCAGGGCCTCCCTAGGTATGTTCTGAGGCCCCCCCTCAGAACCAGGGCCTGGTGGGGAACTAGCATCGCACTGGAAGCGAGTGAATTTGGAGTCTTCATTTACCCAGCGATCCCAATGCCTTTAGGAACTAAGGAAGCACCCCCCCACAATAGCCTTCCAGCCTCCTCTCTGAGGCCTGCGAGTCAGGACAGTGTGGGGAAGTCATTAGTTTTGTCCTCCAAATATAGGCATTTCCCACTTAACCTCAGAAATGAAAATCAGTTTCATGAAATCAGAGGTTCTGTGTGAAAATGCTAACTGGAAAGTTATTTCCTATTTTTAATAATAGCTTTCTTGAGGTATAGTTGACAGCCTATATATGACAACTGCACATATTTAAAGTACAAAATTTGATGTTTTTACACCGATGTTCCCATGAAACCATCACCACAGTCAGGATAGTGAATATCTCCATCGTCCTCAAAAGTTTTCTCTGTCCCGTTGTAATCCTTTCCTCCCACTGTGCCACCCAAGCCCCCCAGCAACCACCGGTCCACTTTCTGTCTCTAGAGTTTGTGTCTTCTAGAGAGTTATATAAATGCAGTCATCAGTATGTACTTTTTTGTTGTTCTACTTTCACTTGGCGTAATTATTTTGAGATTCATTTACATTGTGTTTATTAATAGTCTGTTCTTTTTTATTGCTGAATAACGCTCTGTTGGATGGATGTACCACAATTTGTTTACCCATTCATCAGCTGATGGACATTTGGGTTGTTTCCTAGTTCTTGGCTATTACAAGTAACTACTATGAACATTCATTTACAAATCCCTTTACGGACATATGTTTACATTTCTCTTGGGTTACACCTAGGAGTGGAATGGTTGGGTCATAGGTATGTTTACGTTTTGTAAGAAGCTGACATGTTTTTCTAGAGTGGTCATACCATTTTACATTTTTCATCAGTAGTATATGAGAGTTCCCGTTCCTCCATATCCTAACCAACACTTGGAATTTTAAGTAGAAAAAATTGTAGTGTGTTACACAGAACCCAGAACTTCCCAACAGTTACCTAAAATCCAGGTAAGACACATTAAGTGCTTATATGAAATAAACAGTAAACTGTAATGTTGGGAATTAAAAAGCTTAAAACGTTGCTATTTCATCCCCCAAAACTAACAGGGTTGCCTTGTGTTCACCTAAGCCTGTGATGCTTTTCTTAGAATATGAGATGCATATCACTTTTGTTGATGATCCTGAAGTTCTACCAGTTGTATGTGGAATACAATTCAAGCTCTTTCCGGATTGTTAAAAATGTCGCACTATATTTTTTTTAATGTAAACATAAGTTTTCCCCCAAAGAACTGCCAAAAAACCCCATTATATTGAGAGAGACAAATATTCCATAAGGATTTGGGTATTAAAAACCAGAAGACTTGGAGAACATTCTGTAGCATATGCCTTTATTTCTGCTTTTCCCCTGGGGCACACGGTAGGTTTGCTCTCTCCACCCACACCCCGCCCTGGGAGTTGAGTGTGAACATGTGACTTGTTTGGCCAGTAACATGTTAGTAGAAGTGATGTGTGTCATTCCTTGGCAGGAGTTTTGAGAGCCAGTGTGCAATTTATCCATCTCTCCCTTTGTCACATTGCCAGCACCCCATGGCTACTCCATCTACCTGGTCCCAGAGAATGATGGTCCAAAGTGGAGTCCTCAGCCATCTTGTGATGGGTGGTTTGGTTTGAGAGAGAAACATTTATGGTGGTAAGCCACTGAAATTTGAAGGTTGTTACCACAATATAACATGACTGTCCTGCCGAATACAGGGAGTCAATTTTGGACACTAAGCAAAATTCCTCTAGGCTTTCAAGTTTATTGCCACAGAGTTATACCTAATATTCTCATGTATACATCTCGTCTCTTCTAATTATGTTGTGAGGTATGTTGCCTTTCTCATTCTCAATCATATTTTTACTGAATATCTGAATCAATCTTGCCAGGGAGTTTTATACTTTACTGCTCTTTTCAAAGAGCCAGTTTTTGGTTTTATTTGTTCAACTTTGTTTTTTCTAATCCATCAGTTTCAACTTTTATATGAAAGGAAGAGTCTCTCATGGTAGTTAATATCATGAACTCAAATCCTGACTCTCCAGGACTGAATCACAGCTTTGTCAGAGTCTAGATATGTGATCTTGAGCAAGCTTCCTATTCCCTGTGCTTGTTTTCTCATCTGTAAAATAGGATTATGAAAGTACTTACCTCATTTGGTTTTTGTAAGGATTAACACATGTAAAACAGTGCCTAGCAATTGTATATGTTCAATGGTATTACTGTTTCTCTTTGTTTTGTTCTCTGTTCATCTTGGAAGATGGATCAGAGATGCCCGTTGGCACCACCTCTGCCGCCAGCCATCCAGACTGGTATCAGGGTAGGGGTAGGGGAGGCAGTGAGAAGTGGCAAGTGTCTGGATGTCCGTTCACAGTTTCAGAGGGCCAACTGTGCTATGTCATTTTATATAAGGGACTTGAGCAAATGCAGGGGATCCTGGAATGGAACCAATTCCCCCTGCAGATACTGAGGGATAACTATTTTTGTTTTTTTTAAATTTATTTTATTGAAGTATAGTTGATTTACAATGTTGTGTTAATTTCTACTGTATAGCAAAGTGATTCAGTTATATATATACATTCTTTTTCATATTCTTTTCCATTATGGTTTATCACAGGATATTGAATATAGTTCCCTGTGCTATACAGTAGGATCTTGTTGTTTATCCATTCTATGTATGATAGTTTGCATATGATAATCCCAAACTTCCGCTCCAGCCCTCCTCCACCCCCCCTCCCCCTTGGTGACCACAAGTCTCTTCTCTATGTATGTGAGTTTGTTTCTGTTTTGTAGATAAGTTCATTTGTGTCATATTTTAGGGTCCGCATATAAGTGATATCATATGGTATTTGTCTTTCTCTGTCTGACTTACTTCACTTAGTATGATAATCTCTAGGTCCATCCATATTGCTACAAATGACATTATTTCATTCTTTTCTATGGCTGAGTAGTATTCCATTGTATTGATATATATGTACTACATCTTCTTTATCCATTCATCTGTTGATAGACATTTAAGTTGCTTCCATGTCTTGGCTATTGTAAATAGTGCTGCTATGAACATTGGAGTGTGTGTATCATTTCAAATTACAGTTTTCTCTGGATATATGCCCAAGAGTGGGATTGCAAGATCATATTGCAACTCTATTTTTAGTTTTAGGGGGAACCTCAATACTGTTTTCCATAGTGGCTGCACCAATTTACATTCCCACCAACAGTGTAGGAGTGTACCCTTTTCTCCATACCCTCTTCAGCATTTGTTATTTGTGGACTTTTTAATGATGGCCATTCTGACCAGTGTGAAGTGGTACCTCATTGTAGTTTTGATTTGCATTTCTCTAATTAGTGATGTTGAGCATCTTTTCATGTGCCTGTTGGCCATCTGTATGTCTTCTTTGGAGAAATTTAGGTCCCCTGCACATTTTTCGATTGGGTTGTTTGTTTGTTATTGAGTTGTATGAGCTGTTTGTATATTTTGGAAATTAAGCTCTTGTCAATTGCATCATTTGCAAATATTTTCTAGCCATTCATAAATTTTTTGTTTTGTTTGTTGTTTTCTTTGCTGCACAAAAGCTTATAAGTTTGATTAGGTCCCATTTGTTTATTATTTGCTTTTATTTCTACTGCCTTGGGAGACTGACCTAAGAAAACATTGGTACAATTTAGGTCAGAGAACATTTTGCCTATGTTCTAAAAGTTTTATGGTGTTGTGACTTACAGTTAAGTCTTTAAGCCATCTTGAGTTTATTTTTGTGTATGGTGTGAGGGAGTGTTCTAACTTCATTGATTTACATGCAGCTGTTCAGCTTTCCCAACACCACTTGCTGAGGAGACTCTCTTTTCTCCATTGTATACTCTTGCCTCCTTTGTTGAAGTTTAATTGACCATAGGTGTGTGGCTTTATTTCTGGGCTCCCTATTCTGTTCCATCGTTCCATATGTCTGTTTTTGTGCCAATATCATGCTGTTTTGATTACTGTAGCTTTGTAGTATTGTCTGAAGTCTGGGAGGGCTCTGCCTCCAGCTTTGTTCTTTTTCCAAATTGCTTGGCAATTTTCGGTCTTTTACAGTTACATACAAATTTTAGGATTCTTTATTCTAGTTCTGTGAAAAATGAGTGACAATTATTTTGAAAGAGAGCCAACAGGATTTCATGATGGATGGGACACATAGTGTGAGGGAAAGAGGAGAAAGAATGACATTCTAATAAGAATGTTAGATTTTTCAACCCAAGTGACAGGAAAAGTTGAGATGACACTAGTTGAAAACCACAGGAGTTACAGGCTTAGGAGAGAAGATCAGTTCAGATTTAGATAAGTTTGAGATGCCTATTGGACATCCAAGTGCCAATGGTGATCCACTATCTTTGCAATGCTGGTCAAGAAACAGACATGTCCTCTACCCTAGAGAGGGACATTATCTGTCTTCCCAGGCTGTTTGCCACACAAACGTCACAAGATATATAGAAATGCTATTGAGGATTACCTTCCCAATGATATCCACCCCTGGTTTCTATATTGTCTGGCTTCTGGCAAGTTTTCCTATGAATATACCATTGAGTCAGCCATTATGATTAGTTAAGCCAACAGGAGCTTACACCAGATCCATTTAATTTGTATTCTATGCAGAATTAGACCTGCTGGTCACCCTGAAATATTGACCTCAACTATGTCCCCCAAGTTTCCAGCTGAACAAAGTTCAACTATCAGTGTCTACCTTAGAAAACCAAGTGGCTTTCTCCTTAATGTTCTGTATTACTCAAAACATTAATCCAAGTGGGGCAGGATGTATTAGCAATTGCACAGACAGTATCCTTGGAAAGTTTACAGTTTGGGTAGAGGGGAGGGCCTCTGAAGTAGGATCTATCAATACATCAGTCAGAAAGCACAGGTTGACGGTAGTTACCAGTCAACTGGTAAGCTTTCAAGTTCCCAATTATGTCCATTCGGAGGGTCTGCCTAAGGACAGTCAGTCTAGTTTGTTCCCTGACACCAGCTGGCCTGTATCTATCCACCTCAGAGTGGTCAGAACCATCTGGCTGAGGATGGCAGAGTCAGCCCGTTGAATTTCTTGCAACAGTTTGGGAGAGATATATCATGGGTTTTCCTCCTGTAGGAAGGCTTTGGGCAGGTTCACCTCCCAGATGCTGCTTTTGTTACTGAGTAAATCAGGTGGATTTGGTCCCACTGATCACCACTTACAAAATCAATTACATACTTACAAATGGTAGAAGAAAAAGGTGACTTTAATCAGAATGCCAGCAATCTGGGGAGATGGTGGGCTCAGCGTCCCCCCAAAACCACCTCTGAAGATTCTGCTCAGCCATGAAACTTTTTTTTAACATCTTTATTGGAGTATAATTGCTTTACAATGGTGTGTTAGTTTCTGCTGTATAACAAAGTGAATCAGCTATATGTGTACATATATCCCCATATCTCCTCCTTCTTCCGTCTCCCTCCCACCCTCCCTATCCCACCCCTCTAGGTGGTCACAAAGCACCAAGCTGATCTCCCTGTGCTATGCGGCTGCTTCCAGCTAGCTATTTTACATTTTGTAGTGTATATATGTACGTCACTCTCTCACTTCGTCCCAGCTTACCCTTCCCCTCCCCGTGTCCTCAAGTCCATTCTCTATGTCTGCATCTTTATTCCTGTCCTGCCCCTAAGTGCTTCAGAACCTTTTTTTTTTTTAAGATTCCATATATATGTGTTAGCATACGGTATTTGTTTTTCTCTTTCTGACTTAACTTCACTCTGTATGACAGACTCTATATCCATCCACCTCACTACAAATAACTCAATTTCGTTTCTTTTTATGGCTGAGTAATATTCCATTGTATATATGTGCCACATCTTCTTTATCCATTCATCTGTCGATGGACACTTAGGTTGCTTCCATGTCCTGGCTATTGTAAATACAGCTGCAATGAACACTGTGGTACATGACTCTTTTTGAATTATGGTTTTCTCAGGGTATATGCCCAGTAGTGGGATTGCTGGGTCGTATGGTAGTTCTACTTTTAGTTTTTTAAGGAACTTCCATACTGTTCTCCATAGTGGCTGTATCAATTTACATTCCCACCAACAGTGCAAGAGGGTTCTTTTTTCTCCACACCCTCTCCAGCATTTATTGTTTGTAGATTTTTTGATAATGAGAAATATCCTAAATCTATTATTTTTATTTATTTATTTTACTTTTGGCTCCGTTGGGTCCGGGTCTTCGTTGCTGTCCGTGGGCTTTCTTTAGTTGCAGTGCGTGGGCTTCTCATTGCGGTGGCTTCTCTTCTTGCAGAGCACGGGCTCTAGGTGCACAGGCTTCAGTAGTTGTGGTCCGCGGCCTCTAGAGTGCAGGCTCAGTAGTTGTGGCGCACAGACTTAGTTGCTCTGCGGCATGTGGGATCTTTCCGGACCAGGGCTTCAACCCATGTCCCCTGCATTGGCAGGCAGATTCTTAACCACTGCACCACCAAGGAAGCCCTGGGAAATGAAACTGTTTAAAGAGAAACAGAGAAGTAATCTCAGTGAATCTTTGAGATGGGGGTCAGCGTCATCGCCATTCCCCCACGGTGTGCAGGCTTGTCAATTCCTTGTGCTCTTTCTCTAGATGCTACCTTGTTCACACAGTCTGATCACACAGTTTATTCAGGATTACTGAAGGGGAAGTTAGGGAGAAATCTGGTCATCTATTAATTACTTATTCTTCATTTCTACTTCTTTGATCTATGGGAGGAACCAATAAATTAGGCAAGGTATTGTGTAATTAAAAGATTTGAAAGGTGTGCTTGGGTCAGATATGAGTAGATCATGGGGGTGTCTGGTTTAAAAGTTAGTTACAATATAGCTTTGCTAAAGTGACAAGAAAGGGGCTTCCTAGTGAGGGCGGTTTCCTGAAAGGAGCTGCTTACAAATCCCCACTTGTCAGAACATGATTCCATTTCTATGGGATTAGGGGCGAAGGTCTATCTTCTGTAACTTCTTCATGCTGATATAGAGTACTGTATTCTCAGAGTGGAAGATGTCAACATGGACCTGTAGCATCTCTTTGCTGACAATTTTTGTTGCCCATTTACATATACAGGCAGAACAAGCTACAAATATTTTGATGCCAACAAAGATATATGGTATTATGAGCAATAATGTTAGTCTCATTCTCTTGAGGCCAGTTCCATAATTCTGGTTGACCTGGTTTGCTGGGAAACTTACAAGAGAAAGGTTAGTGTGATGACCTACAGACCCCACTGCCACAGCTAAACTGAGGCCGTGAACGATACTC